>NW_004524594.1:19026615-19085941 GCF_000260255.1 Octodon degus | reverse complement strand
ATTTTTAAAAAAATTTTTTTGAGACAGGGACTTGCTTTGTAGCTCAGGCTGGGCTTGAACTCACTATATAGCCCAGGTTGGCCTTGAACTCAAAGTGATCCTCCTGACTAGCCCTCCCCAGTTCTGGGATTACAGGCATGAGCCACCACGCTGGGTGTGGGGCCAGCACAGCATGTGGTGCTGGGGAGAGACTCTTTATATAGATACTTTTGTACCAGTGTTCACAGCAGCATTATGCACAGTAGCTAAGAGGCAGAAACAGCTCCAATACCCATCAACGGATGAAAAGTGGAATGCCTTGTGGTGAGATGCTGCTTAGCCTTAGGCAGGAAGGATATTCAGATAGAGGCTATAGCAGGAATGCGCCTTGTAAGTATTAAGTCCCACCAGCCAGGCCCGAAAGGATGACTTCAACTGATTCTACTCGTACCCGGTGCCTAGGAAAGGCAAATGTACACGGACAGCAGGTAGAGTAGAGGTAACTAATTTACTAGGCGCTGAGAGAAGGGGGAAGTGAGGGTAACTGCTTAGTGGGTCCAATAAAGGTGTGGAATCAGCGTACATTCTGCAAATAGTGGTGATGGTTTGTGCAACCTTGTGATTGTCCTGACGGAGGCAGAACTGTACTCTTCAAATGGTTAAGCTGATCAATCCTATGTGTACTTTTACTTACTTATTTATTTTTGAAAGAAGGAAAGGTTTATTTAGCTCACAGTTACTGGAGGGTTCAGTCCATATTCTGCTGGCTCCAAGGCAAATGACAGCAGTTCCTGTGGCAGAAAACAATGAAGAACAGAGGAGGAGCAGCAGCTGCGGCGTCCATCAAGCCTCTCTGTTCCTTCTATGCTGACTACAAAGGCCGGTGCTCCTCCATAGTGGGGCGGCTGTGTAGATCGAAGCTGTGAAGGGCGGCAGGAAGCCTTTCTCAATTTGTGGGCCCTGCCTACCTGCACAGCTAGGCCCCCACGGTGAACTGCCAAGCTGAATCAGCCAAGTTGACACAATGTATGAACTAACATAACTTGCAAGTCCTACGAACACAACTTGCAAGTCCGAGTGGGTGGCCGGTGCTCTAGACTGACACTTTTTCTAGGTGTACTTTTCTGCAATAAAATTTTTTTAAATTTCCAAACGGTTCAGTTTGGGGAGAATTTCTACGTACTTGTCTTTTGGTTTCTATTTATCTTCTGTAATTCTCTATCTCTGTGTTTGCTGCATTTGTTTTTCCCCTCAAGTTGCCGAGTAGACTTATAACAGTTGCTTCAAAGTCCTTGGTTGCTAATTTGTCACCAGTGTCATTCCTGAGCTTGTTTCTATTCATTATTTTTTTCTCTCCCAATCACAGTGATATCTTCTTTTGCGCATGTAGTGGCCTTTCTGGAGTACTCTGGATATTGCAAATGCTGTCATTCTTCAGTGTGGATTTAGTTGTTTTCCTTTAAAAACAATATCAAGAAAACCCTCTCCCCTAGAAAGCCATCAATAGGTTGGCAAACCAGTTTGGTCCTTTCAAACATTCTCTTTATACCTCGTTGATGTGGTCCTCGAATTGTTCTTACTCTAGGGCCACAGTACTGAGACTTCTGCTATCTGTCGTGTTCTGCTTCTCTGCTGAAATGTTCTCCAAGCAAAAATCCAGGAAGAATGCGGGGGTTGGCCTGATGTGCACCCTCTGCCCTCTCTGTTGTCCATTGCCTTCCAAAAAGGAGTTTTAAGCATCATGTTCATTTTTATAGTTGTTTGCGATGAAAAGGCGATTTTAGCTTTCATTCTCATAGCACAATGAAGACCAGAATTCCGTTACTCTACAGAACTGGTTTTTACTGTCTCAAATTTGAAATATGCTTCAACTCACTTAAAAGTTGCAAAGAACTCCTCCAATGTCAGCACCTTATATGAGAGGGATGCAATGGTCAAAACAAGGAAATTAAGTCGGAGGCAACACGATGAAGTAAACCATAGGCATTCTTTGAGATTTTATAAGTTTCAGAGCTAGTGTCCGGAATTGCCCTATTCCAGGGTCCTGGTTGCATCTACCTGCCATTGTCTCCTTGATCTCCTTGGTGCTTCCTTATCATTCATACCTTTGACACATCTGAAAAGTACTGGCCAATGTTTAAGAGAATATTCCTCAGTTTGTTGTAGTGGTTATACCTGCAATCCCTGCTACTTGGAAGGCTAAGACAGGAAGGTCACCATGGGCAATTTAGGAAGAGGCTATATCAAAAATTTAAAAATGATAAGGGTTGAGGATGTAGCTCAGTGGTAGAGGGGCCCTGGATTTGATTCTCAGTCACACACACACACACACACACACACACACACACACACCCTCAATTTGGATTTTTCTGGTGTTTTCTGGCACTAAGCCTGAAATGCATTTTGTTGTCCTGGGAGCAGTGTCCTTCCTCAGGGACTCATACCAAAGGGTCACTAAGTCCTCACTGCTGGTGATGTTATCTTAGGCCACTGGATTCTGCAGTTTCTGCTGGATTCTTTCCTACAAAGTTGCTGTTGTTTCTGTTTGTGTTAGTCAGCTTTCTCTTGCTATCACAAAACACCTGAGAAAGTCAACTTTGCAGGTGAGGGTTTCATTTTGGCTTGTGTCTTGGAGGTTTCAGTCTAGGGACAGAGGACTACATGGACTTTAGGCCTGAGAGGAGGCAGGACAGAATGGCGGAAGGGTGCAGTGGAGCAAAACCACTCACCTCATGGCTGTCAGAAGCAGAGAGCAGAGGAAGAGCCAGAGAGGAAACAGCCAGGGACTGGGTCACATCTCTAGGGCCCACTGGCTTCTGGTAGGCCCTGCCTCCTGTTCCCATCAACCTCCCAGTAATGCTGTCAAATTACGACCTTGTGAATGGATTAACTTGATGAAGTCAGAGTCCCTGTAAGCCAACTACTTGCCCAAAGGCCCATCATCTGGGAGTCCAACACTCAGTGTATGGGTTTTAGGAACATTTCGAATCCAAAACCACAACAATGTTGTAACCAGTGACTGTGTTGGGGCTGATGCTTAAGACCACGTGAGTACCCCATTTCTCCTTAACCTTGCTGCACTGATTTTAGCTTTGGTCAGTAGATCTTGCCTGCAACCACTGCTGTGTTGGTCTAAAGGCCAAGTTCCCACTTTCCTAATTCCTTCTTCACTTGCTAACTGGAATTCTTTGACAAGGAAGTGCCATCCTTCCTTCCCATGTGTTTGCTTACTCTGCCCAGTTTTAAAGTACCTAATGCATTTTTTTCTACTTATGATGGGATGACCACACAGTGGGGACAGAGCTAGGGGACCTGCTGCTATTAGAGATAGAAAGGACAGGAGTCTCGTCACTCTTTTAGAACTATATGCAGCTGCAGAGGGAGCTCCGAGCTGATTCCTGGGCTGAGGTGGCTCTTAAGCCCACAGGACTCTGGACCCAAGTGAGGTAGGGTCTCCAGCTGCCACCACTGGGACTTTTGGAAACCTCATCAAAATGAAGAGTGGCTTCAGGCATGCTGGCCGGGTGGCTGGTGGCCGCAGCACGGCATTCCCAGAGACAACAAGGAGCCGGTGGCCCTTTCTTCAACCGCCAAATAAAGGCTATCTCAAGCCCTACAAAGAGCAGAGTGTGAGTGACTTCTGCAGTGACGGCATTTCCTTTGAGACGCCTGTCACTGGCACCGGGTGGTAAGAAAACACTTTGTCATGCCCGTCAGCAGCCTTTCTCTGGGCCTCGGGTGGCCCAGGGCCACTCCTCCTCCAAAGGGACACTGCCCACCCAGCGCTCATCCATCAAACTCATGGTGAGCTGGCAAATTGCTGTTTTAGAGAGACGCTCAAAGGCCAACCACTTCAGCCCGTGTCCTGAAGGTGTCAAAGGCCTGTCCCCGGGGCATTGGCCCCTGCACCAAGAGCCTTTCTCTTAGAGCTTTACTGATCACTAAAGAACTTTCAGACCACCAGCAACTCCCTGGATCCACAACCCTGCTGCAACCCAGGGATGGTCCTAGTGCCCTGTGCCACCCGTAGCTTCAAATCCGTGTTAACTCCAGGCTTGGCCTTGACAGACCCAGCTGGTTGGGCTGCACCTGGCTGCTTGCACCTGGCCCAGCACCTGACCTGGCACCTGCAATGATCTTGTTTGCTTCATCCAGTGTCAGCAATCAGGGCCAGCCCAACAGCAGTCACACCTTTACTGCATTGGCTCTGACATCCCCGATGACAGAAGGGGGGTAGCTCTGTCCACTCAGAACATGATCCTTGTGTCCACCCTCAAGGCAAGTGTCCTGTCTTCTGGTTTCTTTTTCTTATTGTGTATTAATTGTACACATCAGCAGGCTTCAGCGTGATATTTCCATCCACGCATACCGTGTACTCTGATCCAATCCAATATCGCTTTCCCACCCCAACCTCCAGTAATCACCATTCTACTTCCAGAGGGATGTTGTTTTAGTTTCCTCCCATGTGAGAGAATATGCCACTCTTGTCCTCCTGTCTCTGGCTTATTTTACTTAGTATCATGTCCTCCAGTGCCGCCCAACTTGCTACAAATGACGTGATTTCATTCTTCCTGAGGGCTGAATAACAGTGCATCATGTGTATGCAGTGTGCTTTCTTTATTCATTTATCTGCTACTGGGCACCAAGCCTGAGTCCCTGTCTGAGCTGTTGTGAGTATTGCCGTTCAGGTCCCCAATCCCACATCGATGCCCTCTCCATCCCCTCCTGCCATTGCCCAGATTGGCAACGGAATGATCGCCACTGTCCTTGCTGATTTGTTGTTTGTGTCTGCCCTGCCTGCCTCTGCCTACCGGGCTTAGGTCCTATCAGAGTGGTCCCCATCCACAGCAACACTGTACCTGTGGCTTTTGGAATCTGTCATTCCACAGCCTTCAGGGGCAGGCCTGTTCCACCCCCAAGGGAGCGTCTGTCTCTCCTAAGGGCAGGACCTCTGGCAAGATTGGGGCAGGCAGGGACATCACATGGCTCCTCTTTGCTGCAGAGTTCTGCCTGGCTCACTGGGAGCCTGGGCCCTCAGATGTCCCGTTTAGGTGCCCTGGCAGCCCTGAGGTCCTCAGAGCAGCACTGTCCCCTCGTGATGCCAGGGCCCAGCTCACAGGTGACAGCAGCAAGCACAGGACATCCCCCAAGTTCCATAGAGCCCAACTCCCTGCATAGTCTTTGTGTGGTAGCACAGGTCCAAGTTTGCGTAAGTTCCATTTTTTTTATTTTTTTTTTCTTCTTATTATTATTTTATTTATTAATTTATTTATTTTTTGGTGGAACCGGGGATTGAACTCAGGCCCTTGTGCTTGCCAGGCAAACGTTTATTCTACTTAGCCATCTCCCGGCCCCATCCATTTTTTTTAGATAATGAGGTTCAGCAAGGTACCCAACTTGTCATTGGCCACAGAGCAGTGGACACATGGACAGTGAGCACTGGTTCACCTGCCAGTGTCTGTTCCTGGCAGCCGCTCCAAGTCTCCCGCTGACCCATGACCTAGAACAAGTCTCAAGCCTGGTCTGTAGAAAGGCTTCAAGTTGGTCCAAGGCTTCTGCACAGAAGTTTGTGTGACGTCTTGTGCAGCTCAGGGCCATGTCACACACTGCACAGGGAGTCACAGCTGAGCTCACCATATCGCGACCTGGTCATCTTCAATAGGGTGGAACGTGTCCTGTCCAAGGGTCCTGCTCCTGTCTCACCCTCCTCCACCCATCTTTCCATCTAGGTGCATACATAGAAAAGTTACCTCAACACCAGCACATCCAGGCTGGAGTTTCTTTCAGGAAAAGTAAAATTTTCGCTGTGTGAAAGATGGGGGTGGGAGGTAGTGTGGCTGGGCAGCTTCAGGGGTGACCGACCTGCAGCCGTTTGAAGTCCACCGTTATCTGCCGCTGGGCTGTCTGGCTTCTGCTGGGGCATAAACAGGGTGATTGAAGTGGGCGTTGTGTCTTTCCGGCCCACAAAAGCCCCCTCGCTAATTGCCACATCAAATGATTGGGAAGCCCCCAGTGGAGGCCTGCAAATTACTGTGAACACACAGCGCAGCCTGAGGCTGCAGCGCCCCCTCCCCGGCTGCCCACCCTGAGTCCCCTTGCAGGGAGGTGCGTGGAGGTGGGGACTGCTCTGCCTCGCTGCCAGCTGGCACTGCCAGCCTCACCCTTTGTCTTCCACTGCAGAGGGCATGTCCTTTCCCTATAGCCCTGCCTGGGACACAAGGGGCTGCCAGCCTCGGTACCTCCCAGGAGGCCACTGGAGACATAAAGTGGCATAGTACCACGTGCATGGAGCCATAGCATCAAAGCCCTGGCTCTTTGGGGCTCTTTGCTGTACCTGAACCCTGATAGGGGTGGCCAGACAGCCAGGGGTCTGTGCCTCCACTGTCCTCCTACACCTGACCCCAGCACTCTGCAGGTCCCCCTTTCTCAAAGCTGGGGGTTATTTGAAGAGAGGTCCCAGTGTAGGCACTGTGCCACTTGAGACTCACAGGGGGACAGTGTCATTCCTCTTCATCTATGGGAGACTGAGGTGCAGGAAGGCCAAGCACCTCACTCAGGGATGTATTTTTCATCTGTACTGTCCAGTGTCCCTTGGGTGGTGGAGAGAGGCTCTTGTCACCCAGCAGTGACCATGAGCCCTGACTCAGTGCCAAGGGATGATTCAGGAAGTTCAGAGCCCCAAGGGTCCTGCTCATGGCAGACCCCGTCCCAGGCTGTGCCCTCCTGAAACTTCCACTTGAGTAGCTCTGCCCTCCCTGGGTTGGTTCTCCCATCCTGCAGACCCCTGCCTCATTCCCCTTGCCAGCTCTACCTGATGGGAAAAGACACAGTAACAAAACTGAGTGAGATGAGAGCTTTTCAAGGAAATGACACCAAACCAAGCTGCCTGGCTTCCATGAGGGGGCTGGGGTGCTGACAGGGTGGGGTCGGGAGGGTGGAGGGGCAAGATCACTCTAAAGCTAAAAGCAGACATGTGCAAAGGTTTGGTGGCAGCCGAGTAGGGCTCGGAGCTGTAAGCTGAGTACAGCAGGGGCATCTACGGTGGTAGGGATTTTGGTCTCAGAGGGATGAGAGGCCATCCCAGGTCAGTTAGCTGCATAAGACCTGCATCAGGACCACGTTTCTAAAGAGGTGCTCAGTGATGCCCTGAGCCTAGCTCTATTTCTCCCAGCCAGATGTTCCCAGCAGATCCAGGGAAGGAGGAGAAGAATCAGCAGAAATGTCCCCAGGTCCTGTGGAGCTGGCCCAATGGAGGCTACAAAAATCCTCCTCTTTCTGCATACACAGCGCCGCCATAGAGTTCAGGCCACCCTATCACTGGTTTTGCTGTGTGGGTTGGCTCTTGCCGGGCTGAGCAGACTCCAACAGAGTGGGCATGGACTCTACCACAGCAAGATCACAGCAAGCACTGACCACCGCTGCCTGGTACATCTGTCCCTCCCTAGCCTCACTGTCTAGGGTAAGCCGAGGACCAGAGTACAAGGAGCCATTTAGAAGCACGTATATGACAGTTGTCCCTAGTTGAAGGGACTGGAGGGGCCCAGGTACCCCACCTTGGGGCCCTGCTAGGGAGCGAGTCAGGCTTGCTCTGAGCACTGCCCAGTGCCTGTCCCTCACTGGCTCTGCGATGTGGCCAGGAACAGCTCTCAACACTGCTACCCAGATGTGTCTCCATGGGGCACAGAAAAGGCTGGCGGCAGATTTCTCCTCTCCAAGTTCGGCCTTTGTGTCTGTGATCAGAGAGAACAGACATTGCCGACCCCACCGTGCTGCCCTGGAGCCTCCTCAGCTGGCGGAATGGGCAGCTGCGCTCTCCCCACTTTGTAGATGAAACACTGAGGCTTAACGCAATGAGTGGCTGAGGCCATGGGGACCCAGCAGGAGTCACTGCTGTGAAGCCAGGGAGCTCTGTGCCCTCTGAGTACACACGTCCCATCGTTCTTGCCGCTTTCTGAAGCCGTTCTGGAAGTCCTCTTTCACCTGTGCCTTCAGTTGAGGGTTGCAGCTGCCTCCACACTCCAGATCAACTCAGACACTGCCCTTTCACGGTCATTTGGACTTCGGGGAAGAGCCAGCCCCAGTGAGTGAAGCGGACAAGGACATACCCGAGAGCTTCCTGAGACTGTTTCCAGGGGATGGCGCTCAGCAGCAGCATTTAAGCATTTTTTTTAATGACACCCTGTAAGGATGCTCTAGAGATAAGACTTCCAGAGCTGCTTCAGAAAGTGGCAGGAATGATGGCGCGAATGAATTTGAAGTGACTGGAATGCTTTGAGGAGGATTAATGATCATGGGTTTTTACTGTGACAAGAATTTTTTTTGGGGGGGGTCTTCTTGAGACAGGGTCTCACTAGGCAGTTCAGAATAGCCTTGAGCTCACTTTGTAGCCCAGGCTGGCCTCAAACTCTCAACAATCCACCTGCCTCAGCCTCCCGAGTACTGGGATTACAGGCGTGTGCCAACATGCCCTGCTGTAATAAACTCTTTTACATTTAAATAGTTACCATATATTTCAATAACACCTCACTTATATTTGTTGGCAGACCTGGGAGCAGTTGCTTGGGGCATAAACCCTGAAGTGAATGGCTGGGTCATGTGATCATGCTATATTTAACTTCATGAGAGAGCCAAACTGCTGCTCATAGCGGCCGCGCTGCGCAGTGGCCCACTAGGCATGCCCAGCGTTCCAGTTTCTCTGCAGCTTCACCAAGTCCTGTTATTTTCCACTTTTCTTAAAATTATTATTATTACAGCCACCCAGTGGGCACAAAGCGGCCTCCACTGTGGTTTGGGTCCACCTTTCCCTGTTGACTAATGATGTCGAATGATCTCTTCTGTGCTCGCTGGCCATTCGTATCTCTTTTTGGTGAGAGGTCTGTCGAAATACCTTCCCTAGTTTGTTTTGTTTTTGAGTTGAAAGAGCACCTCTGAGGGCCGCAGGATGTGGCTCAGTGGCCGAGCACTTGCTTAGCATATACACGGCCTTAGGTTTGATCCCAAGTACTGAAAAAGCAGGAAGAAAATAAGACAATTCCTTGTGTATTTTGTGTACTTCTTAGTAACTGTTCACAAGAGGTCTGCATTGGGTCTTATCTATCCCCAACAGGCCTGGTTCAAAGATAAATAGAGGATAGATATAGATAGATAGATAGATAGATAGATAGATAGATAGATAGATAGATGACTGACGGACAGACAGGCCCTGATAAAGCATTCTAAGATTTTTCAAATGTGTGGAAGCAAAATACTCAACACTCACAACCCAAAGCTGGAGAAGTTCACCCAGTCAGCACTGCACACAGTGGTAAATGGTGACAGAGGAATTTCAAAGCTGATGTTAAAGAAGCAAACAGCAAGCTAGGAAACAGAGAGGTAAAGCTCAGCTTGTCAGCACACAGAGGAGATGGAATGGAATTAGAAATACCCAACCTAAAGGAACACAAGGAAGAAGGAAGAAGGGAAGGATAGAAAACAAATCCTAAGACCAGAGCAGTGGCGCACAACTGAAATCCCAGCACTCTGGAGGCCGAAGCAGGAGGTCACCATGAGCTTAGGGCCAGCCTGTGCTACACTGAGTTTCAAGCTAGCCTGGACTACATAGAGAGACCCTGTCTCAACTTCTGCACCCCTAGGTCAGGAAGCACAGGAAGCAGGACCAAATTGACTGCATTGGAGCGAAGAGCAGAAATGACCAGGCTTTGTGGAAAAAGAAGAGCAACTGCATCTGGTCCCCAGCTGAGACCCCTTGAATATGAAGGTGGGGACAGACAAGCACAGGGGTTGGCCACTCCATGTCATGTCCTGTCTTCCTGGACCCATGGAGTCCACCTGGACCCTGACCTCTGTAGCAGGTCAGTTTCAAATGTGCTCACCAGTCTACGACAGCCTGCCGGTAAAAATGTACACGCAGGGTATTTTAGTGCTATGAAACTATTCTGCTGATCCTGGATGCAACATAGGTGTTGGACAATGCCCATAGGACTACAGAACCTAAAGGGTAAGGCCTGCTGTACATCGGGGGCTTCAGATGTTAACAATGTCCCATCTGCAGCTGCAGGTGTGCGTTAACAGCCCACTGTCAAAAACAGGGAGAGGGAGGAAGCCCAGTGTGACACCCATCGGACAAATCCTTAGCCTTAAAACTACTGCAATAGTCCACTGGTTATTTATAAGGTCAGCCAACCCAGAAGAGGTGATGCAAAACAACTAAGAACCAGCTGAGGGGCAGCTTGCTCGGAAGAGGCATGCCATCGAGTGGGGAGTCCACTTCCTGCAGCCTAGAGGCTGGAGCTGTCAGCTCCTGATTCTCAGCCAAGTTCACCTTGGGCCACCCCATGGGCCTCCACACTTATCACTTAATGGCATTAATTATCCCAACTCCTCCCCATTCACAAGTAGCTTATCAACAAACAGCTCACCGGCTCGCACACACTCACGCTGCTCCAGTACCTGATAACACTGCCTTCCCACATCACTTTTGGTCACACCAGCATGAAGGTGCACTGAAGTTGGGACTGATGGGGAATGTGGAGATACAGAGCCCCTCTCTTGTCCACATCTCTTCCCGCCCCTTTCGCCAGCCTCCGCAAGACAGGAGGCAGAGGCTGGAAGCAGGTGGCAGGGGCTGATGCTCTGTGAGGCTGGGCCAACCCCTCAGCCTCTGTGTGTTGATTTTGGACAGAGGTCTCCAGCCACAGGGTTAAGGAGGAATGAGTGTGGATAGCACAACTCAATAACTTAGTAATAACCTAGGCCCGCTTGTCAGCTCAAGCACCTTGGCTGGGGGTCTGGGGACACAGGGAGTGGAGAACCTCAGAGGCTACAGAAGGTTGGCACCTGTACCAGCTGCTTGAGTCAGCTGGAGCCACCTAACTGAGTGCCACAGATGGGGTAGGGCAAGGAGATTTTAAATGCAGGTTATTGTCCTCTGGGGCCTGAAAGTCCCAGATGCAGATGTCACAGGGCTGGTCTCTCCTGAGACCTTGAAACTTGGCTCGCAGATGGCATCTCCTCCCTGTGTCCTCCTCTGGTGCTCAGTGCCTGCATTTCTTCTAAGGATAAAGTTGTGGAGCATCAGGGCCCACACTCAAGATCTCACTTTACCTTCATTACCTCTTTAGTCGCATTTGGAGAAAGCTGGGGCGTAGGGCTTCAACAGATGAACTTTGAAGGACACAATTCAGGCTGTGACATTGATACATTTCTCAAATCTGTCTTTCCAGGAAAGAGGATGGCAGGGAGCAGCTGAGATGTGACCTCTGGGTTCCACCCTGGGCTGGCCTTGCCATGTAGCCCTGATGGCTTTTGGCTCTGGTGTCGCCATCAGCAGGGTGGGCCTCCCTGGGTTTCCAAGGCAATGCACTGGGCAATGACAGTGAGCAGCTGCCGGAGCCGTGTAGTATGAATTGGCATGTGGGAAGCACCCCAGACAGGGACCTCTGTGCTACGTGAAAATTCGGAAACAGAGCAGATGTCTAAGGAGAGCCATGAGGCCTCCCACAAACTCACCAGGGCTTGCGGCCACGGGCCAGGCTGCACCACACACTTTTACAGCATGAACCGCTGAGCCCTGCGCCTGGGAGGGCTGCTGTGCTCCTGCAGCTCAGCTGGCAGCCCGAAAGTGGCAGGATCGGGTTGGCCTGACATGGGGCGGGGGGTGCAGCAAATCCTAGAGAGGAGGGAGGTGATCCTAGTAGTGGCCCTGGGGATAGGTCCTCCCAGCTCCTGGGGCAATTCGGGTATAGGCGCAGGTGCTCACGGGGTACCCATGGAGATGCTGGGATGGAGCCTTTGTGCACATTTGTTTGGGTTGTTTCTTTACTACAAAGAGCTCACCAGCCAAACCAGTTATTTTCCCAGACTGCAGGGACCTTTATCTCCATAGCCACTGTGTCCCAGCAGCCAGGAGGGGCTTTTGTCCTGCAAAGGGCTCTGGCTGCCTTGCCACCAGCCAGTGGAAAAAAAACTTATTTTAGGAAGATGGGAAACCACCTACCACTTAGCAAAGAATCCGGGCTAATTGCGAGGCCAGTCTCAGTTTCTTTATTTAGCTATTTATTAAACTGCCTCAAACTGGAATTAATGGCCGAGTCGGCCCCTTGGCTCCTCATGTGCTGGTTCTGGAGGCAGCCGCAGCAATTTCGGCCTGATTAAAGGCTCCACCAGCCAACCCACCTCCTCCCTCGAACACACAGCTCAAAGCTCCAGGCTCAGGAATGTGCAGCCGGGCTCACTGCACAGAGGAGGCCTATTTGTCCCAAGATCATGGGCTCCCACCGCGGCACCATGCTTTGAGCCTCAGTGCGCTGTCTTCAGCCGCTGAGCAATCCTTGAGCAAGCCTGGCCGGCCCCACTCTAGCTCCCACCCAGAGAGCCCTTCTGACCCAGGGCACCTTCCTCAAGCCACCCCACTGGTGACTTTGCAGTTTGTTTTGCAGTTTGAGTGACCTTGTGTTTATTTTCCTGCCCACCCAAACGTAGGGCCCCAGAAGTGAAAGCCATCACCTCCCAGTTATTCCAAATCTCCAGATTCTAGAGCACACCTGGAAGGGCCAGCCAAATAGCTCAGTGGATTAAAGTACCTGCAAGCAGGTTCAGGGACTGGGGGTTTGGTCCCCAGGCCTGCCATGCCAGCTCCACCCCCAGGGCACACTGAGATTGCAATGGAGACTGGACGTGGTGGCGCACACCTGTAATCCCAGCTCTTGGGAGGCTGTAAACAGGAGGATCACTAGGAGTCTGATCTAGTAGTGGGATCCTGAACACCCTGTAGACTCTTCCCTAAAAATACAAAAAAAAAAAAAAAAGAAAGAAAGAAAGAAAGAAAGAAAGAAAGAAAGAAAGAAAGAGAACACAGCTGGAGGCGTCCAAGCATCAGCCCTGGCCTGCTCATTGCTGCCTGAGACAAAGACATTCAGAGGGGAGTCCCAGGTAGCCCCAACCCAGGAGCCACTTGAGGGCTTCACCAAAGAACTGCTGGAAGGCTGAAGCCCAACCGAGCAGCCGGGTGGTCCCTGTCCCAGCCTGGGACCCCAGCGGGAGTTCCCGGGCTGACAATCAGGGATGACCTTAGATCCTGGCTGGAGGCTAGAGAGCAATAGGAGGGAGTAGGCTGCAGCGGTCCTTGGGGAGCCCTGCAGGGTGGGCCATGCTGTGACCTGCACGTCCAGGCAAGAGCTGGCCCTCTCGCCGCACACCCATGGGGCTGTGAGAAGCAAGGAGGGTAATGGCCGTTGCTCCCTGCTGCAGGACTCTGCAGTGGTGCATCTTCTGTGAAAAGTAGTCTCCCAGCTCCTCAAAAAGTAATGCAGAGACCTCCCTCCTAGCTGTGAGGACCTCTGACACAAGGGCTCATGGCAGCCTTCTTCATAGTAACCCAAACCGGAGACAGCTGCAATGTCCACTAGCTGGTAAAAGGATAAAGGATGGTCCATCTATACAGTAGAGCACTTCTCAGCCATGAAAAAGAGTAAGGCACTGGCATATGATGGTCCTCTATGACCGAATGCCAAGTGAAAGAAGCCAGCCACAAAAGACCGCTCCCTGTATGATCCCCTTCATATGACGTGTCTGGGACAGGCCCTTCAACTCAGATAGAGGTGGTGTGGACCAGCGGCCATTCAGACCAGGGAAGGATGAGAGGCCAGAGAGGTGACAGTGAAAAGATTCTCTCTCTCTCTCTCTCTCTCTCTCTCTCTCTCTCTCTCTCTCTCATTCTTCTTTCCTTTTGTGGTACTAAAAATGAAACCTAAGGCCTTCACAATGAGCTACATTCTCAGCCCTTCTAAAAATCTTTGTTTTATTATTTTTCTTCTAAAAAATCTTTAAATTTTGAGATGGTCTCACTAAGCTGCTAAATTCCGCAGGCTAGGCTTGAACTTGTGACCCTCCTGCCTCAGCTCTCCAGGGTGCTGGAATGACAGGTGTGTGCCACTAGGACTGGTGAAAGAGTTTCTTTTTGGAGCAATAAAAGTGTTCTAAAATTGTGGTGATGGTTACACAACTTCAAATATGCTAAAAACAACAACAGTGATTTGTTCATTTTAAGGGGGTGAGTTATATGGTAGGTGAAATACATCTAGCGAAACTGTTAGAGAGAAGGCCTGGCATGATAGCACACCTGTAATCCCAGCCCTAGGGAGGCTGAGGCAGGAGGATCACTGTGAATTCAAGACCAGCCTGGGCTATAAAGTGAGCTCAATGCCAGTCTGAACTGCATAGGGAGACCCTGTGTCAAAAAACAAAAACATGCTTCCCCATCCTCCCTAAGCCATGCTGAAATGGTTCCCAAAGTTTGGTGCTCGGAGCCTGTGGGTAGCACTGAAGGAGTGAGCAATTGCAGAGTGGCACCACAAGCACTGTGACTGTGGCTTGCAGAGGAGAGGGCCATCAGGACTGTGTGGGCCTGGAGCATGGGCTGGGGCACCTGGGTGCTGACTGGGGCTCTCACACACCCAGGAAGTGAAAGCCCAGAGGGCCGCAGGTGGGGGGGCCGTCAGCTGCCCCTTCCCTTGGCAGGCCTGGAGCCCCCACTCTCCACTGCTTTGCTATGATCATGGCTCTCACCCCTGAGGCTGGCACCCACACGAGAGCTTTCTTTTTATTTATGTGTGGCCAGCTCAACCCACCAGGGGGCAGGGCTGGCTGGCATGTGGTGCTGGGGGATTGAACCGCGGTCCTTGTGCTCTTGTTCTAGGTAGGTGCTTTAGACCACTGAGCGAGCCATCTCACCATCCCTGACACATGAGAGCTTTCTGTGGACTAAGAGTGTTACTGCAGTGCCCAGGGATGAGGAAGTCCCTGTGGCTGGTGGCTGCTTCCGGCCTGGATAGACGCTCAGCTCCCCAGGCTCCGAACACAGGAGGAGATGGATATGTTCTGTGGAACGAGGACCACCCCGCCCCGGAGGTCCACACTCACTCCCTGCCACCTGTGCCTGCACAACCTCCCCTGGTCAAACGGACTTCGCAGATGTGCTGATCTTGAGACGACCTTTGTGGGTGCGCTGACTTCACAGAACTCCAGATGGGAGAAGGCCCGGATTGCCTGCATCACCCATGTGATCGCAGGAGTCCTTATACGAAGGAAGCGGGCCAGAGGGAGATGTGACCCCAGAAGCAAAGACGCGAGCCGTGTAGCAGTCGCAGCCTGGGGCACAGCTGCTTCTGGCAGCTAGAAAGGCAGGGAGTGGGCTCTCCTGGGCATCCCGGAGAACCAGTCCTGCCCACACAGTAAGGGAAGACATTCGTGTCATCGTGAGTTGCTACATTTGTGGCCATTTGTTACGACAGCCACAGGGACCTCAGGCCAGGCTGTTCACATCTGCCACAGAAGCCTCGGCTACATCCAGGGCTCTGTCCTCTGCCCCAGGGCGCTGCCAGAAGTGCCATGGGGTTGCAGGGTCAACTCAGGCCACCTCCCTGGAGTCCCTGCTACTGCAGCCCAGAGCATGACCTCAGGAGAGGTAGGGCACACATGCCCCACTTGGACCTGCCTGAGCTCCCAAAGGCGTGGAGCAGGACAACTGCAGACACCTCAACCCATCTTCAAGACACCTGGGGGCTGAGGGACATCAGTCAGGAAGATCCGGAACTCCTACCTGGGAAGGTGATAGTTGAACTGGTATGGGGTGGGGGCCCAGGCTTGATATGGGAGGGAACAGAACAAGCCCCTGAAGCACAGAGAGAGATGGGGACAGGTCATAGCACAGGGGCAGTCAGAGGTCTAAGCTGTAAGCCTAGGCCTTGGCGTGCCACTCTGGACACTCCATAAGATATCCCAGTGGGTTGCCACAGGCACTGGAAGTGGGACAGCCCCGACCCCCAGCCCCGTCCCAGGCCTGCATCCTGGAGCCTCTGGAGGACTCCTGCCTGCTGCTGGTGGGGGTGGGGACCTGCAGAGGGAGGTCCCAACTGCAGTTCCAAAAGGTGCCAATTCTGCTGGCTCCAGCTTCCCAGGGCCAGGACCCCAGTGCCCCGCCCACCCTGCCCCATCATAAACCCATTTCGGCTGCTCTGCCTGTTCACTGACCTGCAACCAGGTGTAAATTGGGCCCAGCCGGGAACAAAATGACTTTGATGAGCCAAATGGCAGGGCTTGGGGCGTTGGAATGCCCCCCAGCCACCCGGGCTCGGAGTCCTGCAGAGAACCAAGCCAAAGAGGAGCAGGTCAAGAAGGAGCCGAGAGGGCTTCCTTTACAAGCCCCCCTCCGGGGCCTGCCTACTGAGCCCCTCCATGGCAGCTGCTCCTACTCTTAACCTAGCCTCTTTCTACAGCAAGGATGCGGCCCAGGGCCTGGCCCTTTCTGGGCACTATCAGGATCTGCTTCCTTGAGGGCATGCCTTTGAAAGAGGAGGGACAGCTGCTCAGAGGAACAAAACTTTTTTTAAACAAAGGGTAGCTGGCGATGCAGCTCAACATCACTTGTCTAATACGCACAAGGCCCTGAGGGAGTTGTGTCCCCAGTACCACCCCCCCCCCATTGCTGAGTCTATTGAGGTCTAAGGCTCAGACCTCATTGCCTTTCTGGGAGCCTTAGAAAAGGAGGGCGCTGAGGATGCCCAGGCCTGGCCGGGTCGGCTGCCTGTGCTTGGGGAAGAAGGGGGTGCACCTGGCTGAGGCTTTGCCAGCTGCTCCTCCACTCCAGCCCCATGAGAGCCTCCAACCCCTTGGGGCCGCAGGTCTGCGGCCAAGTGCCCCTGTGAGCTGCCCTTGGTCTGTCCCTGAGTTTTGGCCCCATGCTCTGACCTTAGGGAGTCCACTGTGCCACCCCATTTGTGCTGTTTACTGTGCCCCTCCTGAGTGTAGGATGAGTTCGAGTAGGGTGCCAGACCCCCACAGTCCCTTAGGACCCACTCAACCACCAAGAGGCCTGGAGGCCCCCAGAGCAACTCAGCTTCCTGGGAAGATGCTGACTCGTAAGCCAGGGAGGACTGACGGGGAAGGTCATCATGACCACGCCCATGCCATGCTGGGTGGCCAGTCCACCCACATGTTAAGGTATGCTTTGTCCAGTTAGCCACCTTCCCTGAAGCAGGCCTTCCAGGACAGAACCCTAAGGGCCTCAGGGGGAAGAAGAAATGGTGCTCATGCCCAGCCCTGCTTCTGTGGCTGGACCCGCCCTGTAGAGGCTGGTGGGACAAGGATCTGGAAGCCACCCTGGCTCGCTAAGCAACGGGACACCTCAGTCTGGGTGACACAGTAGTCAGTGCTGGTCTGAGGCTGTTCTTTACTCCTCCCAGAGGGCTTTGGAGCTGGACAGCCAGGCTACCCACACTGACAAACCTGGACACTAGGAAGGCCCTGCCCTGGCCTCAGAGCCCTGCTTGGGAGTCCTGCTATTATGTCCAGCCCTGCTCCTGCTGTTCCCCACGACCCATTCTTATTCCCCCTTGCTGGGCACCATAGCCACCCTCATTGCCCCCAGGCACTGTGCGGGGTATCCCTGACAGGGCTGCTCCCTTCCACATTTGCAGAATCTTGCGGAGACCTGCCTGCATCCCAGGGGAGACTTTAGGCTGAGCACGCTCAAGGTTACAAAAGCCACACTGTAGCATTGTCGTGACACTGCCTGCAGTTATGCAGAGCTCCCAGCATGCTCTCTGCAACCCTCCTTCACTGGGACCAGCAGGAGGCAGAAGATCCCAGTGCTCCCAGGAACGGGTAACTGACTGGATTTGTGGAGAAAGGCACAATAGGGATAGAAGGAATCAGGGACAACTTGGCTGAAAGATGAATGACATTTTAGTATATTCCTGGACAGTCCAGGGCTGCAGGTTAAAGACCAGCTTGCCTGAGAGTGGCTCCTGTGGGATTTTGACATTCCCAGAGGTATCTGGGCCTTTGTGAGGTGGGCTGGAATATTTAGGGGTGGGAAGCAAGGTCAGACCAGTATCCTGGAAATATCAGCAAGGAGTTGGCCAATGGAATGTCTTGTGAGGATGCAATAGGAGATCCTGAGGTCCCTAACTTCAGGGTATGAAGACTGCTAGGGAGCGCTCTCCCTACATGCTCCCTTGAGGCTCCAGACAGAGACTGAATTCGGCCTGGAGAGGTCTGCGGGACACTGGAGACACCTCTGGTCTCCTCACCATGGATCGACCCTCCCCTTTCTACTCCAAATCTTCATTGCCAAGAATCCCTGCCTCAACTGTCTTGTACACACAAATTAGACCTGGAAACTGCCCATGGGGCCCCTCCTTCCGGGTCGTTAGCAGGCCTCTGCCCCTGGTTTGTAGCTTGCTTGGGGCCCTGGGGACCAGCAGCCCCTCCCAGAGGCACCCGCGACCCCACAGCCGCTCTGCACCAGCCACTTGGCTCTATTCTTCTCAGCACTCCCTCCCGGGTGTCCATTCTTTGACCAAATGTTTTTGATTTTGCAGGAAGTCAAGCAAGGGGCTAATCTGAGTTTAATTTTTGAAGCAAGGCCTTTGATTTGATACTTATTCATTTAAGTAATTAATGCCTCTGAGTTCAGAGTCAGAATACATTTCAGTTTAGCTTGTCTCTCTCCCTATATGCAAAGACAGACCTCACAGCACTCGGTACAAACCATTAATTTATACCAACTGGGACATTCCAAGGGCCCTGAAAGTTACCCAGGATGGCTCTGCAGAGTCCTCCATCATAGCTGATGAAATCTCATTATAATTAATTCCTACTCCCAGGGTCTTGGACTCAGGTGCCCGCCTGTCTAGCAAGGATTCCATTCACCATCCTGGTCCTCTAGTGGGTACAGAATATTCTGCGGTTTGAGACATTTCTTCTTTTATTCTGGTTTTTAAGACATTTCTTTGAACCTGGACTTCATTCATTCATTCAACAGGCACTGTTTACCAAGCACAAGGTAGATCATCAGGGCTGGCGAGAAAGCTCAGTGGTCTAAAGTGCCTGTTTAGGCAAGCTTAAGCAAGTGCAGGGACTGCGGTTCAATCCCTGGCACCACATGATACACCAGCCTTGCCCCAGGGTGCACTGAGCCGGCTAAAGTTCAGGCGTGGTAGTGCACACCTATAATCCCAGTGCTGGAGAGACTGAAAGCAGGAGGATCACTATGAGACTGAGCTGTGTAGTGAGACCTTGTACCAAATACATTTAAAAAAAAAAAAAAAAGGTAGATCATCCTACAGGAACTACTCTGGTCTCAAAAGAGAACATACACAGACATAGGTCTGCAGCAGCGCACAATGCCTGGGCCCAGATGGAGAAAGTGCTTCGGAGACAGTCAGGGCCCACAGGGGGCAAGAGGAGCCACCAGGGGCTCGGAGGGCAGGGAGGTGGAAAGTGGAGAGGAGGGCGAGTGTGGAAGAAGATGCGGTGGCAGCAGCCTCAGGCCACCTGGAAAGGTGGTATTTGGAGAGACTCCAAGGGATTTTTGTAGGCCAGTTCTGTGGGAAACATGCTTTTTTTTCCTTCTTTTCCTCCATCTCCTTCTCTTCTTGCCCTTCCTCCTGATTAGTCAGGCGCAGGATGGAGTTGTCCCTCTGTGTGTCGCCTTGAGTGCATGCCCACAAGCATACCTCTCCAATCAGTTTACATCCGGGGCTCAGCGCGGGGCCACGACTCTGCATCCCAGAGCCCTGGGTCTGGGCTCCACATGCTGTATGGGGGTGGCGGTGACTGTAGCTCTTACTCCTCAAGGGAGAAATTGGGTCCTGGAGGCAAGGATGTCTCTGGGCAGGTGCGTGCCCTGTGGTACCCTGTCGGGGAGCTCCAATGGCAGACTGTATCTTGCCCGGCACTTTGAGAGTTTGTTCAGAGGTTAATGTCACTATTTGACCAAATTGGACTTAACTATTCAGAGGAAAAGGAGGGGAGAGAGGGCCCACCCCACTGCCCCCCCCATCCACACTGGGACACAGCCAAGGACAGTTTTGCAAGGGAGAAGAGAGCTGCCTGGTCATACGGATGCAATGGTCCTCACAGTGGGCCTCTGAGACAAGTCAGAGGGGGCAGAGGGGTAGATGCTGGGCAGTGCTGGGAGCCAGGTGGGCCTTTCTGGTCACACTGATGTTGAAAAGCAACATCAGGCCTGCAGGCACTGCAGCAAAGAGGGCATTTGGATCCTTGGTG
Source organism: Octodon degus (assembly GCF_000260255.1). Taxonomy (NCBI): domain Eukaryota; kingdom Metazoa; phylum Chordata; class Mammalia; order Rodentia; family Octodontidae; genus Octodon; species Octodon degus. Next base: position 19,065,892 of record NW_004524594.1, on the reverse strand, counting down.
GCTCTTAGGGAACATGGGGGTCCTTTCTCCCAGACACAGGACACAAAAGAGGGACTGTGAGAGAGTGTGAGCATGCAGGGGCCCTAAGTGCTCCTCCCGCTGGGTGTGCAGAAGACCTGACGGCTGGCTTGGGGGCTCCCAGGATCCAAGCAGGCTTCTCCCTGGGGCCCCTGGGACCTCCAGGCCAGGATTTCTGCCTCATTCGGCCTCTGCAGCACACGTCCCAGTTTGCAAGAGAACACATGAAAGTGTTTGCAGAATGACTAAATGTGAAGCCTCTTGGAGGTGGGGCCCTGCCAGCCACTCCCACCTGGGTCAGCACCAGGCAGAGGTCATGCACCTTGGGCTCTCACTCGAGGCTCCACATCGAGCTTCAGACCAGGTGAAGTCCTGCTATGGGGGTGCTTGAAGCGTGGGCCTAAAGCTTCATCCAGAGCCTCTAAGAGGCTTCTTCTGCCCCCAAAGGACCTGGGAAGTCACTCGGCCCTTGGCTTTCTGCTTACAGGTTTGTAAATAATCCATGTATCCAGAACCACTTGCTGGAAACCCAGGGGTACAGAAGCATAGGGGTCAGGAGGGCTTCCTGGAGGAGGGGGACCTGGAGGACTACCGCCAGCTCCAGTCTGTGTCCAGAGCTTGTGCTCCTGAGTTGGCACAGTACAGGTGACAGCTCCTGACCCAAATGTGCCCAGGCTGTGGCAATCATTTGTTCCTCTCAGGCTTGGAACTGCCCTGGATACTGGCTCTGCCACTTCGGAGCTGGTCACGTGGAGTGGCTCACTTAACCTCTCCAAGCCTTGGTTTCTTCAACATAAGGTGGGGTGACCCTGGACCCTACCTCAGGTGTCAGTGGGAAGCACTGAGTGCACACTCAGAGAGGCTCAGACCTGGATTGGGCTAATCCAATCCGATCGGAGGCACCTGGCCCTGGCCAATCACCAGGCAGCTTCCTACTCTAATGGGACCCAAGCTCAAGTCGGAGGCCACAGTGGACACCACGAGAACTGGGCCCCAAAGGCTCCACCTGGAGAGGGCAAGGAGTGAGGCAGCAGACAGAGGGTCCCTGTGTAGGGGTGAGGGTGGCCCACAAACACCAATGGGCTCCGGGCACCGCGCAGAGGCACCGCCAGACCCTGCCCTCATCACCGTGTCCTCGTAGGCACTGTCCTTTGAGCAGAGACTAGAAGAACAAACAGCATCAGCTGGGAGAGAACTGGGAGGGCGCAGCTAAGGACTGGAATCAGATGTCACTGCTCCCGCCCTGCAGCTACGTGCAGGCAGCCTCTCCTGCACACGTGTGCACGCACACCGCAGAGTACACGCGCACACACAGGCAGAGACGTGCGCACGTATGTACTGTGCACAGAGGCACACGCAGGCATGCAGCCAAGCACTTGCGGTGTGCTTGTGTGTGCAGGAACTCACTGAGCTGTGCGCACGATGCACCTGGGGCTGGGCCTTTGGTTGAAACAAGCAAACCCCCACAACTAGCGCCATCTTGTGGCGGCAAGGGGCCAAGCTGGGCCGGACAGCCCTCTTCTAGAGGCAGGGAATCCCCTCTTGAGCAGAACAGCACTTCCACCCGGAGGAAGGGAGGTGGGCTGACCCTGTGACACCAACTATGTGCCACATACCACTGCAAGGTCTGGGAAGCCCCAGGCCACACTGCCAGCAGTCGGGATGCGATGGACCGTTATCCCTCCCTTCCTCACTGCCACGTGCTGGCTGTCCTGGGGTCCCCTGGGGTCCCTCTTCCTGCGCTCCCTGGGCTTTCTTTGCCTCATTCCTAACATACCACCATTTCAGCTCCACCTGTACCTGGGGCTGCCACATCTTCTGCCCTGACACAGGCAGCGAACACACAGGACCATGTCTACATCAGGCCTGAAGCCATAGCTGCCTGGGGTCTCCATTGGGCCAGTCCAGAGATTTCCTGGGGTCAGCCACCAGGGCCGCCTCAGCTCCCAACAGGCCACCAGGATCAGCCTCTCAGCACCCGCCCCCCCCCCCAGGCCTTCCAACAGTGCATTTGCATCCTAACCAGACCCCAGGGGATCTGGCAGCCCTACAGCCCAAATCCTTGCGGGATGCCACCCCTAAGTCCGTGAGATCTTCAGCTTCAAGGCAGGACTCTGCCCTCCATGCCATTCCCAGCCTCAGCCTCCAGGGCTAAGTGCTCAGAACTGCTCTGTGATTGACTGAGCAAGATACCCAACGGGGAAGGGACACTGAGGTGTGGAATTTCTCTTGCCTACTGATCAGGCCACTTGTCTGTCAGGAGGGAGTTGGGACCAGCTCTAAGACAGGATGGGGTGTCAGATCGTGGTTGGGTGGCCTGCAGCAAGCCACATATCCTCTCCTGACCTCAGTGAACTCATCTGTAAAATGGGCACAGTGATAGGACTGATGGCACAGAGCTGTAGGGTTAAAGCAAATGTGTCTATGCCGAGCACCATCCACGTAATGGATGTCAGAGATCTTGGCTTTGTGCTCTTGCTTGAACCCCAACTCCCATTCTAAACACAATTGACTTTATCTCTAGGGTTTCTCAGGACAAAAGGAGGAAGCTGGGGCTTCTGTGGTTCCTCAGTGGACCTGGGATGCAACCAGGGACCCACTGCTAAGACTCCAGCTGTACCCATTTCCATAATTCACTCCACGCCAATTAGTCTTGCACTGCTGATAGAGCACTGGGCTGAATTCCCTCCCTGGGAGAACCGACATTCTCCCGCTCTGAGGGGTTTTCTTGGGCTGGTATGATGTTAATTTCCCTCGAGAGCCCCCGGAAAGAGGTTTCAGAATAAGATGTGAGCTTGGCAGAAACCAAGAGCCCCCGCCTGGGGAGCAGGGCTGTGACTCTCACTAATTGCCAATCGAGCGCTAATACGAGTGTGATGGTATGATGCTCAGAAAGGGGTGGGTGTCCTCCCCTAGGCCTGGGGGGAGGGGCGGGACCATTTCCTGCCCCAAATTTACCTCCAGGGACATCGTCCTTTGCCCTTGATAAATAGCTTTTCTAGATCTCAGAAAGGAAAAAGGGAGAGATTTGAGGGGAAATCAGAGTGACAGTAGGGGCTGGGGCCCTAGTTTTAACTACAAATTGGCCATAAGCAAGGGTGAGGTCTGTTCACTCAGGCACCTGCACATCCAGCACAGAGATGTTCCCTGTCCTCTGCCTTCCTCTGCTTCTGTCTGCAGGCTCTCCTGTGTCTGAGGAGGTACATAGCCCATTTTAGGGGTCACGGAGCCAAACCTTTAGATCTGAAGGTCCTCCAGGAACCGTCCTAGACTGTCCCTTCCTGGCTGCCCAAGGGCCTTACAGAAAGCTGCTCCTCCTTCCTCTCCCACAGCCTCCTCCATGCCCAGCTTTGGAGGTCAGGGCCCTGCTCTGAGGGAAGCCAGGGGCCCATCATGATGGTGCTGGACCCTCTGGTACCTGGATGATTCCTTCTCTGTGAGGTGGGCAACTCCTGAACCCTGCTCCAGGGGGCTGGGGTCCTCATGGCAGAAGTCTACTTGCCAACAGGAAGTACCCCAGGTCATTACACAGCCTAATGAGATAAAATACTCAAGGGATAGAACAGAGTGCCTTTGGGCCTTCCAGGAGCCCGCTGTGGGCATCTTTGGGTTCATCCTGATCTCCCCTCTGGGAATCTGACAACCCTGGAGCCAGCAAAGCAACAGCTGTACAAATCACAGATACAATACTTCTGACCAAGCACTTAGTGTACCAGGCTTTATGCTATACATGTTGTCCTATAGAATCTTCCAGAATCTTCTCAGTGGTCTGACATGAAGCAGGCTCTGTTAAGGCTCCAACTTTATACAAACCAAGGTGCTGGGTCTCTGCATTCCTCCTGAGGTTACATAGGGCCCACTGCCAGAAACCGCGAGCCATTTACTTTGGGCTAAAGTCCTGAGATGCAGACTCCCAACCTATCCCCCACTTCTTCCCTCAACCCTGCACTCAGACCCCAAGCCTCCCTCCAAGCATCAAATTCAAGCTGATAATAGCCAAAGAGCAATTACATAATAACAGCTCCTAATTGTCCTGTCTGGAGCAGATGACAAACCACCAACTCTTGCCAAAGCCCCTGTTCCTCCTCATCACTTCTTGCCAGCCAACAGGCCCAGCAGGCGCCATCTTGACTCAGTGCCCAGCTCCTGGTGCCCTCGAGGCCAGGGTCAAGGGTCTTCCAGGAAGGCACCCAGATGGAGAAGGTGACGCCTCCACGGAGGTGAATGACTCTATGTGGGTCATCTTTCCTGCTTTACCCAACAGGAATGCTACCCTTTATCTCGGGCGAGGGGTTCTTTAGAATCACACCCGCTACCATAAACAGTGGCCTTTGTGCACCCGGAATTGCTGCCTCGTGGGACTGGGATCACTGACCCGGTTTGTTTACTTATTGAGCGTATTTTTAGCTTGCTTTCTGTTACCCCAGAACTCACCGACTTTCCTGTGTCATCGGGAATGCTGGGGCCACTATGATGCAATCCTGCGGTCACCGAGAGGTCAAGCTTCCACCAGAGACAACCTGCGCGGCTGTCACGGAGCCCTTGAGGGCAGGTGTGTGTGTGTGCTAATCCGGGCCCACCTGGGAGCAACGATCAAGAGGTTCATGTGAGGTTCGCCAGGCATCCAGGTCCCGGAGGCTCCAGGGGTCAGCCCCACTGTCCTCCTCAGCAGCACAAGCTCTAGGGCTATGGACACGCTGGAGCCCCTGTGTTAGTCCCAGCCTGATCCCCTCACATTCTGGAGAAGATGGGGTGTGTCCCACCCCCATGTTTCAGAGAAGTCTCCTGGCTTCTTCCCTGCTCTACTGTCTAGGACCCCAATCAGCTACTCGGTAGCTCCCTCCATGGTAAAACGGGATAAGCTTGTTCAGAGGAAAGAAGAAAACATGCCCACACGCCACGAGGGCTAGAGATGATTCTGATTGCTGTTCTTGTCAACTGACATCTCTCGCAGGGTCTGATGCTGGCAGGTGACCTTTCCCAAGGGGCGAGGGAGGCAGCAAAGGGTATTGAGGCATCGTGGTCTTGTCCTGGGGCTTAGAAGAAGCAGCAGCAGGACCCAGCAGGAGAGGGGCCGTGGGAGCAGCGCGGGTTGGGACAGCCATAGCCTGGCAGAGTGGGGTGTGGTTCTGGCTCCCCACCCAGGCCGGGCAGGAAGGGAGCCAGCCATGGTCCCTTTGCAGCTCTGATCTGTTGCTAACAGCTGTTAGGGCTGCCCTCACCTGGAACCCCCCCGGAAGATGGGCAGCCTGGGGGTCTCCAGGGGTAGAGGAGTGCCAATGGGGACGGGGTGGGTGGACTGGGGGCTGGCTGCAGCCCACACGGGGCCTTTCCCTGTGCGCCAGTACTGGGACTCCCACCTGCACACCCCGCCATCAGCCACCCTCAGGCTCTGCAGCTCCGCCTGGGTCTGGGGAGCCCGAGCTCTGGGTGAGCTGCTGCTCCCTGCTGTGTGGGGCGCATGTACAGCACTGGGTTACCAGCCCAGAAGGAAAGCAGTGCCATGGCAGGGGTGAAAGTCTCCATGAGCTTCATTAGGAGGGCTGGGCTGGGGTGGGCGACAGCTCTGAAGCCAGCCTGTGACAGCACATGGTAGGTGCTGCAGTCTGGCCAAAACTACCAGATAGGCTGGCGACACCCTAGCCCTTTGGGGCCAGTCTCCAAGAGCTAGAAGCACTGGCCACCACCCAACTGTGTGCCCTTTCTGGAGGCTAAGCAACCAGGAGGAGGCAGACCCCAGAACTCTCACTGCCTCTTTCCACGGGGGACCCCACCACCCCCACTTCTGTAGCACGGAGACTTTGTCCTTGATTTTGCACTAATAATCAAGGGCTGTTTCGGGACATCAGGGCTGGGGGCAAATTGAATTTTTTTGCAAATGAAAGAACAATTCCCTTAAGATGCTCGCGCTTCGGTTCAGATTCACATGGATTCATGTCCGAGCTAGAGTCTGCTGTGCATCCCAACCAGGGCGTCTTACCCGATCTGTATGTTCTACACCTGGACTGTGGTCCTTTGAAAGTCCCATGAAAGCTACAAATCTCTACTCATGATAGGGAAACAGGCTTGTGCACACACAGGGTGCTTTCCTGTCATCTCCAGGGTCAGCAGAACTCAGGTCCTGACAGGGTACAAACTGGGCCCACAGCAGAGCCACATGGGTCTTGGACAATGAGACATCAGAGCGCCCTCCTCTACCCTGCCCATGACCTCTGACAGTCCCCAAGTCCTAGGTCTGAACGTTAGTGGCTGCCCTCCTGTCCCCATCCCCACAGCCAGTGATAGCACTTGCCTGGATTATTAAACCAGCCCCTAACTAGCCCCTCTGTGCATTCTCCTGACTTGGCCCCAGATCTGAGGTGGTCTTCATGGCAGCCAGAAGGATCTTGTCCCTTCCTGCCCAAGCCCTGCAGTGTTCCTCCTCACCGCACAGGTGAGGCCGCTGTCCAGGAGGCAGTTTTACCCACCTGCATCTGGGCTATCCAGGTGAGACCTGCAGGTGCAGCCTGACAATTGACACAAGCCGACGCCCACAGCATGCTCTCCCTGCATCTGGCTTCCCATGCATCCTGCCCTTCTGGGCATAGGCCAGCATTATGCCTGATCCCTAACTACCGCCCTGCATCCTCAACTGGCGTCCCGTCCCTCGGCATGGACTGAGGCTGTTTTTTCTTTCAATAAAGGCTGGCAGTCACATGAGAGCCATCCAGCTCTGGGTCCCCTGTGCACAGAGGTGGAGTTGGTGTCACTGTGTAGACCCACCCCAGGATGTAGGTCTCACGGAGCTTCAGAACTGGGCCACCTTGGGAGGTCCAGCCAGGGCCCGTGCAGCTAATCAGGCAGAAGTTGGCCCTGGACAGGTGACACTCTTAGCTTGAGCAGTTTTGACACAGTTCACTTATTGCAGTGGTCACTTGATGTGTTTATTCTTGACTAAGCTTTGGTGCCAGCCTTGTGGTGAAATCTTAGTAGAGGCATTGCTATAGTCAGTTGGTTTTAAATTGGAGGGATTTTTCTTGATAGTATGCAGGGGTCCCATCCAATCCTTGGCAGGCTTTACAAGCCAAGAATCCCTGGAGAAGAAGGAATTCTGCCTTAAATCTGAAACAGAATTTCTGCCTCTGTTTCCACCCTGCTAGTCCGCCCCACGGATCTAAAGCCTGTCAGACCCCATAGCTATATGAACCGTCCTTAAAATGTCCTATTTATTTGGGCATCCAAACGCACTTGTCTGATCTCATCCTGACTATAGTTCTTTGCATGCAGAGATCTTTAGGTTTGCTTTGCCATTTGTAAGAAAGAGCATTCTGGTTCCTATGCTGTTCATCTTGTCACTGGGCCTCTCTTGCACAGTGTGCACTGCCTTCAGGGTGCTGTCTGTCCCAGGCACAGTGCCAGTGGATGAAATACCTAGACCTGCCCCTGTCCCTCTGAGCTGCCACCCAAGGGATGCCTTGTCATCAGGGAGCAGACCCTGTCTTCCTCCTTGCCTCTCTCCCATCTGGGCCTGATGTCACCACACCCTCTCCTGCAAGCTCCAGGGGAGCATATGCTCTGCGCTGGTGCAGGGGACCCCAGCTTGGCCTTGCACAGTGCAATCAGATCTTTCTGTGGAATGTGTGAGGGGTCTTTCAACTTAGTCTATGAGTGGACTCCTTAGCAGAGTATTTAACACCAAAAAATAAACATTTACCTCTCTGGTTGTCCTGGCACTGATGAGCAGGCTCACTTGCCACCTGATGCTGCAGAAATAAGGGACTTCATGGCCAGACGCATGGCCCAAGGGTCCAGCAGGGCCCCATGGGGTTGTTATGGTTTTCATCTAAAAATGCCCCCTCACAGTCCCATGTCTTCGGGTGGGGACTCCAGCAGGTGGTTGTTAGAACAGAACAAGACCAGCTCATCTCCGGTGTCACTCAGGCTCATCCCGGTGTCACTCTGGCTCCTTATTGCTTCGTGCAACCTCTCCCTTATGTGTCCTCTCACTATGCCACCTGCCATGAGATACAGCCAGGGGACCCTCAGCTGAGACAGTGCAGGCCCCCTACTTTTAAATCCCCAGGGCTGGGGAGATGGCTCTGTGGAATAAGCGCTTCCCTGGCAAGCATAAGGGCCTGACTTCAATCCCCAGTTCCACCAAAAAATTAAAAATTAAAAATTAAAAGAAAAATCTCCAAAGCTTAAAGCATAAAAAGCCCTTTTTTCCTATAAAATCCCCAGTCTCAGGCATTCTGTTATGATAACGGAAAATGAACTCAGACAAGTTTACGTTTTCTAGATTTTTATCTAAATGGACTCATGCACCACATGCTTCTTTCCCTGACTTTCTACATTGCACTTACTATCTTAAAACTTATCTATGCTGTTGCTTCTACCAGTGGCTCAGCCCTTGATATTGCTGAGTAGTACTTCATTATCACCAGTTCTTTATCCATTTGATTGTTGTTTGGGTTGCTTCCAGTTTTTACCATATGCAAACCTGTTATGAACTATTTTTTGACACATGGCTCTAGCGTCCAGGAGTGGCATGACCAGGGAGGACAGTAGAGGTGCGCTTCACTGTCCAAGCTTCCCGCATTGAGCACCTTTTCCTCAGCAGGGCTGGGGATGCCCCTCTTCGTCCTCCCAACTCGCACTCTCCCTTTTGAACTGCAGCCATCTCACTGGGGAGCAAGTAGCTCTTTATGACTCCAACACGCACTTCCCTCATGCCCGAGGGTGCCGGGGAATCTGCCCGCATACATTCTGGCCACCGCTCAGGCTTCTTAGGTGGAATGAATGCCTCCTCCTGTGTGCAGTCCACTGGTAAAATCAATTTGTTTGTTTTCTTGGTTTTTTTGTTTGTACAGGGTCTACAGGGGCTCACTACTAGATCAGATTCGTAGTGACCCTACTGTTTACAGCCTCCCAAGTGCGGGGATTCCAGGTGAGCGCCACCATACCCAGGCTCAAACATCATCTCAGCATGCCCCGGGGGCTGGGCCGGCAGGCCAGGCCCGGGAACCGAATCCCTGGCCCTTGTGTCTGCCTAAGGGACGCTTTAATTTGCTGAGCCATCCTATTTGTTTGTTTGTTTTTTATGTATTTAGTACAGGATTTTACTATAGATCGTACTCATAATGATTCTCCTGTTTTCAGCCTCCCAAGCACTGGGATGACAGGCGTGCGCCACCTTGCCCTGTCTCCATTGCCCTCTGCGCGCACTGGGGTTGGGGCCTGCAACGGCACAAGCCCCTGAGCCTGCCTAACCAGGTGCTTTAGTCCGCTGAGCTATATGGCCACCTGTTTTTGAAAACTGAGATTTCTTTGCGTCCTCTGGATACAATCCCTTCATCAGATACATGGCTTGCAAAAATATTTTCTCCCCGATTGAGATCTGTCTTTTCATTCTCTTAGCAGATTGCTCTTTGAGCAGTCACGTATTTCATTTTATGTATTTATTTATTTAGAGACGGCATCTTGCTACATAGTTCAGGCTGGCTCTGTGCTCACCTTCGTAGCCTCCAGGCCGATCTCAAACCTGTCTCACCCTCAGGGGCTGGGATTACAGACGTGTGCCACCACGCCTGGTTTTGAGGCCAGCATGGAGTGTGAGTCCAGGGATCAAACTCAGGCCCCTGTGCCTGCTGGCCAGGTCGGTGCTTGTGCCTCTGAGCTATCTCCCCAGCCCAACAATTAGATATTTTAAAATAAACCTCACACTACGTTGGTATGATTTTTACTCAGGCAATTCATCATCTCTTGAAGCTCTTTGGGGGCAGGAAATGCTTACTCACACACCGATGGTTTCTGGGCTTATCGCTTCTTTATCTGGAGTGATAATTCCACCTCCTGTCACATCCTTCTTTGTGGGGAAACACCTTTGACACTTATGGGAATGTGGGTTGGCTGGTGGTGGGTTCATTCAGCTTTCCTCTAATTGAGAAAGTGTTTCTTTCATCTACTTTCTTAGGTAGAGAATGCCAGGCCATCTGCATTTCCCCTCCAGTGCTCTAAGAGTGGTGCTGCCCTGTCTCCTCCAATGAGAAACCTACTGTTTTTGTTTCTCTTTACATAACAGGTCTTTTCTGTCTTCGGTTTCTAAGATGTTTTCTTCATCTGTGAGCCTCAGAAACAGATTTGAGCACAGTTGTCTTCTTGTGCCTTACGCTTAGAGTTCATTTAGCTGCTCCGATTTGTGAGTTTACACTTTTTATCAAATTTGAAAATATTTGGTCATTTGTTTCTTCAATTATTTTTCTTTTATTTCAAATCTTCACTTTAAAAAAACTTCAAGTAAAGAGCTGGGGAGATAGCTCAGCGGTCTAAGCACCTGCCTGGCAAGCACAAGGACCCGAGTTCAATCCCCGGTACTGTATGCCAGGTTGGCCCAGGGACCCTGGGTGTGTTGTGGTGGCCCTAAAACTGGGCATGGTGGTACACGCCTTTAATCTCAGTGCTGGGGAGGCTGAGACAGTAGGATCACTATGAGTCTGAACTGTGTAGTAAGACCCTGTATCAAAAAAAAAAAAAAAAAAAAAAAAAGAAAAGAAAGAAAAAAGACTCCAAGTACATATATAGTACATATATATTATATAGTTATATAACACAGAACATACTATACACGTATGGTTACTCCATATCACTGACGAATGGCTCTATTTCTTTCTCTTTAATTCTCTAAGCATTCCATTTCTGGTAGTCCCTGTTGCTACATCTTCAAGTGCACTGATGTTTCCTCTGCATCATCTAATCTGCTGATCCAAGTGTATTGCTCATCTTAGACCCCACTGTCGCTACGCCCAGAGGCTGTGGTGGGCATTTGTGAGAAGCAGCCTCTTAAACCAGCGGCAGCCCCGCTTATCGCCCGCACATCCCGGCATAGCGCCACCCCCAAGCTCCAGAATGACTCACTCCTCTGAATAAAAGGGGGACGAGGCGGGACGAGGGGTGGCCACTTTCAAGATGAGGTGGCAGCTAAGACTGGGATGCTTTGTTTCTCTCTTCCTGGACACCTTTTCTCTTGGGCTGCCCTACGGGAAGGTGCCAGCAAGGAGCCAAAGGCGGGCTTCACCCAGCTCACCGTCGGAAGGCACCTGCGGCCCTCCAGCAGCCGCCTGAGCAGCCCCGAGCTACTTCTGCACCAGCTCAGCCTCTGGGGACAACGCGAGTCTGCTACGCCCACTAAGCCCCACCCACGTTCTTGCCACGGCCACTCTGCTACATTACACATTAGAAGCCACTGAGGCCTAGGTAATGTGTCACTCAGTAACAGGCAACATACACTATCTTTTTTATTTTCCACCCCTATTTAAACATATCCAATCTTTCCTGTAGTTTTTTTTTTTTTTTTTTTAACATTCAGGCATGGTGATGCACACCTGTAACCCCAGTGTTCTGGGAAGTTGGGGCAAAGAATCACAAGCCTGAGCCTAGAGAGAGCAAATTTAGTGATTGAACAAGACCCTGGCTCAAGTTTTTTATTTATTTATTTTTTTTTAAAAGCTGAGGATGTAGCTCAATGCAGATGCAATGCCCTGAGTCAAATTCCCAGGACCACAAAAACAACACCAAAAATACACGAGATCAACTGGACTGTTCTGGTAGGCTTTCAGCTGGTTGTATACCTGTTTCCATTCCAGGTCTGTTTCAGTCACTCAGCTTACTCTTCTCTTTTGGGGCCATCTTGCCAGTTGGCAATTTTTGGTTGGATACCAGATGTGGTAGATTTTGCATCATTAGAAGGATGGTTTTTAATTCCTATAAATACTCTTGAGTATTCCACTGTGGGGCAGTGACTCCCATGTTTGCAGTTTTCACCCATTTTGTGGCTTGCTTTCAAGTTTTTAGATGGGACAGAGAAATCCTTAATCCAGGACTAACCTGGATTAACTAGTGAGACAAGGTGCATCCCATACTCTGGCCGCAACTTTGTGCTCCGTGAGCTTTTCCTTCCTGACCTACGAGAGCAACAGCGTTTCTCCCGTGTCCCAGGGCTCTTCCTCCAGCTGTGGACAATTCCTTCACACATGGAGACCAGCTGAACCTCCAGGAGGACGCTGTGTGGAGAGCAGAGAGGTGGACATCAGCATGGTAGTGTCCATGAAGCCCAGGCTGTATTTTCAGGATCTGCCTGTATCACAGGAGCAAGCCTCCAAGTATATACCTGCCTCAAGTCACCTGTCCACTCTTCCTGGGCTGACCACAGAGGCTACATCCTCCACGTCTGTCTGTGACCTGCCCAATTAGACCCTCATGCACTCGCTCTGGTGATAGCTGCTGTTGCTGCTCTCTTTGGGGGGATGGGTGACCCTACAGAAAATGATAAATTACTCACAAGACATGCCCAGTGAGAGGAGAGATTTGCAACACCCGTGGTTCCCAGTTTGAACTCCTGTCCCCTAGTCTGGGCTCTGTTCACCCCACACGCTCTACCACCCCCCTGCCTCATGGCAAGGATGCCAACAGTACCAAAGGGACCACTAAGAGCTCCCAAGTGTCTGTGAGAGGAGGCCACACCCTCAACAGCCCTTCAGGGTCAGTGGCCAACAGCATATGCCCCTGTCATTCTGGGGTGCCCGGTAGCTGTGGCTGAGTCACAGGAACAAACGTTCCTGGGCCAAACTACAAGAACGCTACATCACCAAGCCGGCTTGCTTGTGTTGACAGTCTGGCTCACGGGTCACCTGCCGGTCACATCCTGAGTAACCCAGACTCAGGGCATGCCACACATGCCCAAGTGACTGCTTGTGCCAGGAAGAGAGAGAGGGTGGAGATCTTTTACAATATATTTTAAAATATAACTGCAGAAAGGAACCAGGCAAAAAGTCACAGTTATCTGAATACTCGGCCCTCTGCTAATCACTGTCAATCTACTAGCATGTTTACTGCAAGTCATTTTTGTTTCTTTGCTTTTGTTTGGATTTTTTTTTTTTAGATAGAGTCTCTCTATTAATTTGGTCTGGCCTTGAATTCACTATGTCACCCAGGCTGGCCCTCAAACTGGCAGCAATCCTCGGGCTTCAGCCTCCCAGGCCCTTGAATTACGGCATGTGACACCATACTTGGCATTATTTTTAGTCTTTTAAAAACATATTTACTTTTCTGAAATTATTGAATGCTTTTGCCCAAGAGAGAGCAAGACAGAGAGAGAGAGAGAGAGAGAGAGAGAGAGAGAGAGAGAGAGAGAGATTATTTTACAGATCGAGATTAGGCAGCTTCTGCTTTGAGCCCCAATCCTAACCTCTCTCCTGTCCTAGAGAGATCTCCATTACCCATCCAGGAAATTTGTCACTCCTTCAATATCTGTCACCAACCTGCACTATTGCTCCTGAGCACTGTGTGCCTTTTTTTTTTTTTCTTCTCTTTTCTTTCTTTTTTTTTTTTCTTTTTTTTTTTTGTGTGTGTTTTCAGGCAGGGTCTACAGGGTGTTCAGGGTCTCACTACTAGATCAGACTCATAGTAATCCACCTGTTTACAGCCTCCCAAGAGCTGGGATTAAAGGCATGCAATACCACTCCCAGTCTCCATTGCTGTCTCAGCATGCCCCAGGGGCAGAGCTGGCATGGCAGGCCTGGGGATTGAACCCCCAGTCCCTGAGCCCACTTTCAGGCGCTTTAATCCACTGAGCTATTTGGCTGGCCCTTCTTTTCATTTTTAAATGGCATGACTCCTTGGGAGCAACAGGCCCTGGCATGCCTCGTATGCACCCCCTGCCCCGTGCCATCGCCATTGACCACAGGGGAGATGCCCAGACAGTGGGCTTCTTGGGGGTCAGCAAAGCTGTGTCTACCAACATCTCACTGAGCCGCATGTGAGGTAGGCTCCTTGGGTCTGGGCATTCACCCCATGAATATCCTTCCCCCACCACATAGAAGCAGAGGTAGGGAGGGTTGCTGCTGACCACTTCAGCTTAAACTTCAAAGTTAAGACAGTACATGAAATGGAGTTCCACATGAACATCAGAATGAACAGGCAAACTCTACCTGCACAGAGCTTGCTTAGCAAGACAAGCAAGTGGATCAAGACGGAGCATGGGGACCACAGGACCCGGCTGCATGTTCTCCAGATGCTGCAGCTGGGAGTGTGTTGGTGACACTAGGAGGAGCATCATCCGGTGTGTGAGAACCAGCAATCTGGTCCTTCTTTTGGGAATCCTGGGTGTAGGGAAAGGAGAACCTCTGTTCTGCCCAGCAGAAGCACGGGCCTACTTTATGTCCTGGTGCCAGGGGCCAGAATATTGAAGGACAGCTCTGAGGACAGTGCAAGACACAGGCTAAGGTTAGGACTGGACTGCTGCCTGTTACAGCCTCGGGCTCCACTAGCCAGTAGGGCTGGTGTCTCAAAGGCCCCTCGGACCTCCTGGGGTTTGGAAGGGGATGGACGGCTGCTGTCTTCAGGTTCTGCGACGCCTGCAGAGAGCCAGGACTCCTCTAGGGGGCGCTCGTGAGACAGGCCTGAAGGACCTCTGAGCGCCAGTCCATCAGCACGGTGGGCAGCAGCAGCGTGGGAAGGGAAGGCAGGAATCCTAGGGCTAAGGCTCAAACTGATCCCACATTGGGAGAGAGCTGGGAGCGACACTGGCTCGCCCCACATTACTGGAGGCCTCAGTCTCTGGTCTCAGCTCCCTTCCCTGTGACTGGGGGCTGAGTCTGTCTGGGATGCAGAGGGAGTTTGGAGGCTCCGTCCTGGCTGTCACTGCTCAGCCTCCCTTGGATGGGGCAAAGCGCGCTCTGGGAGCCACCACCGTGCTGTCGTTAAACCCGGTGCCCGAGTCTCGGGGTGGACTTTACCTCCAGATAACCTCTCGCTTATCTTCTTCATCTCACCTTGAACACACAGAGAAAGAACGCCAGGGTCGGAGTCAGCACGGGCCTCCAGGGTGGCCTTGCCTTGCCCCTGAATCTCCAGGGACCCAGCAATCTGATGTCGGATGAGACCGCAGGGCTCTGGAGCACGCTGCTTGGAGAACCATCCTCCCTGGCGAACCCCGAAGCCTGCACAGAGCACCACGGTGATGAAGGCATGGTCAGGCAGGGGGACAGCCCTCACCCACTGCTACCTGGGGAGCGCCAGCACCTAAGCCTTGAACCCAGGAGCAGTGTCCCCAGAGAGCAGCATGCTAGGCCCCTACTGACCCCGGCTACTCCTGCCTGTTTCTGTAGGGTCCCTCACCTCCGAGCTTTAGCCGGAGGTCTGCTTTTAACATCCCAGCCCCCAGATTTTCCATTAGTGGACCCCATCCTTCTCCAGGCACCCCCATCCTGCCCCATATGTGGTGTCACACTTGTGGCCATCAGGCAGGTCACAGGGTCTAGTGTTTTCCTGACCTGGAGCTGAGCATGGTCCCTTGTGCCAGGCTTTGATGGTGACAGGGGGCTCTCTTTCCCCAGGACTGACTCTCCCTGGAGGGAGATGCCTGTTGAGGCTGCCTGGGCTCCCTTTGGGCATCTGGGAAGGGCGCCTGCCCAGAGTGAGGACACAGAGACCACACACGAGGAGCATAGAAACTAGTCACACACTGAGCTGTAGCTCTGCACCGGATGGGCAGTTCTCTTATAACCCAAACAAACAAACAAACAGACAAACAGCAAAGGTCTCTGGACCTGAGCCCCAGACACAAAACTGCTATTGTGCCACCATCTTTTAGGTCCCCTCCCCAGCTGGCCCACTGCAGGGCTTTCTGCTGGGTCCCTCCCCTGTCATAGGTCACGCTGGCTCAGGCAACTCCTCAGCGGCTCCTCTTATCTCCCTTTTGCCACCCCCCCACCCTGGGCCTGGTGCTGGCCACATCCAAGGGCCGGATGCCACTATCATCTTAGCTGGTCATAAAGAATGGCCTTATCTCCAGCCCCTTTCCACTGCCAGTCACTGGTTTATGCTTTTACAAGGGGCAGTTTGCTTCTCTGGGAGGCTGTGTGCTCTCCCAAGGTTCCCGGGGTGGGGTGGGAAGGGGACAACAGCAGATGCCTCCTCTGCACAGCCAAGGCTCTGAGCCAACCTTGCGTGGCAGCTGCCAGGCATCTGGGGAACCTGAGTGGGTGGACATACGGAATAGAGGCCAGAAAGGGGCAGGGAGGGAGGAGTCAGAATCTTTAGGGGCACTTGCCAGGAGGGCACCAGAGGAGACTTCAGGAGGGATGACCCTGGGCCTTGGTGGCTGCCTGTTAGATCTCCTGACCAGGGCCAGCACTCCTTGATCCCACAGCCTGAGCTCTGAAGTCCTACTAGGGTATATGGGTAAAGCCACCCAGGAACAAAAATTGGGAAGGTGGAGACAGGTCCTGGCTCTGGGACTCATTGAGCCTCAGTTTCCTCTTCTGTGAAATAGCTGTAAGACCCTCACCCTCTCATCTTGCCAAGTCATCAAAGGGAACCACAAGAGGGATTAGCGATGGAGGTCCTGTAAGCCAACCAGCAAGGTCTGAGCCATTTGGTGTTACTCACAGAAGGTTCTAGAAGGCCCTGGGATACCCCATTCTTACCTCCAGGTTGTTCCTTCTTGAATACAGCAGCAGGCTCAGATTGAACCCCTAGAACTTCTTGGTCCTGCCCTGTGTGTCACCAAGGCCCCTGCTGCTCCAAAGACCCCTACCTCTGGTTTCTTGCTGCCTCTGGGAAAACAAGGCTGTGAGGGGAACTGAGAAAGCCTCTGGGTCTGTGGCTCAGGGCCTTCCAGCAGCAGGAGCTCTGGGGGCAGAGTCATGTCCCACCACTGACTGCTGTGTGGCTGCAGCCGGTCACTTCAACCCTCTGGGCTGCAGTGCTCTCACCTCCAGGATGGCCGAGCCCTTGAGACATTGCTGTCAGTGTTCAGGTTCGGCCACTCAGCAAAGATGCTCTGAGCTCCTCATGGGCTGGGCATGAGGGCCAGAGATGCAGGGGAGACTCACTGAAGCAGTTACTACTGTAAAGTGTGATGGGAATCCAATAGGAAGCTATGGTAGGGGACGGGGATGAGCGAGCCTGGGGTAGGGGGAAGGGGTGCCTCAAGTTTCCATCAAGTGACCAGGAAGGGCCTTGGAAAGCAAGTGACATCCGAGTTATGACCAGAAGGCGGTGAGAGGAGGGTGAGACATGTGGGACCTGGTTGCAGGAGCCGGGTGCTCGGGGAGTGGCGAGGATGTCGAGGGCACTGAAGGCAAGAGACTGATGCAAGAGGAGGTGGGGGCGGCTGCTGTGTGCACCCACCTTTCACACCAGCTGAGCCTCGAGGATCTTGATCCTGGCAGGGTCCTGATTTGCTTTGGGGAAGAAGTGTGGACAGGATGGTGGGGGACAGCGGGCTGAGGGCAGGACAGAAGTGGGAGAGTAAGAGGATGGCTCTCATGGCCACCAGGCAAGCTCGGGCAGTGCTGGGACCGCAATAGGTGTGGGAGGGGCTGGGGCTGAGGGGGGCAGTGCAGGCCTCACTGGAGGGTGGCCGGGTCTAGGATGGGAGGTCACACATCCTGAGCAACACACACCTCCGATTCACAGGCGCCTCTCTACTAAAAGGTACTTTACCTGACTTTCAGGACAGGGAAACTGAAGCACAGAGAGGCCACAGAGCTGTGTCTAGAATCTGGACCCCTGCCCAGATGTACACATAGTGGGAACAGGGACTTGCACACACCTGCCTAGGCTCAGCAGGCAGCTCCACACAGTCACACTTCCTCCCGTGGCACCATGAAGCCACCAGGAAATGGTGCCACGGGCCATGCCTGTCCCTCTCCCCCCCTCCATGGAGAGTGAGTCCCCACCATACTTCTCTATGAGGAGCCTGAGGGCTGGGGCTCAGAAAACTGTCCCTGACAAGGGCTTGAGGATAAATACCACCTGCTTTGCAGCTGCATGGCCTCAACCATCTTGACACCATCCTGCTGCAGGAAGAGCAGCCAGGGACAGCGAGGAGGGAAGGGGCACCTGTGGGCCGGGAGACGGCACTGGGGGATACTGGGCTGGAACTAGTACCCTTAACTGTTATGAAATACCATTCTGCCACTTTTCACCTGTGTAAAAGCAGAATCACATTCTTTTTTATTTCTTTTTTTTATTTTTCTTTCTTTCTCTCTCTTTTTTCTTTCTAAGATTTTAAACCCGGAGCTACATCCCCGGCCCTTTGTAACTTTTTGAGACAGGTCCCAGCAAATCACAATGCACCCAAACTTACAAGCCCCTGCCTCAGCCTTCCAGAGCACTGGGACTTAGGTCACCATGCCGTGCTCATAGCGGCATCCTTACCATGTGCAGAACATAGCTGAACTTGGCTCAAGGCTGCAGGGTGCCAATCCCAGACCCAGCTCAGGGCTCAAACCAGGATGTTCAAGTGTCACTTAGAGACCAGCTTGGTCAGGGCAGCCCAGCGTGCAGAACACCCTTTGGAAGACCCCACGCAGCCTGAACAAATCCATGTGGCAGACCACCCTGGCGAGCCCCACAGCTTCTTTCCTACAGTGTGGTGTGCAAGGTGGGCACAGCACTGGCCTCGGGCCTGGACATCAGGGCCACTGTGACCTGAAGAAAGCCTTAAGGTTGGCATCCCTGTGCCCAGCACCTCCATACCTGGTGAGGACCCCAGGCTAGGTTCCCTCTGAATCATCACTGAGTGTCCCTTCTACACTGGCCACCTTGAGGATCTTTTCATCCTGTTCCCACCCTGAGACCGGCACAGAGAGAGCAGTTCCCTTACTAAGGCCCATTCTGCCAAGGAGAGGACTCCAAGATGCGAGGAGGCAAAAGTGGAAAGAATATTTTCCTGAAAAACACATTCACGTAGCACTCTGGGAGGCTGAGGCCCGAAGATCACAACTTGGAGCCTAGCACGGGTGTCTTAGTTACTCTTCTCTCGTTGCTGGGACAAATACCCGACACCCAAAATGAAGGAAGGAAAGGTTTATTTAGATCACAGTTACTGGAAATTTCAGTCCATATTCAACTGGGTCCAAGGCAGAGCGGCACATAGCAGAGGGCAACCTTTCATGGCGGCGGCAAAGAGCAAGAGTGAAAGGGAGAGGTAGCAGCAGCTCAGGCAGCTGGCTTCTCTTCCCTCCTTACAGTGTAATGCAAATTACCTGCCCCAGGGCAGGTGCAGCATCCACACCCACAATAATCAGTCACAAACTCCAGAAGCTGCCCCAGCACTGCCGGAGGCTTTGAGGGACACCTAGACACAAACCATAACAACGGGTTAACTGGTGACACAGAGAGACACTGTCTCAAAAACTTTTTAAAAAAGAATTGGGGATGTAGTTCAGTGTGAAGGTCCTGGCTTCCTGGTACTCCCCTGCCCCCTCCCGCCTCCACAGTTGTAAAATGCTTACAAGTGCAACTGAAACCCAGGCTGACTTCTCTACATCGGTTACATCATGCTGAACATCGTGTGGAGCGTGTAGTGCATTGAACTCTATCCCTGCAAGATAATGCGGCCGAATCAAATTTCCCCATAAGCTCAATGTTGCACCTAACCGTTGAATTTGAAGGAGGCAGAAAGGGTCCCCAGCTTGGGTCTTCTGACGAACGCAGCCCTGCAGGCACCTCGAGTTAGGACCTCCTTCCATGACGTGAGCATGTGTCTTAGGGAAGCCATGGGACTAGACAGTCACACAGGGGCTGCGGGTGCCACACTTCCAGTCTTTGAAGTCCTGAGCTGGCTCCAGGTGGGGCAGTCTATTTGACCAATGAGGGAAACTGAGGACTGCAGAAAGCCAGTACCTGGCAGGGCTACCTGGCCAGCAACTCTAGTATTGCTTGGACAGGGTGGACACTGGTGGGGTAGAGGCCACTTGGGCATCAGGACCCCCAACCCAGTGGGTCCGAGGTCCCTCCATAGGCTGGGTGACCCAGGAAGGTTCCTTTAAGTCACTCCTTTAGCAGCCCCTCCTTACCCCCAAATCAGGACTGGCCCCAGTGATGCTGTTAGCTTGTAGGCGTGCACTCTGCACAGGGCCACGTTCTTCACCTGTGGTAGCGCAGGTAACTGTCACAAACTCCCCAGGAAGGAGAGAGGCGGTGACAGAGTCAGACTCAGAAGTGGCTGTGCAGCAGAGGCTGACAGGAGGAGGGGCAATCACTGGATATGAAATGGGATTTTTATGCAGGAGAAGGGCCTGGCTTTCAGATGACCCCGAGCCTCCAGCTCCAGGAAAACTGGGTGGCCCTCCTCCCACTCTCCCAAGACACACCTAGCAGCAGCAGATGCCCACCCACTCAGATCCCTCCTCTGAACCCTGGTGCAGGCCTGGGTGGATATAAGGAGGCCTGCTCTGCCTCCCTGCAGCAGGCAGTGCCAAGATCCAGGGCTGGTCACATGCCTCCAGGTCACTGGGAGAGGAACAAGCCCTACCTCTCAGCTCCTCTTGAGGCACACAGGGGCTCTGCATAAGGCTGGAGGAAGGTGGGGGCATCAGGGGACACTTAGGAAGATCAGGGCGCCCAGACCCCTGGGCCTCAGCCTGAACACCTACCTTACTCTCTCCCTCCTGCTCCCCACTAGAGAGTAGTAGACCCACCAGGTTGGCGGTCCTGATGCCCAAGTGTCCTCTACCCCACCAGTGTCCACCCTGTCCATCCTTCCATCTCAGGGGATGGCCTTGACAATTGTCACATGTGCTATGCCTGGTCTGGGATGTTCAGCATGGTGTAGCCAGCAGACTGTCTTTTCTTTGTTTGTCTGTCCCCTTGCAACCTTGTCCTCTTCAAAAGACTTCATTCCTGGGCTGGTGAGATAGCTCAGCAGACTAAGCATAGGCAAGCACAGAGACCGGGGTTCAATCCCCAGCACTATATGCCACACTGACCCCACCCCTGGGCATGCTGAGCTGGCCATGGAGGCTAGGCCTGTAATCCCAGAGCTGGGGAGGCTGAAAACAGGAGGATCACTATGAATCTGAGCTGCATTGTGAGACCCTGTACCAAATACATTAAAAAAAAAAAAAAAAAAAAAAAAAAAAAGACTTCATTTCTAATAGTGCCATGACCAGTCAGAGACTGTCCCTATGGCCTCAGCCTCTGGCAGGAGATGGTGATAGCTACCTTGGATGAACATCAGCAGTTCCCAGCCAGGATCCTGGGGTCTCATGGCTACACCTGGACAGCTGCCACACGGGCCCAGGCCCTGGAACACAGCTCAGATAATTTTCTCCCTGTTCCTGCCCTATGCAAGTGGCATTGTGACCCCACCACTTGATGATGGGGAATAGGAAGTTTGGAGAAGCCCCGGCCCCTCAGTGACAAAGTGACATGCTTTAGGGGTCCCCGTAAAGACCTGCCTAGGTGCTCAGGCCCATCTGCTCATGTGACAGAGCCCAGGCCCATGGCCCGGGTCTGACCACAACCTGGCTCTGTGAGACAATGGAGAAAAGACACTGCAGTTCCTCTGCACAGCTTGGCTTCCCACCCCCAGGAGTCTTGGCCAGTCCTGGAAGGGGCTTCTGCCATCCTCAAGGTGGCCTCTGTCACCTCTCTTACCACTCATGATAAGGAGGAGCCATTGTCCCTGCACAAATCAGGAGAGTAGCTCCAACCTTGGCAGAGTGTGACCCCTACCTTGTGAATCATCCCCAGCCCTGGACCGGGTGGTGTGGGGAGCAATACCCCCCACCTATGGACAGAGGGTGTGTGGGTGGGAGGTGACCTTAGGCAGCAGATAGCAGCAGGAGGGCTGGGTGGCAATGTGAGCCTCTTTCTGCCCCTGCCAGGAGTGCCTGGCCACCTCACTGTCCACCCAGGACCCTGCTCTCACTCCTGGGCAGCCCCTTCCTTGGCCATCACAGGCCAAGTAGTCTCTCCCTCCCTTGAGCTGAAGACCAGGAGCAGTCCCTGCATGCCAGTGCGGGTGACATGCTGAACTGGATCTGTTCCTCCACTGAGCCCCAGACATGCCAGTGTGGGGAGCAGGAAGTCTGGACTTGGCCCCTCTTGTCAGTGTCAAAGAGGCTGCTGGGAGAGCAGCAGGAGCCAGGTCCCAGGGGAGGGACCGCCAAGTTTTTTCCACTGTCCCCAGATTGAGGGAGGGTGACAGCGGAGCACAGAACTGAGTGTGTGAGCCAGCAGGGGGGACTGTGGCTGCCTCTCAGAAGTCCTCTGGACCACAGCAGGGAGCATGCCTCAGGGCACAAGCCCATGGGACACCAGCATGAAGACTAATGTGGTGCTGGCCATGGAATGGGGGAGGCCACGGGATGGGGGAAGTGGACATTTAGGCTGAGTGGGCTAGTGCCCAGGGTGGAGATTTTTGGAAGGGACACTGGGGAGGAATTGCTTTTCTACTCCAGGAAGAGGATGGCCAGTGGGGTCTCCTGATGAGGGCCTGAGGGTGCTGGCTCCATTTGGAGCCTGCTGGAGCCCTGGTGGGACTGGCCAGTAGGCCCAGAGCTGGGGCATGGCTTGGCACCTGCCCTCCCGAGGACCCTACTGGAGGCCACTGTTGGGACCTCATCCTGACCTTGTTCTCCACTGAGGACAGGAGTAGCCCGTATACCAGGGGCCCAGTGTGTCCTGGGTGTGGCAGTGGCCTTTGGGTCGGTCTCTCTCAGTCAGTACTCTTAATGCCTAACAGAGGAGTGCCTCTCTGTGGGGCCAGGGGTGAAGCCTGCACCCCGCAGCCTCTGGCCAGCTCATGAGGCCAGGCAGGCTGCGGAACTCTCATTGCCTGGGCAAGGTGCTGCCATAGGCTGCCTGCTGTCCACACAGACAGGGAGCTGGCTCCCACAGGCTGGGAGCCAGGGCAGGGCTCTGCTGGGGCTAATAGGCTCATTAATTTGAATATGGGTGAGGTGACCACCTCTCAATCACAGGGCACTACTGGGTGGCCCCTTTAGAGGCCTGGGGGGCTTGAGGAACTATGGGAAGTGGGTGGGCTGCCAGCATCTGGCTGCCATCTGGGCCCTGCTCCATCGCCAGCAAGGCCCCAAGTCACACCTTTTCAAATAAGACTCTTCAGCAAGATCCCAGATCCAGTCACCAGGCTAGCACGGGGTCCCTGTTCTAACCAGGGTGACTCAAGGTCTCTGGGACCCCCCTCCTCTACCCCTAAAACACCTTGCTTCCTGCTAGGAGGCCCCAGACCAAACTATCCGGTCCTTACTCTACAGATGTAGACACCAAGACTCAGACCCACTCTGGACTTGAAGCACTCATCAGGACTGGCCTAAGGCTGGACTTGAATCCAGATCTCCAGGTTTTCCTCCAGCGTCCTTCCCAGTACCCTGTGTGGCCAAATCTGAGTCCCTGGGCAGGATTGGTCCCCACCTTCCTACCTTGACCTGCCCTCCAGCTCCTGCTCTCAGCATTTTGGGGTCCACCTGCCCTCCAGCTTGGTCCTGAATCAGTCTCACAGAGGCTGTCATACATGCAGATGATCCAGGTACCCTGCTGTGGGCCTCAGGAACACAGGGTAGTGGGGAACTCGCACAGGAGGAAGCCCTCATTGAGGTCCGGCTCCAAGCCCATCTGGGGAGTCAGCACGCACTCTGCTAAGGGACGAAGGGCAGGGGCAGCCACCTCTAGGAGCCCAGGTGCTCTGCTACCCCCGAGAGGGAGAGGGCGCCATTGCCTCCCCGGCCGGGATAGTCCTCAAGCAGGCACTGACCCCTGGAGGCCAGTCTGTAGACTGCAGTGCGAGCGGCTCCAGGGCCAGCTGGTATGTTTCCTGGAAGTGGGGTGGGTGGTTAGAGCTGCCTACAAGACTCCCCAAATAATCCTCAAAACCCATTCACTGCCAGGGGCTCTCAAAGGATTCCTTGGGTCTCATGCCCCCCCACCTGTCTGGGAGGAGGGTCTCCTCAGAGGTCACAGGACACCTGATAGAATCATTCTGCTACAGGCAGAGAGCAGCAGGGGCAGGGCAGGACTGGGGGCTGGAGCTCCTGTACCCTCTCCCTCGGGCCCCAGGCCTTGCCCACCCACACCTGCAGATGGAGCCTCTGGGCTATACCCAGGACCCATGTTCCTCACATTGCCCTCTGAGAGTGGAATGTGGGCTGGTACTTGGGACAGAGGGTGTGATAAAGATTCTGGTCTGGGCTTCCCCTTCGGTCTGAGACCAGCAACAGAAAGGCCAAGCTGATGGGGAAAAGGCCTTTAAAGCACCAACGAGTTGTGGTGGGGAGTGAAGCCAGAGACAGAAAGCCACCCACACTCCAGAAAGGACAGCTACACGGAGAGCCCCAGCTCAGCCCCAGCCCGGCTCCTGGAAGCTAGAGAGCAGCGTCCAGGCTGGGCCTGTTGTACCACTGCCCTGGGAGGGCCTGGATGGGAATGCACTGTCCCAGGCTGAGAGAGGCCGAGGCCCATCCAACCCTGGTGGTGGACAGCAGCTGGGGAGGGCCCAGGGCAGCTCTGGAGAGGCTGGTTGGGTCTAAGCCAGAAGCCCTAGGAGAGCAGGCCAGGCCCACCCAAGACCCCGGCACAGCTGCCTCCCTCCTGGGCCACACACCTGCCCTCGTAGGAGGTGTTCTGTGACACAGAGTGTGACGCCGAGGCAGAAGGGACCTGGTAGCTATTGGGGCAGGAGCACTTGAATGCCGCCCTGACTCAGGCCTTCAAGGCCGCCTCCCCCGCAGGGTGGGGTCAGCTTGGCAATTTTCTGTCCCTCTTCACCTTGGAGAGCTGTCTTCAGCCTGGCCGTGCCAGGCCGGGAAATCTCTCCAGAGCCACCACACCCACCTGCACCTGGTACTTTTATTCCTCAGAAAGCCTGATGCCAGGGGAATGTGGTCACACTCGAGGCCCTGTCCCCTTCCAAGTCAGTCATGGATCCTTTATCTGGGGAGATCTTATCTATGTGTCCTTGAAGGACTATGGAGCTGGCTCCTGAAGGTACGGGGAGGCCCAGGTGGGCAATCAGGCTGCCGAGGACCAGCCCACGGAGGGGGCCTCCTGCCAGGGGCGAGCCCCGCCCCGTGCCCAGGCCTGCCCTTTATCAGCACCTTGCCCTCTTGTTTATTATTTTATTTGATATATATATATATATAAACTTTCATAACCAAATACTGAGGAAATGACAACAGTTACTATGCCGTGTCTCATTCCTTTGCACTTCCCTGGTGGCCATGATGAGGAACTTTTTCCTGA
The DNA here is from genome assembly GCF_000260255.1 of Octodon degus. NCBI lineage: Eukaryota > Metazoa > Chordata > Mammalia > Rodentia > Octodontidae > Octodon > Octodon degus. Next base: position 19,040,842 of record NW_004524594.1, on the reverse strand, counting down.
TTTTATTGGCCTCCTGCTCTTCTGAGACTTGTCTGTTCATCTCAGTTGTCGATTTTGTGGATTCTTTTTATGTTGGGCAAGGAGGTCTCATTTTTTGTGGCACTCTTTTTTTTGTTTTGTTTTGTTTTTTTGTTTTTGTTTTTGTTTTTGGTACCAGGGATTGAATTTAGGACCTTGCGCTCTCCAGGCAGGTGCTTAAGATGCTAAGCTATCTCCCTGGCCCTGCATTCTTTAGATATTCTATTTTGGGGGGGGCAGGGGTGTACTGGGAATTGAACTCAGCACCTTGTGCTTGGCAGGCAGGTGCTTGTGCCACTAAGCCACATCCCCAGCCCTCTGCATTCTTGGTAGCAGCGTTCTCTCTGTGGCTGGCAAATGTTTTTCCCGTTCTGTCAGTTGTCTTTCACCCTGTCGGTTATCTCCTCTACAATGCAGAATCTTTAATTTGACTTGATCCTTTTTTTGTGTGTGTGTGGGACCAGGGATTGAACTCAGGACCTTGCGCTTGCCAGGCAAGCACTTATTCTACTGAGCCATCTCCCCAGCCCCTTGATCCCATTTGCTGATTCTCAGAATTTACATCTTATGCTTTTGGGATTCTGTTTGGAAAGTACTTTAAGTGTGGGCAGCAGACAATGAATGCAGGGAGCCCCGAGTTAGAAGGGAGGTCAGAAAGAGGGCAGGAGCAGCGAGGAGGGGAGAGGCTCCAGCCCGTGGTTACCCACACTGAGGGAGCTTCCTGGTAGCCACTGCAAAGGGGAAAGCAGTTGGATGAAAGGCAAGTGGCCCGGGGGACACTGGGGAACGCGACGCAGGGCAGCACCCAGGAGCTGTTGGAGCGATCCCTGCCGCCGGCTTTCTTCCTTCCTAGAGAAGACGGAGGGGAGCGAACAGCACAGCAGGCTGCTGCTCATACACTCGCGCTCACTCACTGAGCTCTGTCATGCGTCAGCCCCACGCTGGGTGCTGGGGTAGGCCACAGTACGGAATTCCTTGTGGCCCAGTCCACAGCCTCGGGGCAGGTCTCTAGCCCTGGGGACCACACTGGCTAGGAAGAAGATGAGCATAAACACTGCTGAAAACCACCAATGTGTCCTCTAAACATTTGCTGCTGCCGCCTTGGGAGGCTGAGAGGGCAGTGGCTGAAGGTCCCAGGGGATATGTGGGCAAACAGGGCTGCAGCGGACAGGGAACGAGCCTGGGTCTAGGGGTCCGGGGAGGGGCATGGGCTGAGTGGAGGGCTGAGCCTGAGCCTGGCCTCTCTCACCTGCAAAGTCAGGGGTGGGGGCAGGAGATAAAGCTCCAGCTTTAGGGCTCCAGGCCTACTGGCCTCGTGGTGCCTCAGTTTCTTCATAATAAGGAAGCATCTCCCACAGCCCCTGCTCTGACCCGTTCCCACCCATCCCTTGCCTCATCCTCCCTTGGCCCTCCCCGACTGCGCCCCGGCTGCCAGGGCCTTCAAACACATCGAGAACTTTCCTGACTCAGGACCTTCGCACCTGCCGTTCTGTTTGCCTGGAAAGCTTTTCCCTGGAGCTAGTCTTGGGTTGAAACTCAGAGGTCTCCCCCCACCACCCTGAGTGGCACCACTCTGCCTGTGTTGCCTAAACACCCCCTCCCTAGCCTTTTGCTCTTCGAGATGATTCTGTTACCTGAGCGTTAGCTTGTCTACTTGCCTACCTGCTCTCTGAATTACCCCCTCCATCACAGCAAGACTGCTCCGTGCACCCTGCCCAGCACAAGGTAGGATTCGAGATATTTCATGGAACAAATAGAGAAGTCCCTCACTAGCACATTTTTAAATTGTAATAAATGGCATCTGATTCCAGTCTCCTGGGCTTTGCCTATGCACACAGACTGAAGTCCCCACTCACAGGTGCCAGCTCCAGGTGCCCGAGTTCTGACTGCCTCGGTAGTGCTGGACACAAACTGCTTCTCTGATTGAGCTTGGGGTCGTCTTGAGCTCTCTCTACCTGCCTCCAGAGCTGCAGAAAGTGCCTGGCTATGGAGTCCAGCTGCTCACGGTCACTTTCTGGAAATCAAGCCACCTCTGGGGGGCAGCATAGTGTCACAAGAGGAAGTCAGACTTGGCTCCAGGTGGCCTGGCTTTGGACAAGCTGAGTGACACTGGCCAAGCACCCCTGAGCCCCTGCATGGGGTCGTGGGCAGGCAGCAAGGGGGCCTGTGTGTGCTGCCCCCATTTCAAGCAGGCTGGGCACATCCTGTCTCCTGGCCTCTGCCCAACTCAGATGCTGAAGTTCAACACTTACAAAGCTATGGGAAAATAAAGGTTTAAAAATAGGAGGAAACATGTCCAGAAAGAGAGCTCTATTACTTCCTGCTGGGTCGCTTTTGGCAGGCTCTGGTGGAAGGGGAAGCAGGGCTGTGGGGGGCCCTCAGAGAGCTTTCCAAGGGGGTCAGCTAGCCCCTCCTAGCCCATCCTTGAGGTCTGTGTGATGGGGTTGGCGTCCTGCCCTTAGGCACGGAGTGGGGTGCAGTGCTGAGGGACCTCTCCATATAGAAGGCTCAAGATCACTTCTGAAGTGAGACCTGTGTCATTTCCTATTGCTGCTGTGAGCATTTGGCTTGCAACGGCTGAAGGTCAGAAGTGTTGCCCCCCTAATCTCCCCTGTGGCCAGGGCCTTGTTCTGTCTTTTCAGGTTCCAGAACAGTGTTCCCCGGCTCAGGCAGGACCCCTCTGAACTTCAAAGTCGGCAGCATGGCACCCTCCAATCAATCTCTCTCTCGGGTACCCTCTTGCCCCCTCTGACAGACACCCTGAAGATCCCATTTCGGGCACAGCCAGAACACCTAGGTCATCTCTCACTTTCAGATCCTCCAGTTGGCCGCATCTGAAACGCCCCTAAGGTCACAGTCATAGTCCTAGGCACCAAGACTGAACACATTTGGGAGCCATAACAGGGTCTAGCAGACACAGGACACGGGCAGCTCCAGGGACCTGCTAGGACACGGAACACAGCTGCCTGCTCAGCTGCCGACGTGCCTGGGCTTTACCCTGCCTGTTGTCTGACCTGGCACCCCCTTTGAGAGTCAAGTGACTGTAATTTGGTTCTCTGGGGTGAACAGACACAGCACGGTCAAGCAACACAGACTCTAGGGAGAAAGCAAGGATTCGCCACAAGCCCACTCTTCTGGGTCCCCACAACACACGCCCATCCCAGGAAGTCTTCTGCACAGGTTCAGACCCCCAGGATCTTGAACCAGTGGGATGAGTGGCCTAGCGACACTGCGCTCCTTGGATGCTGCCACCACACCCTGGAGCTGTTTCCTCTATACAGTGTGAAGAGGAGGGCTAAGGTCAGGTGGAAGGCTTAGGAGTCTAGTCCCCTGTTGGCCCTGTGACCAGGACAGGCTGGGAAACTCAATGTCCTCTGTGAATGGGTGAAGGCTGTGCCTTGAAGGGAGTAGAGCGGGCTGGCGGCAGCACCTCGAGGTGCTCCCCAGGTAAGAGGTCGCTGGGCCTCACTAGGAAGACCCTGCTTAGAGCAGCCTCCTCTTTCAACCCTCGAGTCTGGCTACAAAGTCTTATGAGGGAATCTTCCAGACCCCGCAGCATTCTGCAGAGCGATGCGGGACAGGGTGCTCTCCGCCACCAGGAGGCAGTGTCAGAGCTTGCACTAACCTCCCTGGGGACCATGGAGAACCTGTAGAAAGACCACTCTTGGCCCTTCCCAGATCCCACGGCTTTGTTTTTACAAAGAATGCCCCAGGATTAGCTCAAGCCCATGGCATTTTGGCCACAAGTTCTGTCCCTGCTCAGGCCACACCAAAGACATCTGAGGTCCCCAAGATGTGAAATCCCACACCCTGCAGCAGCCTTGTGTCTGTAGCCTGAGGTCCTCATCCCTGGCCACATCCTGGTTTCCTCCACCCCAGCTGCCCTTCCTCAGCTTCTTCTGAAGCCCTGGCCCTGTACTTTTCCTGCCCCCGTGGCTGCATCTACGTCTCAAGGGGTGACTGAGTTCTGGCGCCACATACACCCTTGTGGCTCCTTCAGGTCAGGCATGGCTCTCCAGTGATTACATATGTGCATACTTGCACACTCATGCACACACACATACCACCCGAACACTCCTACCATATGCATGCACACACCCACACACAGTGGACACTAGCTCACAACCCTGCTTGTGCACACTCACCCATGCACACATACACACACGCCACACTCCCTCCTGCAGTGAATTCCTTCCTCCGCACCCCCTGCAGTGAATTCCACCCTTCCGCATCCTGAGCTGGGGTCCCCACAGGCACACATGCCAGGCCCCAGGAGGGCAGCATGACCTCTCCTTTCTTTCCAGCCTGTGCCACAGCAGCTTGGCCACAAGGGAGGCAGCGACTCCCATCCATTGCCTGGAAACATGGTGCACAGGCCGCCCACACTCATCCAGCACCAGTAAGTAAATGGGGGGTGGCACAGTGTTCGCAGCCACAGAGTTTCGTAGGCTCCAACTACAGGAAAAGGCCAAAGAAGCATTTGAAGTTGGTGACATTAGTAAGGGGTGTGGGGGACAAGGTGTCCAGCAGGGTCTTCACAGTGCTCCAGGGATGGTGACTGAATGAGGGCTGTGACACCAATAGAGCAGAACCTGAGGCAGGGACCTGGAAGAGGTTTCCTCGCTGTGCCACTTGGGAGGTATGGGCAGCCATGGGGCTGCAGCCTGGCTCTGCCCACAGCTTCCAGCGGGGCTCCAGGCAGCTCCACCCTCCAACCTTCTGACCCCATCCAGGACAAGGAGCCTTCTGTGTGCCAGGTTGCAGCTCATGTGAATGAGATCTGGGTAGTGTGGGCTGATCGATGAGATGCCATCTGCCCTCCATTTCTGGACAGGTGGCAGAGAGGTGTGTGGGTCTGTGAGGACAGAGGGGAGAGTCAAGTGCCTCTTGGACAGGAAGGAGGGGCAGATGCCTGGTTCCACAACCTCTTGACCTTTCAGTGCCTCAGCTCCCCAACCCCCTGTGTCCAAACTAAACTAACCTGTGTCATTCAAGAGAAAGGCTGGGTGGCTGGGGGTAGGGAGAGGTTGAGTTTGGCCTGGGAGAAGGTCGCCAAGTTGTCTGTGTGTGGGTCAGAGAAGCAGGGCTGAAGAGTTCGGGTGATGCTGGGAGCTCTGGGTGACCTACGGGGCCCAGATATGTGTCGTGTTGTCTCGGGTCATACAGTGAGTGGGCAGTGGTCTGTGCTCTCTGCATTAAAGTGACGTGTGTGGCAGGATTGGGAGCCATCGGGTGGGCCTGCCTTGTATCCAGGGCAAATGGAGCCAAGGCCTTGGCCCTGCACCAGCGTGGACTGGCCTTCCTCTGACCAGCTCTTATGGCCCAGGCTAAACAGAGGCATCCAGACAGTGAAGGATGTGACAGCTGTGAGTGACCTGCATCGGGAGCTGCAGAGTTGAGCCTGAGGCTCTGTGCACCAGAGGCACAGGGCAGACTAGACAGGCTGTTTTCCCACCCGCAACTCACAGCAGCGTTCAAATCAGCTGGGAGATGACACAGGCACTAAAGAAGATCAGATGAAGAGGGCTGGCGACTGCTCGGGAGTGGAGGCCCGCCACAGGAGGGCGGACTGCGCGTTCTGGTGGGTGCAGGACCCGGAAGCAGGGCACGTGGTGGGAGGAGGCACGGGGTCTCCACCCCGCTCTGCTCCCTAGCAGGTCTGGCTCCAGCCGTTCCTCCTGGGTGTGGGGGCTGTCCCCTCCTAGGCAAGTGTGGAAGTGATCACGAAGAGCATCTTCCTCGTCTCTTCTGCTACGGTCACAGAGCACGAGAGATGTGTTTGTTTACATGGAAGAAAGGTTCATTCTGTCCGTGGTTCTGGAGATCAAGGGCCAGGGGTCTGGGGTAGGTGAGAGCATTTTTGCTCCTTTCTGCAGCATCCGGGCCGGCACAGGGCATGGTGACAGTATGCATCCCACATGATCGCCAGACCTGCTTGTCTTGGAGAGGTCTTGACTGGTTCTCCCTCTAGTGAGAGATGAAATTTCCACAGGAGGTTTGGGTGGAGACATTTAAGCCATGTCAAGTGCCATCCTGAACCTCCCCTACCCCTGTCCAGATCCGCTGAACTTCTCTGTGACCTCAGCTGTTCTCCTGCTATCATTGTGTCCCAGTGCCCTATGTGATGGAGGAGGTCCCATCTTCTCAGCACAGCAGGGCTGGCCCTGGCCTCTCCAGGCCCTCCAGACGGGGCTGTCCTGCCCAAGCAACGGGGGAAGGGGGCGGGGCTGTGGCAGGAAGCACCTTCCAGGAATGGCATTGTTTGGTGTTTTCTGGGAACCAGGCCACTTGCAAAGCCCAGGCTGCTGGAAGTACCTGGGAGCAGGCAGGCTAAAGTGGTGAGCTAGGCAGGTAGAGGCAGAGTGATGGCTTTCCAGGGCAAGAGCCCAGCTAGAGGCCTCCTGAGACCCCAGTGCAGGAAGATGTAGGGTCCCACTGATGTAGGGTCCTGGCCATGGAGCGTGAGCCAAGGTGGGGGTTCAGGGCTCAGGGCTCAGGCTGGGAAGGGTTAAGAGCTGAATCATGTCTCCTACCCCCATGTTCTTACTTTGAAGCTCTAATCCCTACTTCTGTGTGTGGAAACAGCCATTTCAGGTGTGATTTCTTAGGGGCGAGGTCACAGTAGAGTGGGGCGATCCTTTGTCTGGTGAGCCTCTAAACAGTGACAGTGGAGGCAGCTGGCAGCATGGGAAGGCCAGGTGAGGACTGGAGCAGACAGACCCTTCCTGGCGCCCTCAGAGGGGCAGGGACCAACAGCACCTCGACCTTGGACTGGGGTCTCCAGAAGGGAGCTGTGGACGAAATGGGTTCGGTGTTGAAGCTACTAGAGTGTCTGCTTCCCCACAGTGATCCCAAAAAGCCCACACAGCAGATGTGAGGACCCTATTATCTCTGGTTCCCCAAACCTGTGAGAAAGCAGTGGGGCTATGGGAGGGATCTGCTCTTTAAACTCCACCGTCCCCTGAAGGCTCGAAGAAGGGGACATCCTTTCTTCCTTCCTCTGCTGCTCAAGACTTACCCCAAGACCAACAGCCCCTCTCCCCACAGCCAAGGGGCTCCCCAGGATGGGGTTCCCTGGGGCCTGAATTTGGGAGGTCCCCAGAGCTGATGGTCACTCAGGTGGCTCTCAGGACAGGTGGGAGGAGCTGATTCTAGGGACATGAGCCCTGTGAAGTTGACCCTGCAGTGGGCTGGCTTGCTCCTGCACCCTGGGGCCCAACCCACTGAGGGCCTGCTCTGTCTCATGGTCTGCTTGCAGGAAGCAGTCACTTCCCAAAGCAGCCTTACTCTGTGCCATTGATTAAACGTTGGCTGGCTGTCCTCGCAGCCCTTCTATTTCTCTAATTTCTGGTCTGCCAACATTTTGACCCTAGCCTTTCAAGGCCAGTGAAGACTCAGGACATAAGAGAACCTATACTGTAACATCATGTAACTCAGTTGTGTCCCACATTTTCTGATCAAGGAGATTATGGGGCCACAGAGCAACGTGATCGATGACGTAAAGTGTGCCTAAGGAGAGTCACATGGAGAGAAAACATTCTCTCAGGCTTTCACAGAGAGAAAATTAATCAAGCAATGGCCGTGACCCATCCACATGGCTGACACTGACAAAGGATCTGCAGTCTGTGGTACAGGGCTACAGGATAAATCCTGAGGGGATTTGACTGACCTTATCAGATACAAAAGCTACATTTCTTGTTATACAGGTCTTGCTTTGTCTTGGTCTTAACCATCCAGCAGAAAAGTATAGAAACAAGGTATATAAAGTAAAGCCATATTAGTATGCTGAGCTGTGAAAGGCTCAAGTCAACAACTTCTGCGGATAACCCACTACTATTGTGGACTGCTGGACTGTGTTGGGTTATTTTGCTGAATTCAAGCACCTATAGTATTTAGATGCCAATGGAATACCCATCTCTGACAGGACTAAACAAAAAAAGGTGATACAAAGGAAGGACCATTTTGTGTCTGTATATACAGAATAGTTAGGATAACTACACAGCTACTTTCGTTTAATTCAATGAGAAGAAAGATTTGTACTAATAGTGTTTGGACAGGATGTTCTGTCTGCATCTTGTACTGTGGATAACCACTAAGAAGATAACAATGTACAAGGTATTAATTATTGAAACTGTCCTATTAATCAGCTTTGAAACTGTCTCATTGCTATTTGTTTCTTAATAAAATAAAATTAAAAAAAAAACCAACAACATTGGCTGGGATGGCCAGCTCTGCTCCCTGAGACCCGGGATCCCTGGCCAGATGCATTTTGTCTGCCTGTCTTTGGCCTATCAGAAGTGCCTTTCCCCCCAACAAGCACAGAGCTGCCCGCTGCCTAGGGATGTGTCACCTGAGGACACCTGGGACAGAGGGCTCTGGGATCCCAGAGAAAATCACCCGGCTGGTTTGCATTGGTCCTTTGTTTGTGTCTCTGGTTGTATTCTCAACATACAAAGATGTAGAAACAATGACCATGCAGATCATCCAAAAGGGGAAACTGAGGTGTAGTCATGCAATAATCAACAAAGCCCAAGTCCAAACCCACATACTCTAGCTCCAGAATGTGTAGCCTTATGCTTCACTATCCTGAGAACCAGAGGGATTGCTGTAGGAGGGTGCTAAAGGGTTCAAAGGAACCCTCTGGGTGGGAAGGTCCAAGGAGTTGCACTGTGCCTGGTAGGAACAGCATAGGGCTAAGAAGCACAGTGCAACCTGTTCCAGTCCCTGGGGGGCTCTGGGGCCAGCCTGCTGGGGATGTTGGAGTTTCCACAAGGGGTTCTGGGGAAAACAGCAAGAACAAGGGAGGCAGGCACAGGAGGCAATCAAAGGAAAGGGAATTTGGATTCTTCCAGGGATGAAAGGCCAGGTGTAGCACCCTACCAGTGCTAGATTCAAGAATAGGTCTGAAGCCATGAGAAGGGTTTGAACTGAGGCCCACAGCTGGAGGGGCCCTACACCCAGGGACCCCACACTGCCTTGGTCTCTCTTTCTCTGTAGCTGGCCCAGGCCTCGAATTTCTTCTCTTTTCCAAAACACCATGCCCAGGGCTTGAAGCATCTACACACTTGGGATTCCAGATTGATGTCTCTCAGGTTTTCACCATGTCCAGGTGCCAGTGCCTACTCAGCAGCCCAGCTGAGGGACCTTGGTGGCCTCTCCACACAGGCCTGACCAGCAGCCCCTGCCAGGACAGGAACTCTGCCTTCTTGTGATTCTAACCAAAAATCCAACATGGGCCCTCATTCTTTTCCTTCTACCGCTGTGTCAGTAAACCACGTGGTCTGCAGGTTCAGCTAGGTCCTCCACCCACTGGTTCCCACAGCCCCAGGGTTGCTCCCTGCCTCTGGATCTCAGTGCAGGTAGCAGGAGGCTTGGACAGGTGAGGCTGTAGATTTTAGTCGGGTAGCCAAGCAGGTGCGCCCAGCACCAGAGGGGATGGGCTGGCACTGGGAGGAGGGCTGGCCCCAAGACAGGAGCACAGTAGTTACCTGTGAAAAGTAAGCACCAAGTCTCCTCTGGCACCCAATCACGCTGCTCTTCCTCTGTCGTATCTGTGTCACCTTTGCAGCCCCTGGCCCTTCCTCTGGGAGAAGGAAAGAGGGGGAAGAGGGTCCAGCTGGAAGGAGTGAAATCTGCCCAGCTCCTACCCTTAGCTCAGCCCAGGAGATTCTGCCCAGTCCTGCTGACTCCCAGCCTTTGTTCAGCTTACTTGGCCTTCCTCGGGGAGGAGCCCCCCACTTCCCTGTCACATGCTCCCTCTGCTTCTCCTTGAAGTACAACACTTGCCAGTACTCAGTGTCCTTCTGTGGCAAGGGCTGTCCATAGGATCCTCAACAGGCATTGAATGCATGCAGTGTGCGATAAATCCCCGATGCAGGGATGGCTGCATGGATAGATGGGTAGATGGGTTGGTCAGTGATGGGTGGATGGGTTGGTCAGTGATGGGTAGATGGGTTGGTCAGTGATGGGTAGATGGGTGGATGGGTGGAGCAGTGGATGGCTAGATGATAAGTGGATGAATGACAGATAGGCTGATGGCTGAGGGTAGGTGGATACATGGATGGGTAGATACATGGATGGATGGATGGATGCATAGGTAGGTGGAGAAGAGGATGGATGAATAGGAACATGGGGAGGACAAGAGACTGTTCACCGTAGGTGTAATTCCGGCCATCTCACCTGGGGGAGGCTAGAGCTACAATTCCAGGCTTGCTAACTTGGGAGTTAGCTGAGTAACCCAGAAATGCCCAGATCGGTGCAGGCTGCTAGCTGTGAGTAAATCACACTCCGGCAGTTCCATGCCAGTTCCACACTACAGGATCTTTCATCACTTGTTCCCATCTTGGAAGTCTTGAAACAAGGCACCAGCCGCTTAGACCGTAGCAGGCATTGCAAGCAACACCCCACGTGTCCCAGGGTCCTGGGCAGCCTGCGCTGCATGCCACGGTCTGAGGAAACAGCCTTGCCCTGCCGGCCTGTGTTGCTGGACAGATTTGTGAACCCGACTCAGATGAGAAATAAATTTATGACAAAATTTATCTAAAGGAGGAAGCAGCAGTAAAGCATGACACCCAGAGAGCAATGAACCAGGATCTCCAAGAGACACAAAGCAGGTACTGACAAGTGCGTGACACATTATTTAAAATTCTCCCAGCTACAGATTGGACAGCCGAGCAGGCCAGACGCCGCTGCAAGGAGATGAAAAGAATCCATTTCCTTCCTTCAGATAAACACGCCAGCAGCCAGATCGCTCTGTGATGATAAATGTCTTCCTCCTGCCATGGGGTTGGGGAGCCTCAGGACCGGCCTGAATGTGCGGTGCATCAGAGGCCCTGGAAGGGCAGTCTCAGGGACACGATCCTGCATGAGCTTCCCACACCCAGCTCGTCTCCAGACACCAAGATGCCACCTGTGCTATTCCTGGGCTCCCACTACTCTCAAAATACAGAAAGAAATGGAGCAAATTGGGGCGCAGAACAAACTGGGAATGATATCCTGCCCAGCCCAGGGTGATGGGGCTTAAGGACCTCCCACAACACACAGGCTTCTTGAGGGAAGAGGGAGGGGGCAGGAAAGGGAGGCAACTGGGCTGTTCCCAGGGGACAGTAGGATGCTGTCGGCCCCTCTCTTGGGAACCCAGGATCCAGCCTGCCCCCTGGCTTTTAGGTCCCCAGGAACACAGACTGCAGTTGCTCATGTCTGGTCCCCTGGCTAGTGGGAAGCTGGTCACCACCGTCCCTCACAATCTGCACTGCTGCACACCCCAGGGCTCTGTCAGGAGGAAATTGGTCTGAAGGACAACAGGGGCCCAGGGCAGTCCACTCCGGCATTGCTTGCAAACAAAGTGAAGAACGAAGTTATTTTTAACAGGCCAAATTACTGGCAGATGGACCGCCTCCCGGCTGGCTAGGGAGGAGGCCATGGAGCCCCAGCCCATGGCTTGCAGCATTGCGTTTGCTGCCTCCATCCGTCCCCAACATCCGAGATGCATTTGTGGTTTCCTGTCCCGGAAGCTTACCTGGGGCTAGGCAGGATGCAGTGGAGAAGTACAGTCTCCGAGAAAGCAACACTCCCTTTCCAGAGCCAGGCCCAGCCAGTGCCCTGCTTTGTAGAGAGGAGAGCAAGGGTATGGGGGTATGGGGTCAGGGAGTGGGTACAGCATGTTAAGTGTAAGACACCCCCACTGCAAATACTACAGAGCATCTGAGCCCCTTTACCAACATGTCCAGAGCAGGCAAATTGATTAAAATGCAGATCGGTGGTCACCCGAGGTCAGACTTGGGAAGGAATGGGGTGCCGTCACTTAATTGATTTCCTGTTGGGCAATAAGAAGCTTTAGAAGTTGACTGAGTCGGAGGTCACAAGGTTGGAGCTCCCCGAATGTGCTGCTGTGTGCTTTAAAGTGGTTAATTAGGGGCTGGGGGTGTGGCTCAGAGGTAGAATGCTTGCCTGGCAAGCTGGAAGCCCTGGGTTCGGTTCTCTGCACACATACACACAAAAAGATAAATAAATAAATCAACCAATCTCCCCTAAAAAACAATTCAACCAAAAAGAAAAATACAGTAAAATAAGAAAGACCAAAAACAAACAAGGCAACTAAAGTGGTTAGTTTATTATCATTTATTTGGTACAGGGGCTCCCTACACAGCTCAGACTCATACTGATCCTCCTGTCTCAGCCTCCCCAGTGCTAGGATTACAAGTGTGCACTGCCACGCCCAGTTTCAGTGGCTGGCACCGTACACAGTAGTGGGGATCAAACCCAGGTCCTTGAGCCTGCCAGGCAGGCACCTAGACCACCGAGCTATCTCCCCAGCCCTTAAATGGTTAATTTAAAATAAAAATAAAACAATTTTGTGACATGCATGTTTCACCTTCATTTTTAAAAAGTGCCATGGGGGAATCAGCAGGGGCTCAGGGGGGACCTGCACAGGAAGCCTGTACCATGCACAGGCCCAGCAGGAGTGAGGCACACAGGTGAGCGTGATGCATCCCAGTGTCGTTTCCATGGCTCAGCCCCCCACCCCCCAGAGTGTCTGGACGGGCTCAAACCTAGCTCCTCTATCTGAAAGTAACATGGCCCGGTGATGGGGTACTTCAGGAGCCCTAGTCTTCCCACCTGTAAAATAGGAACCTCAGATCCACAGACACAGCCTGGCTGTGATGGCAGGGAACGAGCAACTGGAAGTTTAGGCGTGGAAACATGATGCTTATTCTAGAAACTGGTCTGCTTTATTATTATTATTATTATTATTATTATTATTATTATTAAAATATAAGAAGAGCAGTGTCTTCACTATTACACAAAAGAAGATTAAGGGATTTAAGAGATGCTTGGTGACATACATGCACCACCTGAGAAAAAACTCTCATTGGTCATCAGTGGAGCTGACCCCGAGCTGTGCCCCGAGCCCTGAGCTTACTCTGTGTCTTGCCCAGCGATGTCCATGTCGGCATGAACAGATCTGTGACCGCGACCCCTGCTCTCATGACCCACTCTCCTCCAGTGCCCCCACATGAGCAGCCTGACTTCTGTCCCTGGAATGCAGCCAGCCTCTGTCTCCCTGTCCCCCTGGCTGTGCATGCGGCCCTGTACAGTGGACTGAGACTGTCCGGCCCTGGCCCCTAAGGCCTCCACACCATCTCCTCTCCTGTTGGTTGGTGGAGGAGACTTGAAAGCCTAGACCCCTGGGTGACTTCATGGAGCAGATCCATCCAGTGCTACCTGCCTATTCTGGATGGGGACATGATGGAGAAGCCATCACTGTCACTGGGGATATTGGTCACCGTCTGACATCACTTCTATGAGCCAGAGAACATAGTAGGTACAATCAGTAGAGTTCTCACACAGGATACACATGTTCTCAGCACTTGGTGTGAATCAACCCATTTAATACACACATGAGAAATCATGTCCAGGAAGGGGAGGCAGGAGGAAGGTCATGGTCCAAGGTCACAGGCCAGGAAGTGACCCAGATAAGTCTGTCCAATCAGACTCAGGCTGGATACAAAATAAATGCAGGAGAGAAGAAATAAAGGAAAGATTGGAAGGGATATCATGTTTTGGTCTCAGAGGTGTCACCACAAAGTCTCTGGTCCCTGGCTTAGGACTCATCCTGACCCTGGCTCCTGGCATGGATGCAGAATCTGGCACCTGGCACTTTACATTCACCACTCAACCTCTGTTGGTTAATTTAAACTGGTAAACCTCAGCCCCAGGATTAGCACACAGCTGAGTCTGCACGCTTTGGGGTGGAGCAGGGGAATGGGTGAGCAGGGCATGGGACACTTGGTTCCCAGCCAGCCCCAGACTCACTGTGGGGCCTCAGGCCATCTCCCTGTTTCTCATCTATAGGATGCAAAGGAATGGACCCCATGCAAGGACATGGAGCTCTTGGTCTGGGCTCTGGGGGAAAGTCCAGTGGAGAAGTGAAGCTTGAGCCCTCGGGTAGAGAATGCCGGGGAGAGGGAGGCCTCCTTGTTCCCATTTTTCCTCCCTCCTCTGCCTAGCAGCTTGAAGGACGGGTGACAAAAACTATCTTTGGGGTCTCCTCTGTTTCCATTCTGTTGCATTGTCCCCAAAGAGATCTCGCAAGATGAGGGTTGGGGAGATAACTCAACGGCTTAAGTGCCTGCCTGGCAAATGCAAGGTCCTGAGTTTGATCTCCAGTACTGAAAACAGAGAGAGAGAGAGAGAGAGAGAGAGAGAG
>NW_004524594.1:19024651-19026485 GCF_000260255.1 Octodon degus | reverse complement strand
AGAGAGAGAGAGAGAGAGAGAGAGAGAGAGAGAGAGAGAGAGAAACAGAGACAGAGAGACAGAGACAGAGAGATACAAGGGTCTAGGCTATATTGATTTTCCCTCTTAGCATCTTGGAGAAGGTGAGCTGCTGAACAGCAGCACCCTCTGCTCAGCACCATGAGCTGGACACCTTGTTTGTCCTCTCAAAGCTGACCACTGTACCCCAGCCTCTGAGGGCAGGGTTGGTCCTGGGGTAGCAGAGTGGCTCAGCCCTTCCAAACTGCTCCAGTCACACTTGCTTCCTGCCTTTGGGGCCCCTTCTACTTCTCTCTCATGCAAGATTTTGTTGAGATTTGATGGGGGTTTTAAGGCAGAGTTGAAAGATTGTGAATAAACATTTCAACACTGTCTTCAGTTTTGGAGCTTTGCCTGATCCCTCTGATTCTGGGAAGGAACGTTTAAGGCAACACATGGTAAAAATGAAAGCCATGTGATTTGAGCCCCAAGTCCTGCTGGTCTCAAAGAGCTTCAGGCCCCTTCCTCACTGCACTGCCCCACCTATCACCCTCCCAGGTCCCAGCCAGCAGGACATCTCCACAACCGTTCCCACCTGCCTTTGCGCCCTCCCAGCCCAGCACCCAGAAAACATTCAGGAAAGGCTGGGGGCTGACTTGGGCCCACCAAGAACCAGATGTGAACATGAGATTGGATGGCAAGGAGGTTTATTGAGTGAGGAAGGGAGCAGAAGTGGAGGAATCTTCAGACCACAATGCGAGTCTGACACATGGATGGAGAAGGGGAAGAAGGAAAGCCAGAGAAGAATCTTCCGCTATAATACAGCACCACAAAAATGTCAGTCAGGCTAACTCTCTAGAAGGATAAATGTTAGATTAATCAAAATAAGTAAGAAAAGAGGGGGACTACCTGTGCACACACATGCAAAAAAAGGAATCACAACTTAGAACAGGAAAGAATGCCTTGGTTAGCTCTATACAAATACATTTGTAAACTTGGATGAAGTTCATTCTAAGAATATTTAAATTATAAAACAACCCCAGAAGAGACAACTTAACCCATTGCCACTGAAGAAAAAAATGGAGTTCATCAATCCATCCCCCTCTCTTGTCAGTCAGCACCAGTCCAGAGATTTTACAGGAAAATTCTATCACAACTCAAGGAAACAGATACATCTACTATAATTGAAGCCATTTCAGGAAATGAAAAAAGTAGAAGAGCCATGAAAGTTCTTATAAAAAAACCTAATGCAATGCTGGAGCCAAATTCAATAAAGATAGAATGAGAAATTTTCAAACTGCTCATCATTATCCTGAGAAAGTTCATCCCAAAATTTGAAATATAATAGTACTAAACACAATGGACCTTTCTATAGATATAGAAAAAAACACTTAATAATCTATTGTATTAAAATCTTTTGTATTCAAACAAACAACAGAAACTGGGCATGGTGGTGCACACTCTGTAATCCCGGCTCTTGGGACGCTGTAAACAGGCAGATCACTATGGGTCCAATCTAGTAGTGAGACCCTGAATACCCTGTAAACCCTTCCCTAAAAATCTATTGTATTAAAATCTTTTGTATTCAAACAAACAACAGAAACTGGGCATGGTGGTGCATCGCCTGTAATCCCGGCTCTTGGGACGCTGTAAACAGGCGGATCACTATGAGTCCAATCTAGTAGTGAGACCCTGAATACCCTGAGGACCCTTCTCTAAAATACAAAATAAAAAGAATATAGGAGGCAGCTTAGGCTGATGGGAAGAGAGGTGTGGCAGGTCTCAGGGTCTGCACAGCTCTTGCCTTCCAGAACCCCATATGTAGAACTGCTTAAAG
>NW_004524594.1:19017544-19023141 GCF_000260255.1 Octodon degus | reverse complement strand
AAAAAAAAAAAAAGAAAAAGAAAAAAGAAAAGAAAACAGAACTGTCTAGCCACACCATTTTGTTCAGCATTATGCTAGAAGTTGTTACCAGGGCAATGAGACAAGGACAAGAAATAAAAGTCACCTGGAGTCTAACAGAAATGAAACTATCTCTATTAACACATGAAATTATTTTATATGTAGAAAATCTAAAGGAGTCCACCTAAAATCTCTTCAAATTAATAAACCAGTTCATCAGTGTAGCTAGAAACAAGATTAATATACAAAAATTAATTGCGTGTCTGCACAAAAGCAATGAACAATCTAGAATAGAAAACAACCCCAGTATGTAAGATAATGCATGTCAATTAGTCTGATTTAGCTATTCTACACTGTATACATATTTCAAGACATCATTTTATGTATTATAAATATATAGCAATTTAGTCTTCTTCTTTCTTTCTTTTTTTGGTGGAAACAGGGATTGAACTCAGACCCTTGCATTTGCCAGGCAAGCACTTATTCCACTGAGCCATCTCCCAGGCCACTTAGCTTTCAATTAAACATGTTTTTAAAATTCTATTCCTAAAAATAAGCATTTGTAAAAGCAACAAAAAGAATAAAATCCTTAGGAATAAATTTAACAAAGAAGTGCAAGACTTGTGTGTGAAAGGCCTACATCTTACTGAAGTGAAGTAAATCAAGGATCTCAATAGTGGACAGATATTCCTTGTTCATGCATGAAAAGATAGAATTAAGATGGCAGTGTTCCCCCAGTTGATCTATGGATCTAAGCAATCTCTTTAAAATTTCTTTTCTGTATTTAATTTTTATTATACATTTTTAAAAAGCAATTCAAAATCCAAACCTTTTTTTTTTTTTTTGTATTTAGGACAGGGCCTATAGGGTGTCACTATGTGGATTGGACTCATAGTGATTCTCATATTTATAGTCTCCCATGTGCTGGGATTACAGGCCTGGACCACCTCACCCAGTCTCAATTGCTGTCTCAGTGTGCCCCAAGGGCGGGGCTGGCACAGCAGGCCCAGAGATCAAACTCCCAGCCCCTGCATCTGTCTAAGCAGGTGCTTTAATCCACTGAGCTATTTTTTTTTTCTACTATTGCAGATATTTCCCAGTTGACTCTAAGATTCACGCAGATCCTGAACAACTAAAATGATTTTGGAGAAGCTGAGGACTCGTAGCTCCTGACTTCAAATTTGCTCCTAGGCTGTCGTCATTAAGAATGCAGCCGGGGCACAGGAATAAACACAGACCAATGTCCTAGCACAATCAGAAATAAACCCTTAGTCTTAAAGTCAGTTGGCTTCTTTTATTTTTTATTTTATTTTATTTTTTATTTTTTTGCGGGGATTGAACTCAGGCCCTGCACTTGCCAGGGAAGCGCTTATTCCACTGAGCCATCTCCCCGGCCCGTCAGTTGGCTTTTAACAAGAATGCAAAGCTCATTTGTCAACCAAGTGACGTTGGCCACCTGTCACAAGAGGGGACATCTGATCACTCTGCCAGCTGCCTCTTGGTGTCAAAGTCACAACAGAAACCATGACAGCAAGGCAAGGAGGGGATACTGCATGCTCATGCAAAGCAGACAGAGAGGATGACTTAGTCATGGACACTGGCCCATGGCCAATGAGTTCCCCCAAGAAGACCAAGCAGGAGAGCTCGCCCATACCCTGCTGGTGCTGTGGTGGAAGGACCTGGTCCCCTCCCTGTGGGGGAACAGTTACACAGCAGTGGAACCAGCCAGGGGCAGGTGACACATGCGTAGGCGTTTGCTCAGAACATGCCAAGCCCAGCACAGACTGTGAAGAAACTCACCCTGGGTGAGGGCACAGCCAGTCCACGGGTGTCAAAAGAGGGCACGACGGGGCTACAGGGTGCCTTCCTGACACCTTTCAGCATGAGGAGCAAGCCTGGTTGGCACCTGTGCTGGGGCCTCCAGACCCCCAGAGCCCAAAAAAGAATTGGGCATCTACAATCAAAAGCATGAAGCTGGATTCCTCTCTTACCTCGTCCACAAAATTCCATTCAGTTTCTACTGTGGCCAAAATATAAGAGCAGAAACTATAAAACCCCAGTCAGAAAATAATAGCCGTGAATCCTCCTCAGTCAGGTTGGGCCAAGTCGTCGTTGTCGTCGTCTTCTTCTTCTTTCTTCTTTCTTCTTTCTTCTTTCTTCTTTCTTCTTTCTTCTTCTTCTTTGTATTTTTTTTAGGGAAGGGTCTACACAGTGTTCAGGGTCTCACTACTAGATTAGACTCATAGTGATCCACCTGTTTAGAGCCTCCCAAGAGCTGGTATTACAGGTGCACACCACCACACCCAGTCTCAATTGCTGCCTCAGCGTACCAGGGGTGCAGAGCTGGCACTGCATGCTGGGGATGGAACCCCCGGCCCCTGCTGGGCCAAGTCTTCTTACCTACAGCAGCAAGAGAAGAAAAAAAAATAGTTAAATAGAACTGTATCAAAATAAAAAATATTGGGGCTGGGGAGATGACTCAGTAGAGTAAGTGCTTGCCTGGCAAGCGCAAGGGTCTGAGTTCAATCCCTGGTTCCACAAAAAAAAAAAAAAAAAAAAAAAAATTGTGTTGCAAAAAGTGTTATCCAGAAAGTAAAATGTACCTGATGGAATGGGAGAAAAAAATCTAAGTCCTATTAGCTAAGAAAGAACTTGTTTCCAGAATGTACAAAGATTTCTTACAGTCTACAATAGAAAGAAATAATCTGACTAGAAGCGAGTGAACTATTTAAATAGACAGTTCCCCAAAGGAAGTACTTAAGTGGGCAATAGCACATGGAAGGAGGTTAACACTGACAATCTTTAGCAAAGTGCTGATCAAAGCCACAGTGAGGGGCCGGTGAGATAACTCAGGGGACTAAAGCACCTGCTTAGGCAAGCTTAGGCAAGCGTAGGGAGCACAGTCCAATCCCCAGCACCACGTGCCACGCCAGTCCCGCCCCCAGGGCAGGCTGAGCCGGCCACTGAGTCCAGGCGTGGTGGTGCACACTTGTAATCCCAGCGCTAAGAAGGCTGAAAACAGGAGGATCACTATGAGTCCGAGCTATGTAGTGAAACCCTGTAACAACCAAATACACACACACACACACACACACACACACACAAATACACACACAAAAACACAATGAGATACCATTCACAGCTAGCTACCAGGATGGGTGACATACAGAAGACAGATAGTAGCCAGTATTAGAGAGGTTGTAGAGAAACTGGAACCTCAACCATTGCTGGTGGCAGTGAAAAACGGTGTAGCCTTCCTGAAAACTAGTTCTGCTTTTCTCAAAATGCTAAACACAGAGTTACCATAGAATCCAGCCACATCAGTGCCCCAGTGAAATGAAAACCTAGGTCCACACAAAAACCTGTATAAATACTATAACAGCATTATTGGTGATATGAAAAAAAAACCAGAAACAATCTCAGTGTGTATCAACCAATAAGATGAAATATTATTCAGCCAAAAAAAGGGACAGAGTCCCAAGTGACACATGCTACCACATGGATAAAACTCAAAATCTCTCTCTCTCTCTCTTTTTTTTTTCAGAACTGGGGATTGAACTCAGACCCTTATGCTTGCCAAGAAAGCACTTATTCCACTGAGCCATCTCCCCGGCCCCAAAATTCAAAATCTTGATGCCCAGGGACAGCAGCCACTCATAAGAGATTGCAAATCATTCAATTCTGTAGGGAGCTGTGGGACGGCTTCTTCTTGAGGGACACCACCACAAAGTATTCAAAGAGTTCCCATTCCTGCCACTCAAGCAACTCCAGCTCCAGGGTCCGGTAGCTGGGTGCGCGCTTCAGCATGGATTGGATGTGGACCAGGCGCTGCGTGTGAGCTTTGAACCTGCCATCAGAGTCGCTCTCACTCTCACTGTTCTCATCTCTCAGGGATGCTGTCTCAAGGCTGGACATAGACAGCTTTTTTAATCTCTTCTTTCCCCTCTTGGCATTGTAGATGGAGTTAATTCTTTGGACAAGCTTGGGAACGCGGCGGGCCCGGCGGCTACACACAGCTCCCTACAGTTCCCCCTTTTAGTTTTTGCAACAGGCGAGAACAGAGGCCCGATCTCCATTGTGCTAGAGGCTGTGCTGACGCTTGCCCAGGCTTTTATACCCAGGGAGCATCAACAGCGCTCGATGCCCTTTGCACAGGGGTGGGAGGAGCGGCATCTACCCACATGCAATCAGGCATGCTCTCCATGGATTCCGGGTTGGCCGCTCCGGTCTCCAAGTGCAGTGCTTTGCCTCGCATCCTGTGCTCTAACTATTTGTGTAGGGTGGCCAGCCATACACCAGGGGACTGTCCTATTTCCATGGCCGCGAATGCTTGGACCAGCATGGCTACGTGGTGACGCTGGTGAGACCTAATGTGACAAATACACCAGAGGCAAACCACAGATATCAGCACCATCAGACCAGCTAGAGCTCCCATGCCCGCCCACTCTTTTAGGTGGTTCATGGCGACGTACATCCAGGAGGCCAAACCTTCTGCCAGCCTGATGTCTATTCGTGTTGAGTTCACCTTCATGATGGCGACCCTTAGTTTATTCATGAGGTCGTCGAATTCTCCAGACCAATTACCTAAAAGATAACTGGACAGTTGCTTAGACAAATTCGCTGCATGGGTAAAATTTTGGTATTGTATGCTGGTTACACACAGCCCTGAGAATTTCCACTCACAACCAAGCTGGGCAAGTTGCCACAGAACATCAATTTGTTCTTGGACTAAATCAATCCTCTGATTAACCACCATTAGTCCTCCTTTTAGCTGACCATTAATGCCACTTTTGTGTGTCAAGGGCTTGCGCCACGGTGCCAGACAGATTATTTAGGGTATGGGCTGTCTGGATATTTTGGGTCATGGCTATGGCAGCAGTGGTGGCACCCACCGCAGCCAAGGAGACAGCTGTCACTATAGCTGCAGTAATCCCAAAATCTCTCCTGTGTCTAAAGAGAGTCATGGCATTGGGAGCATCAACAGGTAAGGGTACCCAACGGGGCATGCGGGCAACTATTGCATAACTAAAATTACTAGCGGTCCAACATTGAGCATAAAAGCATGTCTCATTAGAACAAGAGGCAGGGCTTTGATTGCTTACCACAAACACGAAAGGAGGATAAACACACACAAGAGTGGGCTTATAAGTAATGTTTCTCAAAGGCTTAATACCCTGCCCTTGACACCCCGTGGCTGTGGAGTAATTCCCAGTGGGGGACCTTCGCTCCCACTGTCCCCAACCCTGGGAAGTACTCCAAGTAAACTCACTAACTCCATGTAGCCCACCAGTAAGCATGGCCAGGGGTTCTGCGTTCATGCAGCTGCCGTTAATACTGCATAAGAGCCAATTATCAAAAGGGTTGGATACATACAGCTGAAGTGGGTCTTAATCACTAAAGTTTTGACCTGTATAGGTCTGATTAAACCTAGTGGCTACGCCTGGGGAAAAGGTAAATTGTTTTGCTTTGTCTGGCCAGGTTACAGTGTGGGACTGACACCCAGTCCACGGCCAGGTCTCTCCCCAATTCATTCCCCAACAATAGGGGGGATCGTAAGACTTCCGGAAACTGCGAACCAT
>NW_004524594.1:18941086-19017047 GCF_000260255.1 Octodon degus | reverse complement strand
TTTTATTGCCCTGTTACATTTCTCTTCTCTCTCCCGAGGCCCCTGCTCTTAGCTTATAAGTCTTAGGGCTTCCAATCATGGGGTGCCACGTATGTACTGTCCAGCGGTCCAGGTATGCGGAAGCAATGCATTAGCCCAAGCCTTGGCCTTATATGGAGTTGTTTATTACTAAGAGCGCTCACCCCCTGAGAGGGTGGAAGGTGGAAACCGGCGCCATCCTAGGGCGCGGCTACACGCAGCTCCCTACACAATTCCAGTTTGTATGAATGGGCAGAAGGTGGAGCTTGGACGTAGATTAGCCTAGGCTAGGGTCGGGATGGGAGCAGCTAAGAATGGATCAGAGGTTTCTCTTGAGGCTGGTGAAAATATTCAGAAGTTGCACTGGCGATACTTTGCACAACTCTGCATAAATACTTTAAATAGGTAACTGTCATAGTATTTGAATTTTCTCTCAGTAAAGCAAGAACAGGGAAGATTGAAAAGATTTTATTTTTTTTAATAGTTCAGGCCTTCTTATATTTGGAAAAATCTACAACAAAAGAGTCGACAAATTTGACTACATGAAAATGATAATCTTTTAGTGATCCACACATCCACAATGTCAAAACAAACTGTGTAAAAACATAGAAATCACTCCAGGGGCTAATTCCTTTATAAATAAGAGTTCTTATGAAACAACAAGGAAAAAGACAAACCCGTCCAGTTCTGGATAATTCTGCAGCCCAAACGGATCAGCTGCTGAGTCCCAAGGGCTGAGTCAACATGGTTTATCTGTAACACTTGCCTCATGCCCACTCGGGTCTGTGGACACTCTCTGCTCAAGGATCCTCAGGGACCGTCCCACATGCCACCTTCTGCCATACCAGGCCAGAGGACAGAGCTGAAGGGTCTCTGCCTGTCACCAGTGGCCCAACCTGCTAGTGACACACAGGTGACTCCTTTTCAGTCTCTGTCTGCAGCCTTAGACAGGGACATTTAATTACACACTTTTGAAGCGTAAGTGGAAATATGCCCTGTGCTTCCTTCCATCCTGTTTATTTTTGGTTTTCCTCACACCCTGCTTCCGATGCCCACTCATGTTTTTGCAGTATCCAGCACCCACAGATCACACGCGTCCCTATTGTCCCCACCGTGACCTGCACAGTGAGCTCATCGTCGACCATCCATGCCTCCTCCCTGTTGCTCATTCCCACGATCTCACTGCAACACACAGAGCTGTGACAAACAGGGTCACAGGGTCACAGGGCCATGTGACTATTTGTAGCCACAGGACACCAATCTGTCTTCCAAAGCTGTATCCCACTCAGCCCCTCCTCCCTGCATCCCCCAAGTAGAAGCTGGCGTGGCCGCATGCTGCAGTGGGCAGCCTTGCTGGCTTCTACCTGTCTTTTTGGTACAAATAGAATTCCCTTATGGCTTCAGTGGCCTGCCCTTAACTGCCATTGGTCACGTTGTCTCCTGCTCGGTAGTTCCCCTCGGAACACTTCTCTTGCTCCTCATATCTGTTATGTGAGTTGTGGATCATGGATCCAGAAACAAACGTCAAGCTCAGAGAGCCCTGTGGCGTGGAGGGGACTTCGGCGTGGCCGATGGGATGGGCAGCGTGGGAGGGACAGAGGGAGCTGGCGAGTTTGTAACTGGAGGGGACGCTCCCAAGGGCCCAGTCTTGCCAGGATGAACCCTGACTTTTGTCCCACTTCCTTCTTTAACTTTCAAGCTTGAACGTGCCTCGGAGATGACCTATTATTATTATCTTTGGCATTATCTCTGGATGTCTTCAAATAGCAACAACCACAAAGCAGCAACAACCGCGTCATAATCGCAGTTCCCATCTTCGTTAATATACATTGATCTCTTTTTCTTTCAACACACATTGAGCACTGACTGGATTTCAAGCCTCACTTTACGAAAGTTTCACTTCTTTTCCTAACTGGATCTTCCACCTCCAAGGACACACGTGATTCCCAGCAAGGATGACCCGGGCCCAGTGGCAGGGGGCCATGTGGAAGCCACATCTGCAGGTCAGCCTCATGTCACAGCCTGCCAGAGACTGCAGAAAGACTCAAAGCCTGGTCTGGCTGTCTCAGGCCGGGGGCTGAGGCAGGGATCACGAGCGCAGATCCGTGTTCCCGACGCATGACCTCTCGGTGCTCAGGCCTTAGCCCCAGGCTGGGCTGGGAAGTTTGCAACAACCACCAGTAGACCTTGTCCTCAAAGGCCACACGGCTCAATGTAAACAACTTGGCAACTTCTCCGTGGCGCCTCGGGTTCCTCAGGGTTGCTGGAACAGTGTCTCTGCCAGGAGGCCGATCTGCCAAGTTGGGAGACTGACCCATAGCTTCATGCCTCAGACAGTGACAGTACATCATGTAGAGGGCCATTCTTGCCTGGGAATCTCTGACCAGCCGCAGGGCCTGGGGGAGGAACCCCAACTGTTCCCTCATACTGTGCCCCCCAGCCCTGTGTGTTGGGGGCCATTAGCCCTGGGAGAGGCCTCAGGAAGCAGGCCAGGCGCTGGGCGGACGCCAGGCCTCATTAGTACACCCCTCCCAGGGTGTCTCAGGCCAAATGCGGGGACCACAATGCTCCCTTTCATGTCTCTTCTCCGTGTCACAGGCCGGTGACCCAGGATGGGCTGTTTATTATGTTTAAAGCTGTTTGTATTCTTTCCTCAGAGATAGTGGAGTACAAAGGCCAGATGACGGCGAGCCAGGGCTCAGGATGCCCACGGGACCAGGGCAGCCCTCAGCTGTGTCCCCCAAGCTTCCCCTCCACAGGGGCTGCCTCAGCGCCTTTGCGTGTGTTGTACCTTCAGCCAGATGACTTGCCATGCAAGCAAGGGCCACACCAGGCTGTGCCTGGCCCTGCCCTGTGTCCTGCCCACGTTCCTGTTCTCACTCTCCGTAACATGCTCAAAGGGCAGCCTGACATTCGTGGCACACTTTTATTAAAGATGGAGAAAGAGGAGGATGGTTCTCTCTGCCCCAGAGGGACCAAAGTGAGGCCAATCTCCAAGGAAACCTCACTGAGGCCCGGCTGGGGGCCACCAGGTGGGCTGCTCACTCTTGCCACTAGTTACATGTGGCCTCTGAACTTTCTTTGCTCTGGCGGCTGTCCTGGCCTCTGCCCAATAGATGCCAGTAGCACCTCCACATTTTGACAGCTCTGAAAGGTCTGTCTCCAGATGAAGCCCAGTGTCCCCTAGGGGAAGCACGCTGGTAGGAGGGAGGGAAAAAAGCAGGGCCCATCGTAGGCACAAGAGTCATCTCTGCCTTTCCGTTCTCTCCTCCATCCTACTGGACGAGGGACAGAGGCTCCTCCTCAGTCCAGGAAGGCCATTCAGGCAGGGGCAGGGGAAAGGCAGGGCCCAGTGCACACATCCTCTGGAGCAGAGGTGGAGGGTGAGGGAGCTTGGTACAGGCAGACCCCAAGGAAACAGATGGAGACAATCTGCTCAGCCCCGGACCTAGGGAGCTGCGTGGACCCCTGGACCCAGCTGGCAGCTCCTATTGGTCTGTGGTGGGAAAGCAACAAATTTTTCATAGCCTCAAACCCACTCAAGAAGCCACCAAGGAAAAATGAGCAGAGAAAATGTCAGGGTGCTGTGGGAGCTGGGCCTCCAGGCAAGGGCAAGCTGCTTTCGGCTGGAGGCCCAAACTAGACCTGTGGTGACTGGTCAGTCCCGGAGCCCTGTCCCTGTTGATCCTGCTGTGGCTCCAAACATCCCTGTTTCTCTGTCTGTGCCTCTCTCTCTCTCAGATGCCTGTGTGCCTGGCTGCTCCCCACCTCCCCTGCCCTGCTATGGCTGCCAGCCAGACAGCTTAGTCATTGTGTCCTGCTATGGATACCTGGGTGCCCAGGTGCCAGACAGGTGGCTCCTGCAGCCTTCAGACCACCCGGAAGTGGCCAGCCTCCTCAGCAAAGACAATTCCTTTCCCCATATCCCAGTCTGGTGGCACCAGGGCTGCCCCTCTCCAGGAGTCCCAGGTACCATTTCTCCGTGGGGTTGTGTAGTACTTTTGTGGACATTGTCTCTTGGTTATGAGGGACAGGCCAGACCTGGGTGCCTCACCCACACACCTTACACTGGCAGGAACCACACTCAAGCAGGACTCCAAGACAGCCCCTCCATCCAGCTGCAGCCAAAGGGGCAGCTTCCGGTGGGTAGCCAAGGTCATAGCCTGGCCAGGCCACCAATGCCCCGCCATCCTGCATACATGGGTATGGTGCTGCTTGGCAAGAGTAGGCACCCAGGCAGCTTCCAAGGGTGCACCCAGCCCCAAGGCTGCCTAAGATGAACCCAGAGAAGGGAAGGCCCTGTGGCCACTAGCCTGGGAGTTCAGAGGGTGCCCACACCTGGCTGCGGATGACACCTGTGGGTGTTTGAGTAGACAACAGGTGCACAGCATGCAGAGCCAACTTGATGAGTGGGATTCCTCCTGAGCCTGAGGCTCAGGAGTCTCTAAGCAGCTGTGTGACACAGGAAGTGGCATGGGCATGACTTCCCACCGCTTGGGGAAGGCAGGGCCAGGACAGAGAGAAAGAAGCTCTGCCACGGCCTTTGCAGCCCAGCCTTGGGAAGCAGACCTGAGAGGCAGAGGCTGCCCGGGGCCTTATGGCTGCCTGTGTTTCCCACGCTTCTCCAGGGCCACAAGGGAAGGAATAGGTCCCAGAGGGAAGCTATTACAGGAACTGACCCAGGCTCGCCTAGAACCAGCTTTGTGAGACTGCAGAGGGCGCTGTGGGGCCTGAAGAGACCTCCTGGATTCCCAGGGAGCAGACCCAAGTGGCTTTGTCCTCCTGGACCCCACACAGCTCTCCAGGAAGGAGCTCCTGATTTCATGTCTTTACCTCCTGGGTCGCCTTGAGGCACCAGCAGCTGGTGGGAGCCAGGTGAAGGGCCTTCTGGACCCTTCCAGAGCCAGCCAAGAGGCTAGTGATGTGCAGGAATATGGTGTTCTCGCCACACTTACAGAGGAGCAGCGGAAGCAGGAAAGAATCCAGCCTGCCCAGGTAGAAAGGAATCCAATCAGTCACCACCAGCTCCATGGTTTCAGCTCTGAGGCTTCCAATGGGCAGGAACATGGGTTCCTGCTAAGGGGAACCACCGCCCCTGCCTCCCTGTAAGGATAGAGGGTAGAGTGGGAGGGCAGCAAGCAGGAGAGTAAAGATGATCCAGAACCCCAGCCAAGCTGGCTGACTCAGGGAGCAGCTCCCCACAGGGAAGAAGGGCTGGAACACTAGGAGAAACGAAGGCAGAGGCCGGTGATGGGAAAGAAAACACTCAAGGCATTCATGGCAGGCTGCTGCGCCTACGGGCTTGGAAGCCAGTCTCACTGGGTGACTACAAGCTGTGGGTCACCTGCTGGCCAGGGGCTCTGGTCAGAGGGACAAAGGCTGGGAGGAGACTGTGTCTCCCATGCCAGGGAGACATGTGCTGTCTTTAGGGTCCTCCCACCTGCTCTCTGAGGCCTCCTGTCTCAAGATGGCAGGACTTCCCACAGCGAAGCTCAGTGGCAGTGGAGTCTTCCTATGCTGCTTCCTCCCCTTCCTCCAAGCACCCTCCCTGACCAGGGTCCCCTTAACTGCTTTTAGGTTTACTACTATCTGTCCAAAGTCAGGTGACAAATGCAAGATCAGCTCAGTACAACTCAGAGACCCCAGCTCTCAGCCATGCTGGGTGATTGCCCTCCAGGACTTGCCAGTGTGAAACAAATCTTTTTTTCCCCCATACTTTTATTGAGAAACAAATAGCAATAAGACAGTTTCAAACCAAATTGGTAGGACAATTTCAGTAATTAACACATTGCATACATTTTTCCTAGTGGTTAATTGCTGTAGAAGATGCGGACTTGATATCCTATTTACAAATGCCATTAGAACAAATCCCTCTATTCATTAAGAGAATGTAACTATATATCTATCCTAACCACTTTGAATACACAGATACAAAATGGACATTCATCTGTATCCCCTTTTTTGGTTAAGTTCCATCATTTAAATATTATAGGTGTGTAAACTCAGCAAAATATTCTAAAAGAGTCCAGTAGCCCATAATAGTATTGTGTCTTCTGCTTCACTGGCAATGTCAGAAATTGTTGACCTGCCCCTTAGCTCAGTTGTTTAAGTGGCTGCTTCAACAAAGCAGTCAGCCTCAGGTTGCTGTGGTTCGATCCCCACAACTCCAGCCAGCGAAACAAATCTTGAGAGGGAAAAAAATCACAAGAAAGTCACTCGGGCTGAGGATTGTGATGCCTGGGGTTGGGGCACATTCCCTGGGTCTGCTACTTCAGTGAGTCTGCTTCTTAGAAGGTTTACCCTTTTGCCCTTGAGGAGCCTCGATCAGGATAAACTCATCTCACAGACAACACTGCAGGAAGGTAATAGTGCTTATAAGTGCTCACAGCCATTAGGAAGAAGAGAAGAGAGGGGGAATAAAAGGCAGTGTGAGTGGATGTGGATGGATAGGTGGATGGATGGGTTAATGATGGACAGATGCATAGATGGACAGACAGATAGATGGATGGATGGGCTGATGGATGGATGGATGGATGGATGGATGGATGGATAGATAGATGGATGGACAGAATGACAGATGGACAGATGGATGGATGGTTCGGCAAATGGATGGACAGAGGAGTGAGTGGGTTTATGGTTCAAATATGTCCCAGAGAGGGGAACCTCAATACTATAAGAATATATCTTCACAACTCACAAAAATGGTGGACAAATACTAACAACAGTTGCTTCCAGATGCTGAGATTGCTTACAGGCTTCATTTTCCACTGTGCTCTTCTGCATGTGATAAGGGAGGGTTATACAGTTTACCTGAGCTCCTCCCAGAAGTGCTTAGGCAGGTGGAAAGATCAGCTACCCACATGTCACTGGGGCTGGCTGAGAGGGGCAAGAGGCCAGGCCAGGCTGGGGATCAGCACGGCGCCTCCTGTGCACTCTCAAATGCAGACTTTATCTCTGCGCAGGCAACTTGGTCATCTTGTATAAAGGTTGAGAACATGGAGAAGAGGCTCTGGTGGGAAGTGGGCAGAGGGGAAGAAGCTCTGGCAGTCATGGAGAGTGGGACAGAAAAAGAACAGGTGCCTTCAGGGACATTTGCAGCTGTGTCCCAAAGGGAGTGGACACAGCTGTCTTCTTGGCTTTGGCTGCTGTAACAGAAGACCATAGACTGGGCGGCTCTATAACAGACATTGCTTCCTCATAGTTCTGGTAGAAGGAAATCCGTGACCAGGGGCTGACAGACCAGTCTGCTGAAAGCCTGCTTCCTAGTTCACAGATGGCCATCTTCTCACTGTGCTGTCACATGGCACAGAGAGAGGGAGAGTAGGAGTGACCCTCACTCCATGTTGCTTCTCATAAAGACATTAATCCTCTCATGGGGCCCCACCCTGGTGGCCTCTCCTAACTCAAATCACCTTCTAAAGACCCCTTCTTCTAAAATACACAAGGGAGAGGAGCAGCAGCAAATGAATTTGGGAGGAGAAACAAACATTCCTCCCATAGCAACTCCTCTCCTCATCCCCTTATAAAATTACTTATATAACTTGAACTACAACCACCAGGTTCAGGGTTTACTGTGCCAGCCACGTTCCTAGGTTGGTACACACTTGAATATTCTCAGTATTAAGACCACAGAGCTGTCGCTTAACATGTTTTCTGTCAGGTGGAAGCCATGAGTCTGGAGGAAGGAGAACCCAGTCTGATTTACATAATACAGTTTCATGGCTGGAGGCTACTCCTACTGGGACAAGTCAGAGCCCTGCAGCCTGTGCAAGGGGACACCTGTATGTCTAGATTCCATCCTTCCTGACTGTCTATAATATAAAAATAGAGATGAAAAAATAAAAAAAAAATTAGTAGTCTGCAGTCATGTGGAACATTCCAGAACATTCTGGAAACCCATCTCTGATGCTCCAAGCAATACAGACCATGGAAACATTTCTAGGGCCTCAGCTATGCTCTTGAGTAACAGGACCCCAGTTGACTCAGCCTGGAGGCCTGTGGTGGCTTTTCCAGGCCATGTGTCGCAGTCAGCCTTTCTGAGCATCGTGTGCCTCAGGAAGTCTCTTGAAATCCCCTGTGGATCTGGTCCCACAGATCTGCCAAGGGCCTTCGGCTTTTCCTGTGTTTTAAAAACTGTACAGATGCCTGTAGTTCACAGCTACATGGAGCTATGGGTTCTTCAGGTCCAGGGCAGAGTTTGTCCCTCATGGTGAACGAACCCCAGGAGGGCAGGGAACTTTAAGCCGACAAGCAGACTCTCAGAAGCCCCCTGCACACTGCCTCTGGGCCAGGGGGATAGGCAGTTCCCTCAGACTTGCTCATGTCTTTGAAAAGAAGGTCTTCCTGCAGGCCTGGGTGTCCCCATTGCTGGCTCTGGAGAGATATGCATGTTCATACCTGGCCTGCCCTGCTGAAGAGGCATGGACAGTGAAGAGCAGCCCGTCAGAGTGCCCGACAGGATGGCTCCAGTGCCCTGGGAGGGTCTCCTGCAGGGAAGACACAGAGCCCAGGGGCTTCTCTGTCTCAGGATGAAGAACCATGAGGGAAAAGGGGGCAATTTGAGAGGGCCCATGTCCTGGCCTGCACAGTCTGTCTTTCCAGGCTGAGCTCCCTCTGCAAGGGTAAACCAAAGAGAGAGAGAGTTCAGTAACAGTGGCCCCGATGTGAAGGCCCCTTCTTCTGCAGCAAGGAGGCAGGTCTGGGTGACACCCCTGGGTAGGACCCATGGGCCAGCCTGTGCTCTTGAAAAAGAATGGACGTCCCACCAGGGGGCCAGACCACTTACGCAGCATGGGGTGTCCATGAGGTCCTGGGAGAGCAGTGAAGGAAGGGAGGCTGGCCACTGCCTTCAGTGAGGGAGAGACAGGTGCCACCCAGAGTGGCCGAAGGGCTGCAGAGGATGCTCTGAAAGGTCAAGTGCTGGGGCTAACAGGGCCTGGGAGTCACAGCAAACTGAGGGCTTCCGCAGGACAGCACATTGAAAAAACGGAGCCTCCCTTGCGGTGGCCAGTACAACCACAATAATGGCGCAGAAGCCTCCTCCTCCTCAGCTTTCCCAGCATCCTTTGCACCACCATGGTCCATATTGGCTGGAAGTCTAGAATCTTCTCTGAAGCCTCTCCCAGCAATGTGAGCTGCCCATGAGCCTGAGGACTTACGTGGCCTGAAGGATTTAGTCTCATTTCCAAGTTGAAACCAGAGAGTGCTGACTGACAGCAAGCCTGCTCGCCAGGTGCCTTGAGCCCAGGTTTCACCTAGGCCATCCGTGCTGCCATCACCCAGGGGTGCTGCTGAACCCCAGGCAACCTGTGGAGCTGGCTCCGGTCCTCCTTAGTCCACACTGGGGCCCCAAAGTGCTTGAGGGCTCGAAGGCTGGACTCTGCCCTGTCTGGGAGTCCTACAAGGTGAACAGGCAGCTGGGTAGGCAGGCTTGGGACCTTCTGGGCACTTTAGGGCCCTTAGTCTGTGGACCTCTGATAGAAGCTCCCTAGGGGCCAAGGCTCCTACTCCTCTCCCAGGAGGACCCTCACTCCTGGACACACCTAGTTCTCTTTTCCTCAGTTCAGGATCAGGTTCTTAAGCAAAAAAAAAAAAAAAAAAGGAAACTAAGGGAATGAGACTTTGTCCTCACATTCCCTCAGTTTCGTTTTCCCAATACCCTCTTGCTCCAAGTTCCTCAGGGCAGCCCTCACTGCCTCCCGCAGTGTACCAGGCTCCTCTCAGTAGAGCAGTGGGTGGAGGTTAGTGGCATTGGACAAACAAACCCACACTAAAATGAGAGTGGCTGGTAGCTAGTCCTCTAGAGCAATGAGTGTTTTCTTAAAAGGGGGACCCAGAGCCCACTTATTCAGGAACTGCTGGGCCTTTGTACCTGTGTGAAATCAAAAGAGAATTGGGTGATGTGGAAGGAGGGCCTAAGGTCGACGTGGAACATGTCACTGCTTGAGCTGCGCCCTGGTGCTGCTCCTACCAACCTAGCTCTCTGACGCTCCCATGAGGACATGGGACCCTCTGGCAGTAGTGAGAAGGTGACCTGGCACTGAGCTCTGGGTTAGCCAGATGTCACCCCAGCACTATTGCCGGAGACCCCGATAGGGTCCTCTGTGAACACAGCCTCCCAGAGCAAGGGAAGTTCAGACATCATGGCTGTGTATGAATCCACGTCGGTGGCCTCCATGCCAGCTTTCTGAGCCTATGTGGGTACCCTCGGGCACAACCCTACCTACAGGGTGTTGGGAAGGCCACCGTCACAGCCCCGCACACGCGGTCTCTTGTTCCACTGGCTCTCCCACTCTCCTCCTGTCACTCAGTCCGCTGTCCCTGCCTTTTGAAACTTGGGGTCCCTTCAGACTTACCATGCACCTCCCATGTCTGCTCTTGAGTAAGGCTTCCATGAGCACTGCTGGGGCCAGGTGGGGCCAAGCAGGTGAGGGGTGCTGGAGAAGTCAGGTTCACAGAGGACGGCACACGTGATGGGTCTATTCCTGTTCTTCGGGGAGTGGACACGTGAGCAGTTAGAAGAGAGAAGTGGAGAGGAGAGGCAGAGACAAGAGGCAGACAAGAAGAAGTACAGAGAAACCCCAAAAGAAATAGGAACAGAGGGGAGAGACACAGAGAGACCCCCAATATCCTGCAGCCAGGTCCAGCAGGGGCAGGAGGGGGAAGAAACTTCGGTGACTCTCTTGTCACATGCTTGCAAGTAGCAGTGTGGCCACAAAAGGGGGCAGGGATAAGGTACAGGTTTCTGCAGAGATGCCAAGAGGGAGGGATTTGGGGACACATGCAGGGCAGGAGCAGGGTCTGGCAGGGGCTCCTTACTCAAAGGTGGGAGAAAAGTGCCACACAGAGTGTTGGAGTGTGAGGCTCTGTCCCCTCTCCTGCTGTCTCTTGGCTTGTCACCTGTTTTTATTTGCCACCTGCCATTGTTGTATCCTAGAAAAAAGATGAGTCTGCATATTTGCTGCACAGATTTTTCTGTCCCCCTTAGACTTGGCAGATGCCAGTTTATTTTATTTTATTTTATTAGTATTTTTTGAGACAGGATCTCACTATCCAGTTCACTTTGTAGCCCAGGCTGGTGTTGAACTCACAACAGTCCTGCTTCAGCCTCCCTAATGCTGGGCTTGCAGGCATTCCCAGCTATAAAAGGTGCCAGTTTTAAAGGCGACAATGAACACTCACAGGTATGTGGAGTCACTGAAGTATGCAGTTTGTGGACTGTCTCCTATCTCTGCGCGAGTGCTTACATGCATGTGTGCATGTATGTGCATGCGTGTGTGTGCGTGTGTGTGCGTGTGTGTGTGTTCACAGAGCCACAGGAATCCTGCATAAAGCCCTTCCCACATTTCTATTGTGCCTCAGCCCTGTTTCCCTGCAGTGTCACAAGGTCACCTCCCCTATCAGGTGACCAGCAAACGCAGCTCCTCAGCTGTTCACGTTTCCTGAAGCCCTTTTGTTTTCTTTCTGAGAAGGCAGTGAGTTCCAGCTTGAACTCAAGAACCAGCTTGGGGGCCACCTGGGCCCCACTGCTCAGCCACCCTGCACTGACCCTCCCCTGGCCTTGGAGTCCCCTGTCCACAGGCCATGAATCCTCTAGAGCCCCGCGCTACCTGCACCTGCACTGCACCTGTACTGCATCATCAAGCAGGCAGCAGCACAGGTGGGTACCGAGGGCACCTGGAGCCTCCATCAGACCTCGTTACAAACATGAGGTCAATAAAGAAAGGGTTGATGACCCAAAGAGCACAGACCTAGTACAGGGCCTGGCTGAGCACAGGGCACTGGGTGACACAGGGGCTGCCCGTCTGTGAGGTCAGCTCGGACATCGGACCTGCTCCTCATCACTCTGGGGACGGAGGTGCACACACAATGCCAATGGGCTTGCCTGTGCTGTCAGAGCTGATGTAGGTCACAAGTCCTATAAATGATGTATTCCTTGGTTAATGAGCACAATTAACTCCCACCGGGGTAAAATTAGGGGCACAGATTTAATGTAGCATCATCCTTTTGGCTTTTTTTTTTTCTTTTCAACATCAAGGTTTCTAGACCTAGTTGGTTCTTATTTTAATTTTAATTAGCTTTTATCCAAATCTCTACAGACAGGCAGGAAAACCGGCCCATATCCCCAGCAAGTTCCAGTAGTCGGGATGGGGGCTGATGGAGTGGGGAGACACAGAAACAGCAGAACTGCAGCACAAAGCTCGAGGGAGAGGGAATGCTCTCAGAATACAGTGGCGGGCTGTCCCAACCTGCTCCACACAGGACAGGGATCCCAGGGTTTGCTACATCCCAGGCCCCAGGTCAGGTCAGGCCAGTGCTCCTGCCCATCAGGACAAATGAGGGAGCTGCCACATTTCCACGGGGCTTCCTTTGTGCCCCCCCCCTTTTTTTTTTTTTTTTTTGGCAGGAACCAGGAACTGAACTCAGGCCCTTGCGCTTGCCAGGGAAGCGCTTATTCCACTGAGCCATCTCCCCGGCCCCTTTTGTGCCCATTTTGAATGGGTAGGAGTTAGGTCTGTTCACCATGTGTGGCTCAAGGCACCCTGTGCCTGCATTTACCATTGTCTCAGGCCAATGACCTAAGTGCAGCTGACAGTGTTTATTTATCCTTTTGGCTGTAATGAATGAGCTCCCTGAGAAGGGTTGAAGGCTGAGGGATGACACATACCTGGACGTAAGTAGCAGGGGCCTGGATGCGGGCTACAGGCCCAGCTGTCACTAGGTGAAGAATCAGTTGCTCCAGAGGAATGTCTCTCCAGGCCCTCAGGCTTCTGGAAGAGCCCTGGGATGGAGCAGAGGGTACTCGGCTACATGGCCAGCACCACGGGATCCTCCTTGGGGCTCACCATGGCCATGAGGGCCCAGTGGCCCCCAACACTGACCACCTTCCAGGGGATTTGTGCTTGCCAGCTCATCTCTGCTGTGCAGAAGCCCCAGAAAGGAGGCCCCATGCTACAGGTGGGGAAACTGAGGCAGAAAGGGGTGACATCACTAGAAGTGCAAGAGGGGAGAGATGGTGCCTGGGGCTGGAGTTTGCTGCTGTGGGACATCTCGGTCCCCAGTTCACATGGAGGTCTGACCAAGGTCACACAGATGGCAGGGAGCTACACCTAGGACTGCCTGACACCAAAGACAGAACTTTCTCCCCAGCTCGCTGGCCAAAGAGGTGAGGACCCCATAGGCACCAGGAGAAAGGGACCTCAAGTTCTCTGCTTTTTCAAAGCAGTGAAGCTGGGCTCCCCACCATCCCTAGAGCAACCCCTCAGCCAGGCAATCTGAGATGACCTCAGTCACAGTGACTAAGTCAGGAGGTGCTTGGTGCCACCTGCCGGGAAGCTGACATTCCTGTGGCCCCTGCCTTCTTGGTGTGTCTGGCTCCTATTGACCATAACTCACAGAGTGATCTGGGCCTCCGTTGGGACATTCCCAGGGTCATCTCAGTCACAGCCGGCTGGCACAGGTTAGGAAACTTCTCCCCTGGGCTCGGCTCTGCTGTTCCCTGAGCTGTCCCCCAAGGGTGGCAGAGATGGGACCCAGGGCTCCATCAAAAGTCCAGGGCCGGCTTGATGGGATCAGATTGGGTCACTCTGCCATTCTGGTCCCCAAAGTGTCTTCCTCCTTATGGCCAAGTCACGTTTTGCTGTGTGACAGACACACTGCCACACTGTCTGGTGTTTGTCTGGTCATCAGTGGACGGACACTGGGGCCGTCCACTGATGGCCTTTGGCTACAGTGATGTCGTGGGCATTCTTGTACAACCTTTTGTTCCAAAACCAGTTCGCAACTGCTTGGGGCATAAACCTTGGAGTGGAATTGCTGGGCCAGGCGGGCACTCTGTGCCTGACTCATGGAGGAGACTCCAGACTGGTGTACCTGGGCCGCAGCATATGATGATCCCAGAAGGGAATGTGTGGGGAGCCCTGCTCATTCAGGTGCCTGGGAGACTGCTTACCTGGGGGATTCCAGGAGGTGGCCCCGGCCCCATTGACAGCCACCAGTCCAGGACCGAGCCCTGGCTCCCAAGTCGCAGACTGGGTGCTCTTGAAAAAAGTCACCCAACCTCTCTGAGCCTTACTTTCCTCACCTGCTTGATAAAGATGCTATGAGGGTTCAGTGAGCGCATGAAGGGCCTAGGCCCAGCTCCAGGCCAGCCGCAGCAAGGGTCCCACAGGCCTCCGCCCTGTTAATCCTCTGCCTGCCACCCCAAGACACCTCTCTCCCTCTCCTCTCAGCATCTCATCTCCCCCTGCAGGGGAGCTGCCAGCACCACCTGCCTGCATAGGAGGAGATGGTTCAGAGAAACCCTGTAGCCTCCCCGGACTACACAGCAGCCCCATCTGCGAGCAGTCCTGCCAGTTCCAGCCCTGTCCCCATCGGCCTCCCACAGAGCACTGCAGGAATGGAGCTCAGATGTGGAGTTCGGAGCAAGAGTTTAGTGCCCATCAAACCCAGGCTCTCAGTCACCCCAAATAAGGCTTCCTATGCATTTGTCCACAGCCTAGGCAGAAGGCAGAGCTTGGGATGGATCCCAGAAGGAAAGACACTTCTTCAGTCTTCTTCCCATCTTCTAGTACTTCTAGACAGCTTCGACACTCTATCTCTGGGCCCAAGCACGAAAGTGTCTGCCCTGCCCCTATTCCCACTGGGCCCCCACCTCCCAGCATTCCACCTATGCACTAAAATAACCACCCTGGGCAGCAAGCTGCTAAATGGGGTTCAAGTTTAATGGGAAAAGCCAAGTTCACTCTTCTTACTGGGAGGGCTTTAGGGCAAGGAGCCCTGGGACCCAATATTCATTTCATGCAGGGTAGCCCTCATTGTATGACATCTGTGATTTTATAAAGTTTCCAAGGAGACATTTCAGGGAACCTGGCAATACTCATTTCACCCAGCAATAGGCAGACACAGCCACAGGCTGCATACCCTCTTGCCAGGTGGGGCCCAGGGAGAGCTTCAGGGCACCCCACACACTACCACAGATCTGGTCACCAAGATGGGCAGACCCCATGGTCTCACCTGAGGGCAACTCAGGCCATAGCTGGTTGCATAGCTTGGTCACTCTAGTGCCTGCAAAGGAGGCACAACTGCAAGGGACAGAACAAAGCTGTCTGTGACCTGCGCCAGCACGCTCTGTCCAGGGGAGGAAGGAACGGGGCCAGCCCCATTCCCAGACAGCAGAAGTCAGGACTGGGGCCCTTTCCATGGTGACCTGTGGTGTAGCATTCTCCTCAAGAAGGTCCTGCGCTGCCCCATGAGCAGCAGGGCCCTGGGCCGGAGTTGCTCCTTTCCTCCAGCCACACCGGGCTCCTATTGGGCGCTATATGGATCAGACTCTGCAGCCCCAGGGCCTTTGCACCTGCAATTTCTTCTGCTTGGGAATTCACCTAGTTAAATCATATTCTGCATTAGCTTCATTCCCTGGCCCAACCTGCTAAATACAGACCCCCAAAGTGAGAACCGAATTGTAACCTCATGCTCCTGTGGATGTGGCTCCATCTGCAAATGCAGCTAAAGTAAGGATCACAAACAAGATCAGCAGGGATTCAGATGAACCCTAGTACCAGCATTGATGGTTTTTATAAAGCAGAATTAGGCTGGGGGAGGCCGTGTGGACCCTGGAGCCCTGCCCTGGGGATACCTCCACTTTGAATCTTTGATCTCTAGAACTATGAGAAAATTAATGTCTATTGTGCTCAACTGCACTTTGCTGTCATTTATCATAGCAACTGCAGGAAGGTGACACACAAGGGGGCCACCCAACAGTGACCAAGTGGTCCCCTGAGATGCAGGACTGCAGTGCTGGATCAGCACTGTCCGAGGCCAAGGGGTCAGTGGTCATCAGTCTGCCCTGACCACTCCTTTCCCACCAGTGTCACCCCATCTCACAGACTCACCAAGTGTGCTACGCTGGCCCCCACAGTTACTCATGTCATGAGAGTATCCCACTTAGAGGAAGATTGTCCCTGTCCCCCAGAATGCAGCACAGCATTTTGAAGCCCAGGTGCTCAGTGCATGAGCATGGAATGAATGAGGAGCCCAGGTCTTCCTGTGCCCAGAGGCCAATTCCAGGGCAGATGGGAAATCCCCCAGCATGCAGCTGGTGCTCAGCTCTGGAAAATGCTTCCCAGGGTGCAGAGCTGCCCATGGGGGCAGAAAGCATCCACGCCCTGGGAAGATGTAAGCAGGGGTGGGAGGTGGCAAGGCCTGTGCTGTGTGAGAGTTGGAACCAGCACCCTTGGGGCCCTGTGTGTCCCAGATTCTGTAGGTGGCCAGGTCCGCAGGCAGGAATAGGGAGAACAGTGGGCCTAGGGGCAGGATGGACACAGATCAGACCAGGCTCTCAGGGAGGGCAAAATGAGGGCCTTGAATATGAAGGGGCTCACTGCAGGGGTGAAGGGGTGGTGCAGATAAGGTGAAGTTGGCCATCACCTAGCCTTTGTCAGTCTCTGAATAATTCATAAAGCACCTTCATGCACTGCCTTGAACAAATGGAAGTTTGCTGATTTCCCCACGTTAAGATCCTGGGGCACAGGGCTGAGAACTGTTGCCCCCCAGCTTCCAAGGCAGGCTTCTTGTGTTTTGCTGCTGCGTTGTGCAGTCTCCAGGCCCAGCCAATTTGTTATCTAAGATGGCTGCTCTTGCTCCAGGCCTTGCGGCCCTATCCCAGCCAGGAGAGGAGGAGCAAGCCTGACCCTCTCTTGAGGGTGCTTCTTAGAAGTTGCATCCTCCTGGGTCAACACGATAAACTGTGGGTGAAATAGCAATGAGACTGCACAGGAGGAGAGCTTGGTGGCTGCTGCTTCTCGTTGAATCCCGCCACCAGCAGTGTGCCAGCTACCGCCGGCCTCTTCATGTACTCTGCCCCCTGCCCACTCCTGGGCGTCCCCAGCTTCTGCCCAGCTTGGGCTGCCCTGGGAGCCACGGCCCTTTAGGCTTCTGCTGTTTCTGCAGTCACACTGTCAGCAAGGAGCAGCCTCCAAAGGGTGTCGGGGGTGGGACCATACAGGGCTCAGGGGCGCCCCCTGCTCAGCCACAGGAACATGGTCTTTTCCAGAGGCCAATCTCTTACAGAAGGGTCTGAGGACTCCCTGTCCTGGACCAACCCGGCCTTCTGGGGCACTCTCTAGGTCCCCCGGGAGGGACAGGCTCCTTTGCCTGTTGTCCCCAGACTCCAGGCTCCCATCCAGCAGCCCCCAGCGGAAGCTCCTCCTCCCCTCCACAAGCCCAGTGCCCCTCCCTGAGCTGACTTCTTTCCCACTGGGCAAGGCACACTGTGGACACCATGGAAGCCAGGGCCACCTGCCACCTGAGAGTCCTGCCCTGCTCTGAATGGTCACCTGGACTCTGTAAAGTCTGTGTCATCCCCCCATAAACTGTAAAGGAGTAAACACAGCTGTCCCTCTACCATCCTTGTCCTGCAGAGCCCTCCAGGGACCTCGAAGTTGGGGGACATCCCAACACCACTAGCAGGCAGCACTCTGGCTGCAGGTACACAAACTGCCTACTGGCAACAGCCCAGAACCCAGAGCCCAGGCTGGTGGGTCCTGCAGAGAAGCCGCGGAATTAATTGTTTCTCACCCAGGCAAAGGCAAAGGGGCCTCCGCCAGTGATAACTGGGCTCTCTGGCCAAATAAGGCAATATTACATTTCACTGTTTACAGCAGCCCTCCAGCCGGCCCCTGGGGCACTGGGATGCAGCGCGGTGCTCACACTGTCTCTGCCCTGCACCCAGGAACCCGTCCAACGCTGGTCATCACTCCAGTACAGAAACATCATCTGTCACATTTAGGTACACACTCACAAAGCCAAGAGGGGACCCAACCTTAGCCCGGGAAGTGCTGTTTCCTGGGTGGCGGAACCAGCTTGGAACCGTAGGCTCTGCATTTCCAGCAAGGACAGCCCACAGTGCTTTCTTCCAGGGGTTGGGCACAGATGGGGACTTCTGCCAGGGCAGCAGTGCAGTTCCACGTGTGAGGTGCCCTCTTTCCCCTGGGGAATTCATCGCAAACTTTGTTCTGCACACCCACTGGCAGCTGCTGGCACTGCGAGCTTACACCACCTTCCTGTCCTGACAGTATTTATACAATGAGAGACATTGCCAGCGGGCCACGTTCGGGCAATTGGTATTAATAAAAAGACAAATGTAAATGTTTAAAGCCCATTAGGAGGCTTTAAGTGCTAAACAGGGCTTCAACTCACTGGCATGGGTGTGCTGGGCTGGGACCACCTAACCTACATCTAGGAGAACCCCCAGCCCAAGTGGCTTCCCCCAGCCCCAGGGACTACACTCTCTGCATGAAGTGTGTGTGGAAGGGGGAGGGCGCCAGCTCACCACTGGGACTGCCCTAATAAGATGGTGCTCTTGCCTATCTGTCCCCTTCACCTCCCTCTCCAGGGGCAGCGTGACTGCAGAAACTCGGCTGCTTTTGTCTCTGCGCTATTTGGAACACCTTAAGTGCTTGGGAGAGTGAGTGAGTAAGTGAATGAGTGAGTGATGAATGAATGAATGACCTGGTTGTGCCTCTTGCCCATGGCAGCCCCAGTGTTCCTCACTTGGGTCTCTTGACTAAGGTCCCATGGATGGATTTGCAGGGCAGTGACCCAAGCAGAATAAACCCTTCAACCCAGAGTTCCTATAATCTCAGCACTCCATGTGGCTGAGACAGAGGAGTCCCTAGTTGGAGCCCGGTCTGGGCAACTTAACAACTTAGCACAACCCTGTGTGAAAATAAAAACAATTTTTAAAGTGGGTTCAGTGCAAAGACGCTGAGTTCAACTGCCAGGACTGCAAACAACTTTAGCCCAGAGGTTGACTTTGGGCAGTCAGTCTCCTGTTCCTGCCTGCCACCCACAGCTGCTCACTGGGCAGAGCAGGTGGCCTGTGGGGCTGTGTGGGTCCCACCAGCGCTCAGCACTGTCCCGTCCTAGAGGATGAAACTGTCCCAGGACCTGAGTCTCCTTAACGGGCTCTATCAGCAGGAGCCATGCCACCTCACTTGCTCCTCTGTCCACCCATGACCTTGGCCAAGTTCTTTGGCAAAACTGCTCTGACAAACATTTGCTCAGCGCCACCATGTGCTGCTGACAGCCAGCACATCCTCCAGGCTAGGACCTTCAGCCTCTTGAGCCCAGCCCTATGGCACCAGAAGCAGGCAGCTAGTGTTGAGCACCTACTGCCTATAGGGAGCCTGTGCTCAGTGCCTCACCTGTGTCTCCCATTTAACCTAGGGTAGCAAGCATGTAGTCTTGAACACAGATGACATCGTGGCTCTTTACCAGCCCTCCCTGGGTCCTGCCACCATTGCCTGTGAGATGCAGGTACAGAGCTCACCAGTGTGGCCAACCTGGATAGCCAAGGAAATGGATTGGGTGCCTGACCCAGCACAGGGAGCAGAGGGGGTGCTCAGGGAGGGCGAAAGGTGATTAGAATGACAGTTGCTGGTGGGGGTTAGGAGTGGCTGCGACTTGGGGCCACACTGCTTCGGCCACCCCAGCTTTCAAAGCAGAAGCCGTGGGAGTGAAGGGGAGAGGATTCTGGGAGCTGATCCCTTCCCCCAGCAGCTAGGCTTCTCCTGGGTCACCCACGGCCACAGGCACCATCGTAGGTGGGGCAGGGAAGGCTGGGAGGTCCAGCCCAGGGGTCTGCTGGGATCCTGGGAAAGTGTCTACAGTAATGATTAACCCACAAAGGCCTCCTGGCTTTGGACCTTCTTTCCAGTCTGACTCACTTTACAAACTCTTCTGGTCCTGGGAGGGGCCTTTGCCACCTTGCCCAAGAGCCTGACTACAGCAGGTGTCACCAGGCCGGGTAGGTGATTCTGGCTCCAGGAGCCACCACCAGGGAGCGGGGGCTGCCCCGGCCACACTGGGCAGTGAATCTGACCGAGGGGACAAAGCTGCTGGAGGAGAACATGCTGGCAGAGGAGACGGCGCAGGACCCCCTGCTGACAAGTAAGGGAGGGCCAGAGTCTCGGGGAATGGTGGCCACTCCCTGCCTGCCTGGGAGACGCTGCAGAGGGTGTGGGGAGCACTGGACACTGTCCAGGCCACTCAGCTTCAGGGGCAGAGGAGGCGCCTGCATCACTGTGGGTGTAGGGGCCTCCCCAGGACACAGGGCCTTTTGAGGATGTGGCCACAAGCCTGGGCATCTCAGCCACTACATGATGATACTTGGGGCTGGATGACTATCTGATCTAGGGCTGTCTTGTGGGTGGGGATGTTCAGCAGCATCCCTGGTCTCAGTTGTACCTACTTGCTGCTATGACACCCAGGAAATGACTATAGTCCTAGCCCTGCATCCCGAAAACACAGCCTGGCCCTCCCGAGTGTGCTGCCTGGCCGGAGCTGAGTAGACCTCCGTGAGGTTGGCCCCAAAGCCAGTGATGTCTCAGGCTTCAGTGACCCCTTGAGATCATCTCAGATGCTCCTGCATCAGCTGGGCCTCCTGGAGCAAGTTCCCTCCCCTCTCTGTAACCTTAGCTAGCGCTTCAGGAAGTGAGGTCACCACAGGGTCCACCCAGAAGTCGCCGGTGTAAGGAAAGCAGGTGAATTCATGCACAGCAAGGACTCTGGACTCCTAGGGGTTGCTGAGGTCTCACGGCACAGAGGGGTAAAGCTGAGAGCCAGAAAAGCCAAGTCTCTGGCCCAGGAGGCTGAGAATTCTGAGATGGAACTGTGTCCCTCTCTGGGTGACCATGCATGGTCCCTCCCCAGCCTGGACCTCAGCTCCCTGGATGATGAATGAACCTGCTCTTGCTTCTGAGGGTCTTCTTCAAGGGGACCTGTAGAAGGTCACTTTGGGACTGGGGGAGAACAAAGTTGAAGAAAAAGTCCCCCTCCCTGGGAAACTGGCTCCTAAATACATGACAGGCACCCAATTGACCGGCCACAGCCTTCCTGCCTGGCCTCTCTGAATGAAAGGTGGATGAATGAACGGGTTCTCATCACTGATGAGGAAGTGAATGACAGAGCCATGGGGGCAGGGGGGCACAGCTTCCCCTGCCCTTCTGGGGATGCTCCAGAGGCCAGCGGGGAGGTCCCCACCTGTGTCCAAAGCCAGCTGCCTTCCTGATGCCTGTTCCCAGGGCAGAGGCAGACAGTAAGGCTTTGCAAGACCTGAGTACACTAGCTGGAGAAACATTCCTTTTTCCTGGGGGTTCGTGTTCAGAGCGTGGGGATCAAGACAGAGGGAGGAGAAACTGGCTGAGAAGCAGAGTGTCCACTGGTCACCTCCGAAGAGGGCCACAGCTTGGAGGTCCCTGGACCTGGGTCCTCTTGGCGGCTCTTGGATGGCCACACTTGAGAGGAGATGGTGGCATCTCTGGGCTTTTTGGAAGATAGTCCTTCCCAGATGTGGGGCACAGGGACACCATCCAGCTCCTTCAAAGGACTTTATTTTATGTATTTGGTACAGGGTTTCACTACGCAGCTCAGACACCTAGT
The DNA here is from genome assembly GCF_000260255.1 of Octodon degus. Lineage (NCBI taxonomy): Eukaryota > Metazoa > Chordata > Mammalia > Rodentia > Octodontidae > Octodon > Octodon degus. Next base: position 18,995,588 of record NW_004524594.1, on the reverse strand, counting down.
GATCCTCCTATTTTCAGCCTCCCCAGTGCTGGGATTACAGGCGTGTGCCACTACACCTGGTCTCAGTGACCAGGTCAGCATGCCCAGGGGTGGAGCTGGCATGGTATGTGGTGCCGGGGATCAAATCCGGCTCCCTGCACTTGCCTAAGCAGGCACTTAGTCTGCTGAGCTAAGGGACTTTGAAAAGTGCTGAATCTTTAGGTACAAACCCACCAGGGTAACAACAGGGGCTCAAAGGCCAGCCCCTGCCTCTTCCAGCATCATTTCCTAGGCCGGGTTTCTTTCCCAGGCTGCCTAGAATCAGTGATACACCTATTCCAATTGTATAACCACTGCACTTTGGACCTGGTCTGAGTGCCTGCTGGCAGCACAAAGCTGTGACTTGGCTCCCACCCTCTAGGACCCATTGTCATATGTGGGATGCCACATCCCACAGTCTTCGTTGCACTGTCCCTGAGCTCTGGGCTCTCATAATTCCTGATTGTAGCCCTGGAAACTCCAAAGGGAATTGTTGGCCATGCGGCAGTCACCTTCTAGTCTAGGCAAGGTCAGTGGGCGCCTTTCCTGGTGATTGCTGGTAGAGGGGGAAGGGTTTCACTCCCAGGAAGTCTGTGTCCTTCTGTGCCAAGAGGAGGAGTGGTAAGCCATGGGCACCAGGGGGGAGAGACCCTGGGACCCCCTGGATGAGCCCGATAGAGCGCCCACAGGGGAGCCTCACATGGGAAGTAGGGCTGTTTGCTTTGGCGCACCCTGTTGTGTAAGATGAGCTCTGTGAACTCACATCAAGGCTGTTTGTGCATCTCTGTCAGGACAAGGGAGAAGCACGGCATCCCTCTGCTGCCCCTGCCACCAGAGGCAGAAGTGGCACCTTCAGAAGGGTGACGGCTGTCTTTGCTCTTCTGGAAGATCAGGCATTAGCCTCCAGGGCTGTGGGCTCCCAGGGTTCTTTTCTTAAGCTGCTCTGCCACAGTCAAGATGGGCATCCCTCTCATAGCTCAGGATGGCGGCTTGAGCTCAAGCTGTTACATCTGTATCCTTTTCTGCAAGGGAAGAAAAGAAAAAGGCAAAGAGGGGTCCCTCTGCCTTTCTGGACAGTGTCTTCTTTCTTACTGTCTTTTCTTTCCTACCTTCCTTTCTTCCTTTCCTCATAGTGCTGGGGTTCAGCCCCAGGGCCTGGCTGTGCAGGGCAGGTGCTCTGCCCTGAGGCCTCCTGCAGCCCTGCACACACTTGCACTGACTTCCCCAGCCTGAGCTCAGTCCTGGCCACTGTGAGCTACAAGGAAGCCTGGTCATGCAGTCTTGGCCCCAGCTGGTCATACCCCAGCCAAACGCCAGGCCTCCGAGTAAGAAAAAGGCCAATCTGCAGGTACACACTGGCCAGCGGGAGGCCCGCAGCCCTGTCCTCCCTCTGAACCTTGCTTTCCTGGTCTACATGGCAGGGCGACTAGCCCTACATTCTTAAGCCCTTCCAAGCCCAGGTCATGGGATGCTGCAGGACCCACAGTTGGTCTCCAGGAGGCACCAGGTTCCCTGCTGCCCCAGGGAATGAACCAGGGGGCACTATAAATTCTGTGTGTTGTGTACACCAGATGGCAAGAGAGGAGGTATGTGGTTTGTGTGTTGCTGAGAGGCTGAATGATAGTTGGGACTTTAACAGATAAAATTTGCGCCAAGATGCTACCTGCTCTTCTTTTTTTTTTTTTTTTAAACATTTATTTATTTAGTGTGTGTGTGTGTGTGTGTGTGTGTGTGTGTGTGTGTGTGTGTGTGTGTGTATGGCCAGCTCAGCCCACCAGGGGGCGGGGCTGGCTGACATGTGGTGCTGGGGGATCGAACCGTGGTCCCTGTGCTTTGCCAAGCTTGTTCCAAGTAGGTGCTTTAGACCACTGAGCCATCTCGCCAGCCCCTGCTCTTCTTCTTTTTGAAAAACATTTTCTTTCAGTTTTTTTTCTTCTTCTTCCTCTTCTTCCCTCCCTCCCTTCTGTTTCTCCTCAATTCTTTCTACACAATCCTGGGCTGTAGGAGGAGTATGATAGAGAGACCTGGAGCTCAGGGGTGGCCCCGTCACTCTCCTCTTGGAGAGGACTCGTTCCCCTCCCCCACCCCATCCCACCGTGCAGAGAACCCCACAGCCCCCAGCTGCTTGGTCCTTCTGAAAAGTGAAGGAGCTGGAGGCGGAGACTGTGCCAGGCTGAAATGTTTGCTTGTGGGCACTGTGAGAAACACACCCACAGTGGGAGGCAGGCATTTTTTTTTGAGTGGGTACAGACACAGACTGGATGTGGACTCTGCAGCCCTGACAGGTCTTCCACAGTGAGCACTGCCCCAGCACGCAGGCCAAGCAGGGGCTCCATCACCCTCCAGATGCCCTCGGACCTCCTTGTACCTGTGGCATGGGCACCCTGTGGTGTGCGTCCTTCCTATGGGGACTGTGAAGTGTTGCACAAGGTGTCGTGGGTGGAGTCTTCCACAGCACTGGGAAACCAAGCGTGCTTTCTTTCGCTGTCCCGGGCTTCGTACTTCGATAAGGCATTTCCGTGTCAATAGCTGGATCAACATTTACCCAGGGCTGCCTGAACATATGACTCATCTGTGGTCTCCCTTCCTGGGGTTCCTGAGAAGGCCAAACACATCAGATACCACAGGGCCTTTGCGCCGCCATGCCGGGGCCTCCGTGCTCTTCCCCCAGATACCAGATCCCTCCCTCAGCCGGCCTCCTGGGACCCCTGACCTGGAGAGGCAGGAGCTGTGTATCCAGTCTGTGTCTTACCATTCCCCGCCTCCTCTCACTTTACTCCCTCACTTCCCCTCACTTATCCAGCACGAGATGATTATTCCTTTATTCCCTTTCTTCTCCATCAAAGTGCAGCAGAGACATTTTCTTTTGTGTCTCAAGAACCCAGGGCTCTGCCACTGAGCCACAACCCTATCCTACTCCTTGGCACTTAGTCTGGACTGGGATGACAGAGGTGCTCAGGGAATAGCTACTGCCTGAAGTCTTCTGCTTTTCTACAGGCCTTCTGCTCCTGGCCCCTAAAGATCAACAGGGCTTTCCACCTGGGGAGTCCCTCTCAGTTGTGCTGAGATGACACGACCTGTGTCCCACTTTAGATTCCATGTCATTCTGCAGAGTCACAAGGTAGCAGCTCTCAGCGATGTTTTCAATTCCTCCAAACAGAAAACGAGGCCACCTGGAACCTTATAAGAAAGATAAGACACAGAGCTTAGGAGGTTCTGAAAGTACAGAGACTGTCAAAAGTAGTGGTTGGTGCTCCCCAGGAGGGGGACACAAACTCTCTCATCCAGTCCCATCCTGCTCACTTGCTCTCCAGGCCAGCCCTCAGGATGGATGCTCTAGCAGGCCTCATTGTTCAGGTAAGGATCCTAAGGCACAGACAGGCAGAGGCCTTGCCCGAAATGGGCAAGTTGGTCAAAAGCGAGAGAGTGGGTGCTTGCCCTGATCCCCGCCCCAGGGATAGGTGATACTCAACTCTACCTGCCCATGGCTTCTCTCTGCATCCTCCCTGAGCCTCTCCAGCAGCCAATTCAAGGGACCATGCTATAATTTACCATGTCCGAGACAGAAGCCCACAGAACCACTGGGCAGGATGATACCTGAGGCCACATATGCAGGCTCCAGGATCTGGATGCCTGAATGCAAGCACTAGAAACTGAGCCTGGTTCTCCACACAAAGAGAAGTAGGCTGGAAGACCAGGAGGGTGGGGAACAGGAAAGGTGACTGTCATACCCCGTGCTGCTGCAATATCCTCCCTGACCACTGTAGCTTCTCGCTAGACCTGAACAACATAGGCATCCCAGCCTGCCCTCCCTGGACCCCAGCAGGAGCTGCTAATGCAGGCATCTGATTGTCCTAGCCTGGGTCACATGCCATGACCAGTTATCTGGGAGATAAAACAACTTCCAACCCCCTTCCACTGAGTGGGCTCTGTAACCCACCAAGGACACTCAAATGGAGAGTGCCAGATGTCTTCTCTGAATGACAAATTCCCTCCCTCCCTCCTGGAGGAGCTCCCAAAAGACAGCTACCTGTGGACCACTGGGAACTGCAGCCTATGACTGTGAAACAGGACACCGTGGAGCCACTATTTTTCTGTGGCAGTGATGACTCCAACCTCAAGTGGCTGGGTAAGCCATAGAGGGCTGGTCCTTGGGCATCCCGGTCTAGGACTCAAGCTCCTCCTAGCACAGCAGAGACTTGGGAGGCCTGGGGCCCCCAAGGGATCACACCTTTTTTGGCCCTAGGAGATGTTCAGATCTGTCTGGAATCTCTCCCTTTGTGAGCAGCCGGGGGGCCTGCTGGTCTGGGCTCCACACTGTGCTGGGCAAACCACCACGGAAGAGCCTCCAGGATCTCTGGACCAACATGTCAGCAGGAATCCAGGCACTGGGAGCCCTGCCAGGCAGGGCTCCCTTGTCCCCGCTGTCCCAACTGGCATTAGGGTGCCAGCTGACCAGCGAGCTGTTTGTTTTATTTTGCTTTGGTTTATTATGCGGTGCACAGCTGGGGACAAGGCTCACACACCATGCCACACACAGCCTCCATTAGCGCCCTGCTCTGCCCTCTGCCCTGGAGGAGGGCGGCCTGGCCTTAACAGACTATGTCCACGTGTCCCTATTGCCCTCAGGGTTTGGACGCACTGATGTTTTTTAACTCCAGCCACATCTCCATAAATAGCCCTTTTTATTAAATCTTATAATGGGCTGAACTGTGTCCCCCTAAGTTTATCTGAAGCCCCAGTCCCTCAACCTGTGACAATATCAAGTTCCTTATAAGAGGTGGAGGTCAAAGCACACGCGCACTAGGAACAGGCACACAAGGACCCAGGGAAGAGACATCTGCAAGCCAAGGAGAGAGGTCTCCGGAGATGCCAGCCTGCCACACTTAGATGTCCAGCTTCCAGGCTCCGGGGCCCTGAAGATCTATGCATGTCCTTGGGAAGGAGTCACCTGTCTGCCCCTAGACCCTCCAGGTGCACAGCAGGACAATGACATGGCTATGAAAAGTGCCAGCACTTGAAAGGCCCAGGCCTACTGCGGTGTCCCCTCTAAGCCCAAGTCACCTTGGCCTGGAATTTGGGTAAGATAGGCAAGTGTGAGTGAAAATTCTGCCAAGTCCCCAAGTGGTCTACGAAGCCACATTAAGGCACTTCCGCTCCCTGCCTCACGCAGGGTGGGGGATAAGGACAGAGAAAGTAGCTGCCCTGTGGGTTTAGCTTGATGTTAGAGGAGGAGTCAAGAGAGCCCTGAGGGAGCCCTGTGGAGTCACCCAGAGCACTGAGAAAGCCCTGGCCCAGGTGACAGGATGGTACTGTGCTCTGTGCTTGGGTACGGCAGGAAAACATCAGGTAATTCTGGGGCACTTTCAGCAACCATCATGAAAGACCACAGAAATGCTAAACAATTGGTCATGGGCACCCTCTGCTCACTGTGCCCAGCCGGGGCCTGAGCCCCAGGGTTACTGCTGACAGTGCTGGAGGGGCTCAGGAAGGTTGGCAGTGGGCCCCCTCAGTGCGACTATGAGGTCTGATTGTGGCCACAGGCTGGCTTCTTCTCCCAGTGTCAGGTTGTTAAGTGTGTCACTGAGGCAGCCATTCTCAGCTCCTGCCAGGGTGGCCTGAGGACATGGACCTGCCCTGTTCTCAGAGACAAAGGAAGTCTGCTCCTCCCCAAGGCTGTCCCCCGAGATGACTGTAGTGTTGCAGCTTTGTGCATCCCCAAACTCATGCCCAAGGAAGCATGGGCGGAATGGCGTCGTCTGCTCTAAGCCCTTTGGAGATATCTGAGGTCAGGTTTGGCTTTTCTTTCTCAGATTCCCAGCCAGCGTCTGGGAAAGTGATATCGGCTTCTGGAATGGAGGGCTTTGTAAGCAATCTCCTCTGAAAGCAGTTGCCATTTGCATCCTGTGGCTGAAAGGGGTCAGGGAAGATGGCCCTAAGGGAGACTTTCAAGGCTGCTGACTGCACTCCAGAGAGGAGGCTGAGCCGGCTGGGCTTTGAGTCCCCAAGGGCAGCTTGACCCAGCATCTTCTTTCCTGGGAATAGTCACAGCCCAAACCCACTTTAAAGAAGAGGGTAAGGGGCGCAGGGGGGCAGCGGGGACAGACTCCGCTCCCTTGTGCCAAGAACCCAAGTGATTCGGAGCTTTGTCTGCCAGTTCTAGAAAGGCAGGTTCCTTGGCTGACCAAAGTCACCTTTTTATGGTCCTATTTTCTATCAAAACTCAATGTGACCTCATCCTTCTTTTGAAAGGGACCTCCTACCAACTGCCAGAGGAAAGCCCGGTACCTCTGAACAGAGCAATGACTATTCCTATGACCTTTTGGGTAGGAAGCCCACTAAGCATGTTCCGTTGGAGAAGGGGTTTCTGTGTAAATCTACTTCCAGTTACTTCGAAGCCTACCTCCAGCGGTCACCTTACCTATTTTATTGTCCCAAGCCATGGTATCCATATTATTTATTTTGAAAAAATACCTGGGCTGGGTTTTCTTTGATGGTATATTAAGTGTAAATATTTGCTCCATTAATTAGAGTCAATTTAATCCCCAAATCTCCAACAGGATGAGCAGCCAGAAAGGGCTAGATGCTAGTCTTTCCTGGAACATTCCCTGCTGATTGTCCCCGGGCTTTTCACCTGCCTCATCCTTGCAAACAAGCAAACAAACCAGAGGTTGAGGAAAGGCCAATGTACCCAGAGCACGGATTGTAAACAGAGTAAATTACAGGGACTACGTTCGGAGTTTTTTTTCCTATTGTTTCCATAGTCTTCTTGCTATTTCTGGTAAGTGTGTTGCAATGTGCATGTGGGATATAGCCGAGCTGATTTCAAATTCCAGGGAGATAAATGGAAGGCCCTACAGTGTCGAAGAAAGAGTTCTGGACTCAGAATTTCTAGAAACAGCTGGACCTGGGATGGAGGTTCTGCCACTACCAGCTGTGTGGACGTGGGGGAGCCATTTACCCTCTTTGTACCACAGTTTCCAAGGTTGCAAATGGGAATAATAATCCTTATGTCAAATGGCTGAGGTAATAACAGAGATAAAAAATCCTAAGGTGAACATTTAATTCTGGCTACATCGTGTGACCAGAGTTCTCTGAGCTGGGGATACCACCAAATGTATTACGAGGCAGATGACAAGTTCGAGGGCCCCATGTCAGCTCACAAAACCCAGAAAGCACACAAAGCCCACCTTTATTTTGCCTTTTCCTCCAAACATAGCCAGTAGCAACCTGTACTCTTCCTGTTGCAAAGAGCCTGGGGTATGTGGTACAAGGACTTGGCCAGCAGGGAACCAGCAGCACGAGGTCAGGACACAATGCAGTCCTCACTTTCCCTCGAGGTCTTCTGAGGACATCCAGGCAAAAGTCCTGGCTGAGGTGAGGCGGGTCCCTCACCACCCACCCCGCCCTCAAGTTGCTCCCGCCAGGGTCTAGGTGGGTCTCACCACATGAATGTCTGGTTATCTTGCTTGGTTAGACTATCACTTTCTGTCATGGCCAGAGATTCTTATTTGTATTTCCCAGAGCAGGAGTCTGTTCTTTAAAAATAAAATGTGAAAATGGAGAGAAAGAAATGACATTCAAGGCACAGTACAGCGGGATGCAGGATGCTCTCAAGGACATGATGAAATCAACCAGCTACAGAGGAACAGATCCCCCAGGCTTTCATTTCTAGGAGGTCCCCAGAGTCCTCAGTCTCCCACAGAGACAGGAAACGGGATGGGGGGCGCCTGGGGCTGGGGAGGGAGATGGAAATCCACATTTAAGCAAGACAAAGTTTGATTTTTGAGAATGAGGAAGTCCTGGAGGTGGCCTGGTGTCCAACAGTGTGAATGTACTTACACACCCCCGAACTGTGCACTTAAACATGGTTAAAATGATAGATTCTGTTAGGTATATTTTACCACCATTGAAAACTAAAAGTAAAGTTTGAAATAATGAGTTGGATTAAAGAAAAGCAGGAAGTAGTCTCAGCACAGGAGGTTCTCAGATCCAGAGCCCCGAGACTGCATCTGGGAAATGTCGGGTTGTTCCCTCCCAGTGTGTGGGGCAGAGCAGCCTCAGGAGCCAGGCCTCTCGAGTTCTAATCCCAGAACCCTTACTGCTGTGTGACCCGCAGCCCAGATCCTCACTCCTCTGCACCTCAGTTTTCTCATCTATAACACGGGAGTGCCAGTCGCCTATACTTCCTAGAACTGCTGTGCGGACTCGTTCTGCGGACATTTCTAAGGAGCTTGGAACAGAGCCTCTTACACAATCTGCTCTATAAGTGTTTGTTAAATAAACAGATGTCCTCACAAGGAAGCGCAGATGGGCAGCCGGCCTCATCTGCTACCCGGGTTCCTCCACAGACTGAGCCCACAGAGGCCATGCCCCAGTCCCTGCAGGTGCCTGGCTGAGATCTCTCCAGTCCTTTCCAGCACACCCTTGGAGCAGCCCAATGTCCCCCAAGGAACAAGTGCCTAAACAGACCATGGCACCACCATGCCATGCCTGTCACAGCCATGGGAAGAAGCGAGCCCTAAAACACACAAGTGAGTGAGGAGCCAGGCGCAAAAGACCATGTCCTGCACGGCTCCACTTATACCAAAGGTCCAGAAAGGATGGAGTGGCAGGAAGAAAGAGCAGATTAGGGGCCTGGGACAGTGGTGAGTCACTGCTCTTGAGTGGCTGCATCCCACAGAGCGAAGGGCTCTGGAACAGACAGAAGTGACTGCTGCACACACTAAGGATGCGTTAATGAGCCGCACGCTTTAAAATGGCTAATGTCACATTATGTGGCTCTCACGTCATAGTTTTTAATTCAAAAAAAGAAAACGACTCGCCCAGGCCTATCATTTACCCACCACGATCGACGGCCACTTTCATCCCTGCCCAGGTGCCCTCTTCTCCACCTTTGTGCCTCCAGTCACTTTGCCCAAATCCCCTAAAGCCCCCTACAACCTGAAAATGCCACCCGCTCTCCAGTCTCCAGGTCATCTGCCCCCCCTCGGGGGGTCTCTATCAGCAGACTGATAGAGGAAACAGTCCTGCAAGGGCACCAAGTCCTACTCTGGAAGTTGATTCTCATTATAGCTTCACAGAGACTACTGCCCAGGCCCATTTCACAGATGCACACGTGGAGGTGCTGAGAGGTAAGCCGCCCCACTTAGGAGTTGTGCTTGTCTGTTCCACTGCTGAGGCCCTAGTCTTACTTCCTTGAGATACAGTGCTGTGCCTCAGTCCCCCTCAGCCAGGGAAGGAAAGGACCCCTACACACCCCCCACAGGTGATCAAAGAGCCAAGCTAAACTGGAAACAAACTCCCAGAGACCAGGAGAAATCAGTATGTAAATGACCTATGCCCCTGAGCGTGTTCTGAAGACAAGTGACAGTGGGGGCAGGGTACATGTAGCAGCTGGGTGTCTCCTGGCTTATCTGAGGGTCCAGCAAAGGTCATGGCCAAAGATGGGGGCACCCTGGGAAGCACACAAAAGGCTGTGGCTACAGGCGTGTCACTATGAGCCACAGTGCTAGTCACAGCTGGCCCCTATCGGTGCTCCTGCTATCAAGCAGGGGAGGCCTGGGTGCCCTGCTGGGGGCTCCAGGCGTCAAGTGCAAGCTCAGCATCACCACAGCCCCCAGAGTCTAAGACTAAAAATCTGGGGAACCCAGGACCTGGCCCAGCTGGGTGTAGGGCTCACCCCACAAGGCCTATTTTAAACCTGGGGCTGAGTGCCGGCCCCAGCCTCACCAGAAACTGTGTTCTCTCCCTCGCTTGCTGCCTTGCCGAAAAGGGAAAGCATTCCCATAATTACAAGCATTGTGCAGCTTGATTACTGTACTCTGTAATGATGGCCGTGTGTTACAATGACACGCAGGCCATCTCCCTGCACAGGCCACTTGTCCTGCTCCACCGCTGACGTAAATATCTTTCCAGCATGCGCAGGGAGCTCAAGACCATTGGGGCAGCGGGGGGCTCCTCAGCAAACACACAGGGGCCTCTGGATGTTCCTCTTCTCGGCCATTCTCCTGATTCCAGCCACTTGGGCAGCCCAGCCTTCCCTAGCCTGGCGTCCTCCCCATGTGATCACATTTACCAAAATAGCAGCAGAGGTCAACCTTTTAAAAAATGAGCTGCTTCAGGTATTCACTAAAATATTGAAGGTCTGGATCTGTGACCAGTGTTTTTGCATATGTTGGACACAGCTGAAGGATTTTATTCCAGTATAACTTAATGAGACCAAGAAAATGAAAAGCAGAGAAAGAGGCTTCAATCTGAATGAATCAACATCAATTAATGGCTGCTTAACATATTTCTGCTAATAATAATGCATTCAATAATGTGCATTTTAAGGCTGGCTCAATATGTAATGGCCCATCTCTGCCCCCAAAAGGTACACAATAATGGTTTAAAAATAGTCCCAGTATGTATTTACATTTTTTTCCCCCTGAGCCTTTTTGGTTTATAGTTCATCATTCCAAGGGTAAGAATTCTAAAATTTTCTCTCTGTGTATTTACACAACTGAGTTATTGCTGTGTATCACATTAGCTATCAGATCCTTCCAAGAAAAATGAGTTTTTATCTTGACCCCAGCCCAGCCAATGTTAGATTTTAAAGTCCTACAGAGTGAGTGTGGCCCCTGGAGGGACCTGGGCGGCCCTGGTCACACACAGCATCCTGTGCCCTCCAGGGGCAGATGTGGGCTCATAGCAGGAGTTCTCTGAAGCTCCCAGGCACAGTGAGTCAGGAATGCCATCAGGTATCTGTCCCAACTTCTGAGTCCAGACTCACTCACCAGGGAAGAAGGCAGCCCACTGCTCTTGCAGAACCTCCTCTCCGGGTGTATTGCTTGGGTGGAGCCAACAGGGGGATATTTCTTTGTGATTCTGCTGCTAGAATGTCATAGGCTCAGTGCGCAAAGGTCCCAGTGCTGCCTGAGGAACAGGGAGGACTGTGCATCCTCCATACCTGTCCCCACCAGGGCCCAGCAGAAGCCCTGAACATGGGTGTTAAGTCGGTGGGCAACCCCAAGGTCCCTGGCATCAGCCCCAGCTCCTCTCTGAGGGCATAGCAATTGCATGGTGACCTCCGCAAAGGTCAGGCTGGCTGCCCTATCCATTCCGGCTCCTAAGACCAGGGAGCAGCGTAACGTTTTGTTTAAGTGATCCTCCTTAGGATTTACGGTATTTATTTGGAGATGTCAGGAGTGTGAGGTTTGTAGATACCCAGGCGGCGCCTCCAGCACTCTCGCTCGCTTTCAGGAGCCTGCATCCTCCTGTCTTCTTGGCTTGCTGCCCTAAACGCTGCAGCAGCACGTGGCCTGGGAGTGGACCGGAGGCCAGGCCCAGGGTGCCTGCCAGAGTCCCCCATGCCAAGTTACTCAGCCTCTGTTAATTAGAATCCTCAAACGGAGAGATTTTTCTTCCGCTTTGGGGCAGTTCTTTCTTCCTGTATCCAGACTCCTAAATTTTGCTGGGCTGGGGGCTGGACCACGTGCCAAGGATCCCTAGATACCATTCAGGCCCCCACTGACCTTTGGCCACCAACTCTCTTTCCCCTTCCTGGGTTTCAGCCTCTTCTTATGGCAAATTAGTAGGGTCTTGCCGCCCACGGAAGGGGGTCCGGAACGCGGGTCCTCTGCTGAGCCTCTCCCTGCCAAGCTATCAGGGCTAGCTTGGGGGCCTCCTTAGTGGGCGCCCCTTCCCTGGGGCCTGGCGGCAGGCACGCCCCACACCACCGCTCGGGGCCCCAAGGCCTGTCCGGACTGATAAAAGTGTCAGGGAGGATTGCCCCCGCGTAGCGGGAGGCTGGGGGCGGGCGGGACCCGCGGGCGACGAGCTGAGGCTGCTGTCGCCAGAGTCCCGCCGCTTGCTAGGCGTCCGGTGGCTACCCCGCAGTCGCGCTACGCGCTGGGCGGGGCGGGGCGAGGGCGGCGCCCGCAGGTAACCCCTGGGGGGCGGAGAGGCCGGCTCGGGACCCCCGGACCAAAAAGCGGAGGGGGAGGAGCAGCGCGGCGGTGGCGAAGGGCGGCCAAGTTTGGCTCCGCCGCGCGGCTTCGCATCCTGTCTCTGGGGAGAAGTGGGGGAACTGGTCCCTCGGAGCTGGGCTCGGACTTGAGCCCTCAGCCTCTGCAGACTTCCAGGTGTGACTTCGCCGTCCTCTGCCCTGGACCCCGTGCGTCCGGGGGGCACCGGAGGCGGGGAGCGACGCGCAATGCTGGAGGCCGACGTTGGGCCGGAGGGGCTGTGCCCCAAGGAAGCCCCCGCAGCCCGTGAGTATCCTGAGCGGCGCGCGGGGGGCGGGGGTAAGGGGGCAGGACCCAGAGGCGCTACCTGGGCGTTCTCAGACGCCGCCGGACGGCGGCTTTCCTGGGATTAAGGGGCTGACGAGGAGAGGGGTCAGGCCCACCCCACCCCCATCTTCCTGGACAAGGACCATCCCGGCTGCTCCCCAGTGAAGACCAGAGAGGAGGGACTTCGTGGGTCGCAGGTCGCTGAGGCTCCGACAGACGGACAGAAGGCAGACAGAGCGAGCGATCCAGCTGGACTGGGGTTGGGGCTGGGGCTGGGTACTGTGCGGGGAGGGCCCCGCGCCAGGGGGCGGCATCGGCCAGGCTGGCGGGTTGTTTCCAATCCCGGGGGAGCGTCCGCAGTCGGGTTGCATCCACGGCTCAGGCGGATGCTAGGTTTTTCGGATGTTTTTACAGGCGCTATTAATACACATAATATTTCCGTGCTATTCCGAAGATTTATTTGCGATATAAAGTAACTACTGGGACTCAAAGGCATAATGGGAACGGTCTTGGAGCTTGCACAGGCAGAGACAGATGAGGCTTGGCCCGGGAGGGGGAGTCCCCGACTTCCTCCACCAGCCCTGCACATAAATCACGACCCTGGATATTTTTATACCAATAATTTTAAAATAAATGACCCAAGCAATGTTTGCTGGATGGTCTTTCCCTTCCCCATTCAGAGGTTCTTAAATAAACCGCAGAATGGGGTATGGCCGGGGGCTCCCTCGTGCAGGGGATTTTCTTTAGTGACACCGTGGAGCGTGTCCCACTGAGCTGGGGTGAGGTGTCTGTGCCCTGCAATCAGTGCCACCGCAGCCCGAGCTGCTAACTTTAGCACGGGAAGTCCTCCTTTTCTTCTTTCTCCGCCTCCCCCTGGGTTTTTTGGACTCCTATGGAGAAACTTGTTGTGACGTGTACTTCTTAAACAACCCAATTGGGCTTCTTTCCTGAAGTGGCACTGTATACTCCCCCAATTAAAGGAGAGAGAGAGAGAGAGAGAGAGAGAGAGAGAGAGAGAGAGAGAGAGAGAGAGAATGAGCCCGCCTTTCAGAGAGGGAAGGGAGACCTAGGGGTGGTCAGGATGCTCTGCTTCCTGTGCAGGGTTCTCAAGCTCAAGGTAGAAAAAGTTCCATTGAGGGGGCTGGGGAGATGGCTCAGTGGAATAAGCGCTTCCCTGGCAGGCACAAGGGTCTGAGTTCAATCCCTGGTTCTGCCAAAAAAAAAAAAAAAAAAAAAAAAAAAAAGAAAAGAAAAGAAAAAGAAAAAGAAAATGTCCCATTGGCTCTGCAACTAGCTGGACGCAGGAGCCCCATGCTCATCTTGTGTGGCTCCATCCGGGCACTACAGGGCTTTACACACTTGTGCTCGAGGCAGAGTGCATAGCCATGCCCGTTACACAGAGAAACTGAGGCCACACAGAGTAATATTGGCACCAAGAATAGAGCCAGGGTGCCTGCATCCAGCCCCTGTGAGGTTCTCAGTACTCTCATTCCACCCATGCAGAATGCCCCAGTGATAAGGCTGCAACATCCCAGGGAGCTGTTTTCTGTGCCCAATCATATGGGCTCCGGTTTTTGCAGTTGTCCTCAGATTGGGGCCCAGGCTGAGTCTCGGAAGTGGGGATCCAGAGCCTTCCTCAATGGAGGACCTAATTAGACAGATCTGAATCCGCTGAGCCCCAGCCTTCCCTCTTGCAGGAGCAGGCCCTTGTGCTTCTCCCGCTGCATCTTGGCTGGGCAGTGGGCTGGCCGGTGGGAAGGGCTCTTGCCCTCTTTCCCTGCTCTGGGCCTCACCAGTGTCAGGAGTAGGGTGCTAGGCACTATCCGCCTGCAGCGGACCCTGCGGGGGGCAGGACATCAGCTTGAGGTTCTCTTGGTGTGGTGAAAGCCAGAGGCTGTCGTTGATATTTGCAGGTTCCCAGGAGGAAAGCCACAGACTTGCAGGACAGAGGCCTGGGAGGAGAAGGTCACTTTGTCCCGTTTTAGGCATCAAGGCACTGAGGGTGGAAGCAGTTTCAGTGTAGTACAGTGATAGTCCCAGCTTTGCTGCTCAGAGCTGTGTGCTCTTGACCCACTTGCTTACCCACTCTGTGCATTACCTATAAAGCCCTGAGGTCATTTGTTATAAAGATAACTTGACTCTGTAGCTTTTCTGTCTCCATCCCCTGCAGTGTGTTGGAGCCCAGAGGTGCAAGATGCGATGGTTTGTTGCACGCCACCTCCCAGGCTGCCTTCTTCAGCGTCTCCCTTGTAATTTATTAATCAGCTGCTTATCCATAAAGTCATTGTGTGCACTTCCCACCAGGACGGTGGGGTAGGGCAGTGTCATCATCACTCTCCACCAGGCCTGTCTGCCTAGCTCTTTTCTCATCCCATGAAGTATCCTGGCCTCCCCCCTTCTCTGGAACTACTGAGGGCCCCCAGTCACAGAGGGAGGAGGAGGGAAGGGACACAAAGTCAGCTGAGCAGGGTGCTGTGTACAACCAGCGAGACCTGGTCTGCATCTGCCTTGTCACCCTCCTCCACCCACGCAAGAGGAAACTGAGGCACAGATCCTGTAGTCAAGGTCACACTGCTGTTAAATGGCCTGGGTAGGATTTGAACTCCAGGCAAGATGCTATGCAGTTGTCCCTGTGCTGCTGTTGACCCACTCTGGGCAATGGCAAGAGCTGTCCTTCGTGAACCTCATCCATCCTCATTAGGAGCAACCAAGCACCCACAGTGGCCTGATGCTGTGTTCTTGGTCCTAGGCACACAGTGAGGGTGAGGGACAGAGTAGACCAAGCTCTCGGGACTGTCTATAAAACATTTAGTGTGTTGTCTGGTGATACAAGGAAAGTAGAGCAGGAGAGAAGGAGGCTGCAGGTGGCTGTCATTGTGCAGAGGTAGAGGTCAGACCCCAGCAGGAGCAGGGACAAGCAGACCAGGCAGAGGGAACAAAGAGTGCAATCAGGTGACAACCGGAGTTCCAGGAACAGGCAGTGGGTTCAAGGACCAGCCAGGACATGGGTAGGACAACAGGGGGCAGAAGGGGGGCAGGAGGGGACACTGTGTGAGGGGTCTCTGGCCGCTGCAAGGACAGGGCCACAAAGGCCTGGAGCCGGCAAGGGACCTGGCTGTCAGGTTTGGATGGAGTCTGTGGTTGCCCTACAGAGAACAGCCTCCCTCCCTACTCCAGATGGGCCATCTTGGGGCCCCAGGGGAGGCGGCACTGCAGGTCCCATGCTGGAATTGCCCAGAAGTGGGGTCTAAGAGTAAGAGAGGATGGATGGACAGCCCCGAGTGCTGGGGACTGAGCAGATGAAGGTGGGAAGGTCCCTGAGGAGAGGTAGGGTGGGGGCGGAGGATGGTTTTTGGTTTTTTAGTTTTTAAAATCGTGGTCAAGCATGCGGTACAACATTTGCATCATTTTAGTGTTCTTGTCACTGGCATTAGTGACTCTTCCAGCGTTGCACAACCACCACCACCTCTACCTATTTCCAGAACGTTTTCCTCATCCCACGTAGAAATCCTGAGCCACTCAGCTGTGGCTCGCCTCTTCCCTGCCCCCCCCCGCCCCTCCCCAGGGAGCCCAGCCGCTTCTCTCTGCTGCAACTTGTGTCCTCTAGTGCTCTCATGGCAGTGGTATCCTCCGTGCCTGTCCTCTGTGGCTGGTACATTTCACTTCACATGTCTCGCAGCCTGCTCCACACTGCGGTGGCTACCCACCCTGCACTGGTGTTACGGCTGCATCATCTTCTCTTGCCTCACTGATGTCTCTAGAACTAGCCTGGCAGGGCTCAATGACAGTCAGACGGGGACAGACAGCTGGACGGTCAGACAGACGATAGCCGACTCTCCCTGCCAGTTCTCTTCTGTCGCAGGCGCTGCTGAGTTGCAGACCCTTGCTTACATCACTTCCTTTAGTATTCACTTGCTGCATTCGTGATGTTTGCAGCCCCTTTTAACAACTGAGGCACAGAGAGAGCAAGGCATGTGCCCAAGCTTACACAGCCCAGAGAGCTCTGGGAATCCTTCCAGGAGGACCTGCCTGCCCTGGCCCACGAGGACTCCTGGCTCTGCGCCAGGCACTGCAGCTCAGTGCTGCCCCCTAGCTCTCCAGGGTGAAGGTGGCTCACTGTGCTTGCTTGGCTGCTACTGGGGGCACAGGCGAGACCCCGTGGGTTGTGTGAGCTACCTCTGTCCCACGCCCGCCTCTGCCTGGCGCTGCTCGCCGCTCAGCCTCGGCCACAGCCCGCTGCCCTCAGCACCCGGCACACGTGGCAGGATGCTCACACTGTGTACTGAAGCACTCAAAGCCTTCCGAGTCCCCAGAGAGCCCTCTGACAATGGTCATGCGGTCATTAGGCAGACAAATTACTAGTTTCATCTATTTGGCCCTTGGAGGGGACCTGCGTGTATAGTAGCTGCCTAGCTTGGTAATTTCAGCTTCCTTTTTTTTTTCATTGCAGCCCATGGGGACAATTGCTCCCTCTGAGCCTTTCACAGTGATCTGGCTGGCTGGGCTGCAGTTCCCACACATAGCACAGCCCACGAGGCCCCAGCAAGTTTGGGGCCCCAATCCCTGGTGCTGGCGGCCACGTCCTGAGACCACTTCCTATCTATCTCCACCACACCCGTTGGCCTCTGGGTGTGGTAAGCAAACATTCCCCCGACACCCAAGGTTTAATCCTCTCTCTTTCACACCCTGCTGGAATCACTTCTGCCCACATATGGCCTCTGGTGTGTAATGATTTTGTTAATGCGTTTGCGTGGCACTTCAAGTTGAAAGTCTGAATGTGCAGCTTGTCGTGGAAACTGAGCTATTGATGTGCGCTATTAAAAGGGAAGTGTAATCAGGGATCGTTTTTATTGTGCTGTGTTTCCTGGGCGGTGAGCAGCCTCAGATAGAGCAAATCAAGAGCTCAGGGTGAGCAGGAGCAGAAAAGGGGTCCAGCGAGTATGGGGGATCCAGTTACAACCTCGGTCAAGGTGGGCTCTGTGGTGTTTGAGCCCTAAGGTAGTGTTTGCTTCTGAATCTCGGTTCTGCGCTCAGCTCCCTCCAGCCTCTGTCTGCACGCGGGTCAGAGTGTGTGAGAACAGCCTGGTGTCTGCCTAGCATCCGTTTCTGTCCCAAGATTCCATCCAGGACCATGAGCACCTTTTGTGGTCATGGGGCCTCCAGCTCCTGTGTGCTGTGACAGTGCCTCCGACCTTTAGTTTTGTGGCCCTTGATAGTTTTTGTGGGGTGCTGGTCGAGTGTTTTGCAGACTGCCCCCACCTGGAAGTCTTTTTCATAAGGTGGCTGAGATCTTAGGCTGGGGGAGTGGAGTCACAGAGGTGAAGTGACATCTTGCCACATCCCCTCAAAGGCATCTGTCTTTACACACAGGACTCATCCCCTATAGGGAGTGACCTTGAGCATCTGGCTGAGGTCCTGCTGGCCAGCTTCCACTAGAAGTTCATTGTTCTTCTGTTTATTGAACTCAGGACCTTGCATTTGCCAGGCAAGTGCTTATTCTACTGAGCTATCTCCCCAGCCAGTTCTTTCTTTCTTTCCTTTGAGACAAGTTTTGCTGTGCAGTTCAGGGTAACTTTGAACTCACTGTGTAGCCCAGGCTGGCCTCAGACTCACAGAGATGCTTCAGCATCAGCCTCCTGAGTGCTGGGGTTACAGGCTTGCATCGCCACACCCAGCCTAACAACAGTATTTAACGTAGCAGAGAGTTCTTAATGGGGTCCAGAAGATCTGACTGATGATTGATTGATTGCATTGCAGATGGAACCCAAGCCCCTTTGAATGCTAAGCAAGCACCCTGTCACTGAGTCATATCTGCAGCGCTCACAGAAGGTTTTAGATCACAGCCATCAACTTATGAGACTTCTGGAACCATTTTGATTTAATTTTGCTGAAAGATGGTTGTTCTGGGTTCTTCTTAATTAGTGTTTTAATGCCAGCAATTCTTCATGGTGCTAACAGTCCATTGCGGTCACAAATTGAACAATATTTCCTAAGAATAGAGCTTAGAACTCTCCCTTGGGCAAAGCTCCAGGCAGTCCCCTAAAGGATAAGTTGGATTTAACCCCATAGTGTGTATTCACAGGGACTCCCCAAAATTCATCTCAAAGCGGGACATGTTTTGATACTTATCATTTTATGAATAACCATTGGAACGGGTATGATTCTGGCTTTAAAGAGGTTCCTGAGGGATCTGAATTCTTTCCAAACACCCCTGAGTGAGCCGGCCAGCCCCAGCCTTTCTTACTGGGCACAGTGGAAGGAAACTGGAGCTCAGAGAGACTGACTGATGTTCCTTCAGTCACACAGTAGTTTGGTGGCAAGAATGGAACTCCAGGCTAGGGGGTGTTGACTCCAAATCCAGTACTCTCTCTCTTCCCTGGGCCCAAATCAGATGAAGAGTTTGAGTTTGAGAATGATGACTCTTGGAAGCCCCTTCGGAAGGCAGCACTTGTGGGGGGATGTCACCCTTTAAAATAGGTCTTATGTACAAGCACCTGTCCTGTCTTAGAGGACAGGTCTTAGACCCCTGTCTGTAGCTGAATGCATGTGAAGCCTTCAGCTTGGGTTTGGGGTGCCTTGAACACTGAGTGCCGTTGCTGCTGAGAGGTGCTGAGGTTGAGATCTTAATAAGGAGCCTGGGTCCCCTCCCTGGCCTCAGGTGCCCTGGGAAGTCTCTTCTGTGTGTGTGTGTGTGTGTGTGTGTGTGTGTGTGTGTGTAGGGGGTGACCATCCGCGTTGTTCACTTTGGTGACTTTATCCTTACTCCTGGTGTGAGAGGAGACATTTTAGTTGAATCTGTGAGTCCAGTGTTCCCAGGAGGAAAATGTGGGCGACCCCCAAGCAACGCCCAGGCTTGCATTTCAGACTCAATTCTGGATCTTAAAATATTATCTTGCTGTGTCCTCCCAGTTCCTAAATAAAAGATTATAATCAGTCTATACATGTTGGTAATGCAAAAGAAAACAGCATGAGTTGCCGTCAGGGTGAAAGAAAATATTAAGGAAGCCACAGAGCAGGACCTGGGGCTGAGGAGTGAGCCCGGGGCAAGAGAAAGCAGAATGCCACAGAGCTCTGAGAGGCTAGACCCACTGGTACCTAGGGCCACAGGTGGCTCCAGAAGGCTTTCCCTCAGCCACTCCCCACAGTAACCCCAGGGCCTTTGCCTAAGTACTCTCTTCCCCAGAGCACTCTTTCCCTGTGTCTCTTTATCATTTTTTTTGGTTTAAATGTCACTGGGACAGAGACCATCCATGGCATGCCACCACCTGGTGCCTGCCCCTCGCCTTCAACACTGGCCACACTTTGTGACTGGGTTGTGTAATCTTCAGCACCTCCCACAGTGAGCAGCACATGGTAGATGCTCAGTTAGCATGCGCCTGGTGAATGGTGGTTCTGTGCTGTGGGACTTCCTGACACTAGTGGCCAGAGAGCCATGGGACTGGCTGGGGTGGGAGTGGGAGTTGGTTCCTGATACTTGAAGATCAGAGTGTCTCATCATAGCACTACGGACCTCCCTAGCATGGGGACAAAAGGCTGGGGAGGCCCAGCGTATCCTCTACCAGTGCTGGGCTGCATTATTTGCCTCTGAAAAGGTTCTGAGCCAGAGGTAACCAGATGCTGGCTTCTCCCAAGAAAGGCATCTCAGCGAAGAGTTGACAAGGAACTCCCAAAGGACTTCTATGAGAAATTTTTTGTAACTGTAACTCTGTGAGATTTACTTGTTGGACAGGAATACAGAAGTGGAGGCATAGCTCCCCAAAGTAAGCCCTGGGGAAGAGATTGATCGTTAGGTCTGTCTTCTCAGAATGTTTCATTCATGTGTTGGTCCTGGTGGAATGAGCCACAGATGCATAGGGGAAGGCTTCCTTATCCAATCAGCAGTCACCTGAGGTGGTTTAAAAGAAGGGACCTAATTAGCATATGAAAAGGCACTAGAGTTTATTAGTGGCCAAGAGATGCAAAGTGAAACCACCTTCCGATGCTATCACACATCCAACCAAGCACTCAAAATGCAAAATCCAGAAGATACCAAGCTTTTACAGGAATAGGGAGCAACTGAAATCCTTGAACAACAAACAACGCTACTCAGGGGAGTGTCAACTGACCCTCTGGATAATTGACAATTGTATTTACTGTTGAACAAATGCATGCTCTGTGGCCCAGAAAAACTGCTCTAGACAGATATGCAACAGAATCATGTACACATTGTAAGGTTCCTTCCTCTGGCTCAAAAGAGAAGTGGGAGGAAAGTGAAGAAACCCTTTATTGCTTGGTTTGGGAGGGCTGCCAAAGAGAAGCAGGCTCCCTCGGAGAAGAAGCAGGCCAGCAAAGAATGTATTGGCTGGGTTGGGGATGGAGCTTGAGTGAAAGGGGTACGGTAGCCTAACAGGCACTGATTGGGGAAGGCGTGGCCCGTGCTAAAAAACAAAAGAGGCAGTTCACGGTTAACCAGGGGAAGAAGACGAAGGTCAGTGTAGGAGCTGTGCGTTCGTTGGTCTTGGGATCCCTGTGCCATGCTGACTGGCCGCCACGAGGACCATTGGACTGAGCATGGGTGCAGACCTGGCACACATATCCTTCAGAAGAGGGGTGTGTGTGTGTGTATGTGTGTGTGTGTGTGTAAGTACCCCAAGCAACACCACTCACAGCAGCCCCGCATCAGTCATCTTTCCACCATGGGGACAAAGTACCTGCCACATAAAGCTTGCAGGATAAAAGATTTTTCTTGGCTCATGGCTTAAGAAAGTTTAGTCCATGGTCAGCTGGCTCCAAGCAGGGGAGCAGCAGGGCAGAAAGGCATGGCAGAGAAAGGCTCCTCATCTTGTGGCAGCTAAGAAACAGGAGACAGGAAGACTAGAGTGAGACAAAGTGGCTGGGGACAGGATACACCCTTCAAAGTGATAGCCAATGAGACCCACTTCTTCCAACTGGCTCTGCCTCCTATAGGCAGGCATATATGAACTCATCAATGGATTAATCCACTGATGAAGTTAATGCCCTGGCGACCCAATCACATTGCCAGAAGTCCTGCCTCTGAACCTATCAGCCTTTTGGAGGAAATTCTAGATCAAATCATAGCCTGTTACTGCCTACTGCTGAAGGCTCATACCCACTTTATTATGCAAAATGCCCTCAATCTATCTCCAAGTCTGCAGAGTCTCAACAGTTCCAGTATTGCTGGTGGTGAATGTCTGTGTTTCCAACACTCTGCGAAGCTGGCACAGGAGGATCACAAGTTCACGCCGCCCAGCCTGGGCAACTGTTATGGCTTATCTCTAGATGTCTTCCCAAAGCTTCATGCATTCATAGGTGGTGCTTTGGAGAGATGATTCAACCTAGGGTATGTGAATATGGATTAAAGGTGTTCTACTTAGATTAGTCTGTGATTGGTTTGATGTTTTTCTGGATGTGTGTAATGAGAAGTCCCATCCTGGATGTGGCTGGCACCAACTAATAGGTTTGTAGTCTGGACAGAATATGAAGGGAAAAGGCCACAGAGATAGCTTGGTGGTCTAAGCATCTGCTTGGCAAGCACAAGGACACAAGTTTGATCCCCAGTACTGCATGATGTGCTGGTCCTGCAACCCCTGGAGCATCTGGGGAGGCTGAGACAGTAGGATCAGTATGAGCCTGAGCTGTGTAGCAAGACTCTGTACCAAATAAATAAATTAATTAATTTAAAAAAATATGAAGGGAAAGATGGAAGGCATGCTGGCTCTTTGCTGTTTGCCACTTCCTGCCACACCATGAAGGCTTTCTCCTCTGTGATGCCCCTCTCCTGTGCCACCCTGTCTTCAACCAGCTGACTATGGACTGAAACCTCAGCAAGCTGTAAGCTAGAATAAATGTTTCCTCCTTTAGCTTTCAGTGTCAGGTATTATGTCTCAACAACAAGAAAAGTAATGGAGACACCAGCTTAACGACTTAGCAAGACCGTGGCTCAAAACTGTGGCCCAAAACGGGGAGGGAGACTGGGGATGCAGCTGAGTGCAAAGGCTCTGGGTTCAGTCCCCAATACTGGGGGAAAAAAGTCCAAAGTCTCCTCTGAGACTCAAAGCAAACTCTTAGCTGTGAGCCCCCCATAAAAACAAAACAAAACAAAGTTACACAATTCCAAGATAAAATGGCACAAGGCAAACATTCCCATGCCAAAAGAGAGGAATGGAGGTAGAAAAGAATTGGACTGAAGCAACGTTAAAACCCAGCAGGACAAACATGAAGTCCTGTAACTCTATGTCTGGCATTTAGGACATGTGACAATGTGATGTAAGTTCCAGAGGGCTAGGGTGGCCCTGCCCTATGGCCGTGCCAGTTGCAGCCCACATGACCTCTCTTTGGGGCTGGCTTTCCTTACTCTCGGCACCTTTGGAATCTCTGTTGTAGTTTCACGTCCATTGCTTAATGTGTTACCCTCTCAGGTGCTCCTGGCAGGGACTTCAACTCTGTCCTATACTGCCTGGCTTCTCAGATTTTCCTTTGAAATTTGAATGGAAACCCCCATAACTGCAGAACTCTTGTATTCTCTATGTCTGAAAAAGCAGCATCAGGTGAATGACACGAGGGCCTGCTGCCAGCTTGAGCAGAGGCTGGGCCCTCTTGGGCTCCAGTTGCACTTTGGAAAACACTTCCCTAGGCAGCCCTGAGCAACCGAGGCACCCTGAAGCTCTTTGCTCAATATAAACTCTTTCCCAAGACGGTATACTTTTACACACTTGAACCTGCGATGGGTAGGTAGGGCCTTGCCAATTCCCGAGATGTCTT
Source organism: Octodon degus (assembly GCF_000260255.1). Lineage (NCBI taxonomy): Eukaryota > Metazoa > Chordata > Mammalia > Rodentia > Octodontidae > Octodon > Octodon degus. The sequence continues at coordinate 18,972,534 of NW_004524594.1, read as the reverse complement.
CAAAGTATCTTTCTTATTGTCCTGACGCAAAGGACTTTTTTTGTCTTTTAAATAGCACTCATCTCTTCAACCACATCTTCCTGGACCCAAGCTTTACAAGTGCTTCCTAGAAATCCATACCGCACATTTTCCAAATCTTTCTGCTCTTTGCTCCTAATTGTAAATCTGACTAAAAGCTACCAGCAGTATCTGTGCCATAGCCTGAACATTGTGTCACCTTGAAATCTCTTCTATCAAATTAGTGCATCTGACACCTTTCAGTTCAGTCTCAAAGTCTTAGGAGATGGAAAAAATATAGACAAGTTCTTTACCAGAATGTACCATGAATGGCTTCTAGTCCAGTTCCAGTAGAGCCCTCACTGACATGTGAAACCTTAGGAGCACAATCTTTACTATCTGAATTCCTATCAACGTTCTGGTCTTAACCTGTATCACAACTGCCCATCAAATCCTGCTTATAGCCTTCTAGGATTTCTCTAGCTCAGTTCTCCAAATTTTTCCTGTCTTCCTGCAAATTAGCTCCAAAGGTTTCTGAACCCCTTGGATGGGTATGGCCGCAGCAAGGACTGTACTTCTTGGTACCAATTTTCTGTGCTAGTTTTTCGCTACTGGAAGCAAATAGCTTAGAAAAGAGGAGCAAGGGTTTGTTTGGGTTCATGGTTGTAGCTTGTGGTTGTAGCTCGCTGAAAGGCAGAAACATCATGGCAAAAGGACAGAGCAGAGGAAAGTGGGGTCACTGGGGACAAGTCCTTGAAGGACATATGGGGATCCACACCACTTCCTCTTTCAGTCTTTTCTTCCCAGTTTTCATGATCTGAGCAGCTTTGTTTCACCACATGCCTCCCACTGTGAGTTTCTGCCCCATCACAGGCCCAAAGCTATGGGGTAAACCAACCATGGCCTGAACTCTCCAAACCATGAGCCTTTTAAGTTGATTCTCCCAGGTATTTTGTGAAAATCATGGGACTTTCTCTGTCAAACAAATAGGACAGATATGAATGAAACATTATTAATAATTATAGCAGCTGTTTATTGCATGAAACTTTATGCCAGGTGCTTATTTATGTACCTTGCAGGGATCATCTCATAACTTGTCATTGACCCCCACAAGGGATTTGCTGCTGCTTACCAATGGGAAGTATCCAAGCTCAAATGGCCAGGAAGTAGGGAGGTCAGGGTTCAAGACTGGGGGGTCAAGTTTCAAGGGGGTCAAAGTTCAAGTTCAGGCAGTTGCACCAATGCCTTGCAACACCCTGAGCCAGCTGTCACCTGACATGGTAAGAATAAAGCATTTAAGGTGTCACGAAGCACCATTGCTTCTCAAAGCTTGTAACCAGGGACTACTCCAACATGCTTCCCTCTAAAAATATCAGGGAATAACAGCAGTACCCTTAGTGTGGCTGCCCCTTCTCTCCTTAGTGCTCAGCAAATGATCATTTGATTCTGACACAGGAATTGTTTCATTTACGCCTTCCTTGCATGGTAGATATCGTTCCTACCATTCCACAGGGAAAGCCACTATAGTTCAGAGAGGTTAAGTAAAGTGGCCAGGGTCACACAGCTTGTAATAACATATTAGAGCGGAAAGCTTTTCTTTGCCAACTTCATAATCAGGAGGAGGTGACATGTTTCTTAAAATGTCAATGAAAAAAAAAGTTGGCTGGCACATTGTCCTGAATTATTCTAGGGCACATCTGTGAGAAATTCCTCCAGTTTGAAATCTCTGTGGACTCAGCCAAACATGGCCTCATTGTTGATCTTCAGATGCATATTTTTAGTGTGAGGTGGGTTGTGTTTATTTTTTTGATGAATAGCAAAATGAGGGTTCTATAAATAAAGTCGTGGCTTGAACCCCCTTGTTTTATTTCCTGTGGACAATTCACAAGTGACTGACCAATCGAGTTACTTTGACAGTTGTGGGAAATTCAAAATGCAATGTTCCTGGGAGCGGCCTCAAAGGAAGCTCTGGGGTTCGGAGCACTCCAGCGCTGTGACGCCCAAGTCCAGGCTTCAACCACCCATCGTTTCTCAGGGCAGACTCCTCCTCTCTCGGTGATGATCAGGGCCAGAGGCTGCCAATTAATTCATTACTGTCTCTCTTAACAAAGTGCAGTCTGCTCATTGCATTGAAAAAAGTACAGACAAAGTAATAGGTCCATTCCTATCGTGCCATCTATGAGACTGTGTGCCCCAGCTTGGGGTCACAGAGTGCCAGCCAGCACAGCCCAGGATCTGCAGGCCCTGGACTGGCAGGGCCACTGATTAGATAGGTCAGATTCAGCCATGGGAAAAGCTCTCTCTAAGAATGACTCACGCTGACACTGCCAATGGTCCCCATGTGGGGTTCGCTGGCTCTGACTTGAGCCCTCACAGAGGTCAGACGCGTGTCTCCACCTGCAGGCTGTTCCACCTGTGCCCTGTGTCCCACATGGGATTGCACCCGGGGACGTGTGCCTGCTCAGCGAGGCCTCTCCTCCCCACTTGCCCCATTGCTCCCCTGTCTGGTCTTCTCTCACCCCAAGCAGCCCCTGCCAGCCCCAGGAACACAGGGATGCACACTGTCCATGCCCCTGCCCTGCCTGGCAGGGTGTCTGGCCCCATCCCCACCTCCCTGAACCCCGTGCACTGGTGTTTACTTTCGCATTCTGATCCTCCAAAGAGCTTTTATTTAGCACTTTTAAAAATCATTATGGTTAAAAAATGAATAAATAAAATTTAGCATGGTACAATTTTAAATCCCATGTTTAATTCCACAGAGGTATTTAGTATATGTGGACTACCGTGTGGTCAGCACCACCATCCATTCCCAGCACATTTTCATCTCCCCAAACTGATGCTCTGTCCCCATTAGACACTAACTCTCCACCATGTCCACCAAAATCCTGCTTCCTGTCTCTATGGACTTGAGGACCCTAGGGATCTTATAAAAGAAGAAACCTATAGAATCCTCTCATATCTGTCTTTCTGTGGCTGCTTTATTTCATAACCAAAGATCCATCCACGTGACCATGTATCATGGAACTGCCTTCTTTTTTAAGGCTGAATAGTGTTCTGTGGATAAGAGAGGCCACGTTGTATTTGTCTGCTCCTGTCCGTGGATACTTGGGGCACTTCCACCTTTTGGTTAATTTAATGCCACTGTGAACACAGGTGTACACCGTCCTCTTTGGGATGGTGCTTTCAATTCTTTCAGGTATTGTTATGATTCGTATCCAGGTGCCCATCAAGCGCTTCCTGCACTCACAGGTGGGGCTTTTGGAAGGTGACTGAATACAGGGGTGGTGTGCTTGCTGTGCTGTCAGGAGGTGGTGTCTGGTTAGAAGCAAGGGGTCACTGGCGTGAGACTGTAGGTGGTGTCTCCTGCCAAGAGTCTTCCTTTCCCTCTCTGCTTCCTGGCTGCTGGGACCTGGGCAGCTGTCCTCTGCACAGGTCCTTTTATCAGGTCCTCCTGCCTTGGAGCCAGCAGCCTATGGGCGAAAAACAAACCTCTCCTTTTTCAGTTGTGGGGATTGGGTATTTTCTCCTAGCCAAAAGCACGCATAGAGCTGAACATAGAATTGCTGGATCAGATGATAATTATATTTCTAGTTATTCGAGCAACTTCCAGACTGTTCTCTGTGACGGTTACATCACTTTACAGTCCCATCAGCAGAGCACCAAGTTCCGACCTCTCCACATTCCCACCAAGACTCTGAGGCTGGCAAGATAGCTCAGCGGACTAAAATGCCTGCTTAGAAAAGTTTAGGCAAGCACAGGGACTGCGGTTTGACCCCTGCACCACATGTCAAGACAGCCCCGCCCCCAGGGTGGGCTGAGCCAATCAGAGTCCAGGCATAGTGGTGAGCACCTATAATCCCAGCGCTGGGAAGGCTGAAGGCAGGAGGATCACCACGAGTCCAAGCTGCATAGTGAGACCCTGCAACAACAAAATACATTAAAAAAAAAAAAAAAAAAAAAAAGACTTGTTATTTTGTTCTTTAATAGTGGTAGTCCTAGTGGGGGATCCATGGGTTTCTCACTGTAGTCTTCTTTCTTTCTTTGTTTTTACTTAATGATTTACATTAGCATTTCTCTGGTGATTGTGATGTGGAGCTCGCTAGCCATGTGCGTGTGGACTTCACAGAAAGTCTACTCAAGTCCTTTGCCCACTTGAAAGCAATCGGGTTGTTGGAGTTTGCAATTCTTGCGTTGCAGGAGGTACTTATCTAGTCTAGATACTTGCCTCGTACCAGGTGTATGGCTGCAGGTAAGCTGGCCTTTCACCCTGCTGATGCTTGCTCTGGCTGTGCAGAAGTTTTGACATTTGACGGAGTCTCACTTTGTCTATGTTTGCTTTGAGTATCTGTCCTCGATGTCCTAAAAATTATTTCCAGGGTGGGTTGTGGCGTTTCCATGCTAATTTCTTCTAAAGGTATTTCGCTTTATGGTCTTCATTTAGGTGTCTAACTCATCCCATTTCTTTTGCGTATGTGTAGTACTGGAGACTGGATCCAGTGTCTTCATACTGTTATAGTCCTGGCCCTTTTAAATTCTTTAATATTGAGACCAAGTTGCTAACTACTCGGTTGTGGCTGGAACGTAATAGTCTTCCCTCCTCAGTCTCCCAGACTGGGATTTCACCACCACACCGTGCCCCCTCCAACATCAAATGGAGCACAAGACCTTTATCTTTGGTGGTGCCCATGGTGTGGAGGCCTTACAAGGGCAGATGGTGCTGTTTCGACTGCCATTGCCAGTGGGTTAGAAATCCTCCCTGTATCTCGCTGTGGCAGGGTTTCCTGGAGCACAGGCAAGCCACTCTTCAACATGCATCCCGTGTGTCTGCGTGGGGGAAGGGCAGCACAGAAAGGAGGGGGTAGTATGGCCCCACAGCGTGTTCTCCAGGAAGACGAAGTCTCAGGAGCTCAGTGTGGGCCCCGACAGACCTAGGAGACAAACAACACAAGCATTTGCTCCCTTTGGGCCCTGACATCTGGAAATGAGGGCATATTCTTGGAAGTTCGGTCCAATTTCCTTTTCTTAACACCCAGCAGGATTCCTGCCAAGTGGGAAACCAAAGCACAAAGGGCATGGTGGAGTGGCCTCCCTGGGTCACCAAGTATGAGCTGTGACCCTCTGGGACCCCAGTGGTCAGAGAGATTGTGCTTGCTGAGGCCCTCAGGGCTGTGATCCTAAGGAAGCGATCTGGGAGCCTGCCTTGGATACGGCAGTGGGAGGTGGGGACTGTGGAAGGGTTCTGCAGGACACGCAGGGAGACCCAGGAGAAGCCTGGTGTGTTGTGTCCTCCTGCAGAGGCTGCCGATGGCTGTCTAATGGGCCATGGCATTTGTCTTGCTCTAGGCCTAGGTTATCCATCCTCCCTTAGAGCCATCTGGAACACAAAGAGTGCTGATGTTCTTTGGGAGGCCCGCAGGGCTTATCTGCAGCTAAGGGGACTCTTGGCTATCACTTCTCTGTGGGGACCTGAGGGCAGAGTCTGGGGAGAGGCCTGGAACCCTCACAACCTCCAGGAGACAGTGATGCCAGTAGGCAGCCTTGGAAGTCCTGGGAGGGCCCACAGGCCTGTCCTTCTCCCTCCAGCACTCAAAGGCCCCTCCCACCCAGGTTCCTTGTCCTTCCTGTTCCCCCTGCCTGGTCTTGCCTCCCTGGAGAGCTGCACAGCCTGTGAACCCCCCTTTTCTAGGATCCCCACCAGATTCTGTTAGTGTCTGCATGACCTTGCTCTCCCACGCTGTGTGTTTCCCTCGGCCACTGCCATTTCCTCCACTAGGATGGGCGCACACTGGGCAGGGACTGTGGGCTCTGCTCACCGCTGCCCTCCAGCACTGAGACAGGTGTGTGCACAGACAGGTGCCCACTGCAAGCCGCCTGGGGCCAGGGCTGGGGGACTGGGCTCCAGGAAGCCAGAGCAATGTGTGGGTGGCTCAGAGGACTTCCTGGAGGGAGTGGCCATCACCCAGGATGAGTAAGCTTTAGGCAGAAAGGGAGTTGGGAACAAAGGAACCGACGTGCCCAAGGCCTGGTGAGGATCAGAGAGCAGGAAAGAGAAAAGAAGACTCAAACTTGGCTGCAGCCGCTGTGGGCAGTGGCTGGGAAGTGGCCTTCAGGAGTACTGCAAGCATGAGGCATTCAGTGTCTTTGAGGTGGCTGAGGAGTGAGAAGTCACTCATCCCCTGTCTGACTGCAGTTCATAGATGAGCTTCTGGGGCTCACAACAGCCACTGTCTTGTGCTGGTGGCCCCTCTAGGGAGACACAGGAACCAGGATCTGTTCACATCTCCCATTTGGTGCGGGGGCCTGTCCTTCATCGCTTTCAGTGGTTACCTTCCCCTTCTCAGATGGCTAGAAGGCCTCAGGTAAGCGTTCCAAGGCAGTGTGTCACAGTCAGGAGGATTTCTAGGTGTTTCCAAACCTTAGCACTTTAAAAACATAAATATTTAAAGAAGTCCACCATTTACCTCCTCGATGAAAGCCTCAAAAGTGTGTTCTTCGATCCTCTCCTAAAGTTCAGCAGCGTGTGGAGTGCTGACTAATTCCTGCAGTGTTTCCACACCTCAGACGCCCGACAGACAGTTATAGTGACCCAGCTATCAGCAGAATTGTTGCTTGCTGAAGGTATACGTGCTGGGAATTGAGATCCGCCCTTCCGTCAGTCTGTCCCTGAATGGATCCATTCTTCCATGTATCCATTTAATGTTCTATTATATTTCCATCTGTTCCTCCATTTTTCCATTCATGCATTCATCCATTTGTCCATCTATTCATCTGCCCATCTGTTCATTTCTCTAGCTGTTCATCCATCCATCCATCCATCCACCATCCATCCACTCATTCATTCTACCCATCAACTCTGTTAATGCATGCCTCCACCCATTTGCATAAGTATTCATCTATCCATTCATTTTTTCATCAATTCATTCATTCATTCACCTCTTTACTCACATATATATAACCACCCCTCCATTCATCTTTCTATTTGAAATTAGCGTAGTGCTCCCACTAGAAAAAAGGCCAGCCCTGCTTTGAGGGAGCTCCTAGTCTAGGTGGAAGGCAGACAGTTGGCTGCCGTATTTCATTTATCTCCAATGGTAATAGATAACAGCAAGGAAAGAGTGGGTGTTCTAAGAGTTTACAACAGAAGAATGACTCAGTTGGTGTCACGCGGGGGTTTGAGATGACATGTTTTAACTGAGGCCTGAAGACAGGTAGGAGCTTGCCAGAAAACAGCATGGAGGACATGTATTAGGCAGAAGGCTAGGCAACCAAAACAAAGTCTAATAGCTTCAGCAGACTGGCCTGAGGCTGGAGACTAGGCCACAAGGGCTGGGTTGTACTGGGTCTTCATTATGTATTGGAACTTGATCTTAAGGCAGGACGCCAGGACAAAATAGCAAACAGGAGGGCCATAACCAATCTTGTCCTGTGTAATGGAGTTTTAATCTTGACTTTAATAGACAAAACATAGAGAAAGATACTCAAATCCTCAGTAGCCCTATATGAGTTACCTCCAGCTACTGTGACAAAGTGCCACAGATTGGGCCCCTGAGACAAGAGACAGCAATTGTCCTAAAGCTCTGGAGACTCGAAGTCCAAGGTCCAGGTGCCTAGGCATTGTTTCTGGTGAAGCCTCTTTCCTCGGCTTCTAGATGGCCTGGCCACCTTCACCCTGTGTCTTCCCGTGGCCTGTTCTCTGCACAAGGAATGTGGTGCATCATGATCACTGTCACACAGTATTGCATTTGTAGACCTTGGCTGTGTGACCCAGCTTGCTGCTTGTGGGCAGGCAAGTGTTGGAACTAGCCAGCAGGGGCAACTCTGCCCTGGTGGTTCTTATGTGGGTCTTTAGGTGAGACTGTGAGAATACTACTGTCATGGTTGGGGAAGGGATTAGATCATGTGGGCTCTAACTTTATTGAGTGGATTAACCTGCACATGAGGTCATGATTTGATTACATTATTAGGAAATGATAGTAATAAGATTTAGGGCCTCGTGGAAGGGTGGGCGTTACAAGGTAAGACCTTGGGGGCCGTATTAAACCCCAGCCCCTTCCTTTTTTGCTCTTTCCCTCTGCCTGCTTTCCGGCCACCATGGTATAAACAGCTCCACCATGATGCTTCTGCCTATGCCAAGCCCACAGCAATGGGGGCAGCTGCCCATGGACTGAATCCTCTGAAACCATCAGCCAAAGTAGTCTTTCCTCCTCTAAAGTGGACTTCCCTTGGCGTGGGTCACAGGGTTGCAAAGCTGACTGATGCACCCCCTGGGACCTTGTGGGAAGTGGTCTTGCTGTATTGGAAGATCCAGTTTCAACTCTGGGAGTGACACCGCTCCATTTTCCAAAGTAGCTTTTGCACTGGGCACCCACCCCTCAGGATGCCTGGGGCTTCTGGAGGCTCCACAGCCTCTATCCTCATAGGCTTTGGTCACATGGGAGGTTTGCTAGGACCCAAGGGAGAGACCAGTGGTCATGCCTGGGCTGGTGGCCATGGGATGGAGACAGCAGATCCTATAGTGATTTTGACACATTGTGCCTGGGGCACAGCACATCTTTTTTCACAAAAGTAGAGCTCTCCCATTTTGTTTACAAAGGCTTGTTTTCTTTTTGCTTTTTTTCTGTCTCTTTTGTCCTTTCCTTACTCTATCCTTGAGAGCCACTGTCGAGTATTTTTGTTGTTGTCATTGTATTTTGAAAAGGCTTAATGCTGGAGAAAAAGGCAGGTCAAATTTGAATGAGTTCCTTTCTTGGAAATGTCCTTCTGTCTTTTTGTGGACCAGTTCCTAGTAGTGCAGACCTACTATGTGTGGGGCAGATTCTGGATAATCTCAGTGCCTAAAGTTTGCTTCTGACCTCATGGGGGTGTACTGCCTAGAATGCCAAGCCCAGCACCATGACACGGACTGTGTGCTGTGTGCCTGCTTCCAGCTCATAGGGAGCATGAGCCCTGGAAAGAGGGGCAAGACTCACCTCTTCTGGGCTCAAACTCAGGCTCCCAGTACCACCTCGCCACAACTACCGTGTGTCAACTTACTTTTCCCGGGGGGCCATTTATGCGCAAGCTCAATTTTCTGGGTTCTGCCCATTTAGCACAGAGGCAGAGTGCACCACCTCTGCCCCTGGCTTGTCACTGGAAAAGGCGGGGTTTACATGGTCCCAGAGCCTGCATCAGTCTGGAGCCTTGTGAGGACTAGGACCCTGGAGAATCTGGGAAAAGTGCCAGGCAGAATCTAGGCAGCCCCACTCAGAGCGGCATGGAACGTGTCCGTGGCCACAGCTGTGAGGCCCCTTCTGCTCTCACCTCTCCTCTGTTCCTGTCCATGAGACAGCAGGAGGGTAATGACTGTACCCACTGAGCCATCAACTCAAGCATACCTCACGAAGATCATAGAGTGCACTGCTCTTCCTCCTGCGTTTTCATTTTACATTTGAGCAAAAGTAAAGTTTGCAAATGTCTTCAGGGAGTGAAGAGAAGGACCAGACACCACGGTGGCTCGTCTGTTCCTCTGATCCTGGATTTGAAGGCAGAGTATATAAAGCAGTCCCAGCCTTGCCCTCTCAATCATGGCCAGAGATCCAGAGGCAGGCCTGGGGGGCTGAGGACAGAAAACTCTGCCTAGACAGTGAAGAATAGGGCTTGGTGGGGGCCTAGGCTGCTGATCTCACTTGAGAGCTCCAGGAGGGCAGGGGGCACCATCACAGACCTGTTCCTCTTCCTGTATGATTTTTCTGCCTAGAAAAGTTGAAGAAGATAAGGCCCCAGCCAGGATGCTCCATGCAGAGCCATGAGGCACACTCAGAGCCTGCAACAGTGGGCAAGAGCAAAAGGGAGACTTTGAGTTGTACAGTTCTGCCGACAAACTAGACCACAAAGTACCGCGCTAACAGTGTCAGGCCATGTCCTGGCCAGCCGCCCATGCCAACTGTAGTTGCCCCCCAGGTAGCCTGTCCTACTTGATTTCTCTACCTAGCAGAGATTGCTGCCTGTTCCACTGGAGGTTTTATTTATTTCCCTGTTTTAGGTTCCCCCATTTTTTTTTCCCCACTCAAGTACAAGCTAAAGAGGGTGCAAGGATTTGGTCTCTAATGTTCACTGTTTCTTTCACCCCTTAAAAGATAACTTGCACATGATGGGGCTCCTTAAATACATGTATGGTGGATGAGTGAACTCACACGGGTGCATCTGAGGCCCTGGGCTGCAGAGATGGGCCTCGAAGACCGTGCGAAGTCCAAACACCCGCATGCTTTTCCTTGCAAATGTTAGCAGGACCGTTTCTTTCTCCTTTTGCCCAAACAGAAAAGAACAACATCTACACGGTGAATCACAAAAGCAAACTCTTTGTGAGGTGAAGATCCTTTTAAACCCTGAGCACATTTCCAGTTTTCAGTAAATCCACTTCAAAGTAAAGCAGAGTAGAGGTTCAAAGTAAAGCACAGTAAAGGTGGGCAGAGCCCTGGTTTCCCATATCAGATCCTCACACCTGCCAGTGACCACCCTTTCCTAGACACTCCTGAGGCATGTACCTTTGTTCCCATCACAAGAGATTCTTTCTTTAGGCCTGCTATGCAGGCCCCGCCCCTGAGATGGCAATTGAGACTGGGCGTGGTGGCGCATGCCTATAATCCCAGCTCTTGGGAGGCTGTAAACAGGCGGATCACTAAGAGTCCAATCTAGTAAGGAGACCCTGAACACTTTGTAGACCCTTCCCTAAAAAATATGAAAAAAAGTGATTTTTTTTTAAAACCATGCATCGCATCATGGTCATTTACAGAAAATGGGGAGCCCCTCCAAAATTCAAATGAGACCCTATTAGAAAGTTCTGCGATGGCTCTGGGATTGGGGCTGCTGGGAGCTGGTCCTGGCTGTCTGACCCTGAGTGGACGTGACACAGGTTGTTCCCACCTGGATCCTTCCTTGCTGTTTCTAGATCCCCACTGCATGCTCTTTCCTCTGGCACTATGCCTGGCAGTGTTCAGGACGGGGATGGTTCCCTGCACCCTAATCCTGCCAGATGTCATCGAGCAGAGTCCTGCCAACCTGGCTTGGACACTGAGTACAAGCAGGAAGTGAAGTGCTGTAGAAGCTCTGGGGGCCGACTTGTTGGTTACTGCAGCAGAACCTGGCCCATCCAATCGATATCCATGGGTGACAGAAAGACTGAAGGGCATGTCTGGGGCCGAGATTGGAGGCTGTGTTGTGGGTCTGCACCAACAAGACACCATGTATTAATTGTACACCTGTCCATCTGGTCAGTATGCTATTTATTGAAGCCCACTAAGTGCTGAGTCTAGAGTGTGGCCTTGGGGATGCAACCATAAACAGACTCTGCAGTGTCTGCCATGAGGGACCTTCTGCCAACAAGGCACACAGTAGGCCAGGGGATTGTAAAATGTTGCAGTAGACCTTCCAAGTTCTTGGTGCTGGGCAGGCATGTGGCTGGGAAGGCTTCTTGGCAGAGGTGCCCCATTCATTCATTCAACAGTAAGCCTTAGGCCTCTGGAAGGGATTTACCAGTGATCTAAGCATCTTGGAGGGCACAGGAGAGAGAGAGAAGACCTCTCACACATTCATTCGTGTGGGTGCATGACTCTGTCACACACATGCATGCACACAGGAGAATATAATGGGAGCAGGAAGGAGTGTCCCAAAAGAAGACATTGCAAGGACACAGTACTGCTGTGCCTGTCTGCTCTCCTAATGTGTAGGAGTGGGGTCATCCCAGCTCACATGAGCCAAGTGTTTATCTTCTAGATGTTCCATGCAGTTACATCCTTGAGGAGAGTGGTGGGAGAATTTACACCAGGCGACTGGGCAAACCCAGTAAATCAGGCTTGATGTGTTTTGTCTCCCAGAGGCCCAGCCCCCACGCACCACTCTGGAAGCTGGGTGTTCCAGGCCCCTGGGGTTACTCACGGGCAGGCCCATGACTTCTGGTCATCTCATAACAAAAGCTTTCCCAGCCACTTTTAATCACAAAAACATGTCTCCTGTGGATAATAAACTGCCCGGTCCCCTGGGAGACCTAGAAAAGCATCATTTTCTCTCTTCCCCTAGCCAGGCCAGCTGCCTGCTGGTGGCTGGTAGAAAGGGGTGCGGTTGTGCCTGCCTTCGAGGCCTGCTCTGCTGCTCCCTGTTCTCCACCAGGGTAGGGTGGGGTGGAGGCCTGAGAGGCTGCAGTCTGTCGGGACAGGCCCCGGAGGAGTGGCCAGGGCTGGGCTGGTAGCTCCCAGCGGGGGCAGATCCTCAAGGCTGTTTTTCCCACTCCCCCACCCCCAGTACTGTGAATTGAACCCCGTCTTTGCACTGAACTATTTCCCCAGCCCATTTTTTTAATTTTTAATTTTGAGACAGGTTCTGGCTAAGTCACCAACGTGTCCAGGATGGGCTCAAACTTGCAGTGCTCTTGCCTCAGCCTCCCAGAGCTCTGGGACTACAGGTGTGCACCACTGGGCCCAGCCTAATGCTGACTCTTTTGAGGGACTTGCATCGTTTGTTGTTTTCGATCTCAGAGTGATAAAAACATCCAACCTGGGTCTTCCTGGCAACCTCAACCTATAGACTCTAGGGTCCCTTCCTTCCTGGCCAGCTCTCTCCTAAGGGCCCACTTTAGACCCATATGAAATCCTCAGACCACCCTCCCCAACCTGCAGGCCTCGCTGGTGGTGGGGTGACGTTTCCACTCTGCACAGTCCCCATTTTACAGTGTAGAATGCTCTAGCATGCTGTGCTCTAGAGATGCCTGAGGTGAAAGGCAAAGCCCCCCTCACCCCCTTGGTCCTCTCTCCAGCCTCCAGTGAGGAGGACCCGAGGGAAAGCAGCAGCCCTCACTCGCTGTCTCACAAGAAGCTTCCTCCATTCTCCCTTGGATGGTGCCCAGCTGGGTCATGAGCCGGCTGGTCCCCACCACCTCCCTGGCATCGTGCAGGTGGTCCAGCAACCCACTTGGAAACCTCAGGCAGTGACTCCCTCAGAACCTGGTGGGGTGCAGTGCTGGGTGCAGCACCAGACATTTGGGAGGGGTCTGAGGAAGCCACCTCTGAGGAGAGAGACAGAAACACATTATGTTCTTCTGTGGGCCAAGGCGTGCATGACAAGGAAGACAGGAGCTAACTTTACAAGAAAAGCAAGCTGCGTTCTAAAGACTGTTCTCTCACGTCACCATGAATGGTCACTGTTTCTTTTACTGTTCCTCATCACGAAGTACTTGGCTATTTCCAGGCGGCGCGCTGAGAGCTTCCTTTATGGACACACCAGGACGTGCCCGTGGGAACTGGTGTAGATTTCCCAGAGGAGTCAAATGGCTTACTCAAACAACTGCTACAGAGAGCAAGGATTTGAACCCTTGACTTCGCAGCTCCTGCACACAGGTTGCTGTTTATTATCCTGTCTCCATAAACTTCTCCAGCAAAGAAAATATATTGATCTGTGAAAGATCAAGAAAAATGATGTAACTTTCAGGCTTAGGGCTGGGCTTCCCACTCAGGGCTGGACCTTGCACTTCCTTGTAAATTTCAATTGTCATTTTCCTGATTGGTCCAAGGAGTCTTTGTTGGGTCTGCCTTGCACAAGGGGCCAGTGCCCGCAGGGTGCTGTTTTGACCTATATTTTAGCCCCTCCTCCTGCCTTTTCTTTTGTAAGCTATATATAAAATTTCAATTTTTAGAATGAGGATTATTTTTAGCTCTATTAAAAGAGATAAACAGAGGCAGAATGGAAAATAAAGTGTATTTTTAAATAAACCAAAGGCTTGGTTCACATTCTTCCCCAGAACCTGGGTCCACTTAGAACAGCCTCATTATTTTTAATGCATCCACTTCCTCAGTCCACTCTTCTTCAGTTTTTCCCATGTTCATCGTCTGAGAAATCCCTGTACTGAGGCTTATTAAACCTCGGCCCTTCACTGGGCAGGGCCCAGGAGCCAGCTCTTGCCCCGGAGGGCTCTAGAGATGGACACCAGGTCCAGGGAAGCCACCCTTAGAGCACACTGCTGCTTCAGCCCCAGCTCCTTCCTGCTGCCCCTGACACTGAAAGTCGGGGGGGTGTGAACGGAATCCTGCAGCACAGAGGACTTTGAAACGGACTTGCTTTTGGAGAGGGCTGCTCTCCCCAAAAGACCCAAATGCCAGCAATGGGAGATTGAGGAAACAAAGCACAAGGTGTGCTTCTGTTTATGTTCATCAAACATAGGCCAAGAAAGCACAGCTTCTCCTTAGAATGGCGGCCCCTCCTCTGCTTCACTCCACATCCTGCTCACTGAAATTTCCAAGGGAGGTAAAACTCCCAGAGAAAAAGAAGGCTCCTGAGACCCATGCTGGTCCCCAGATGGCCCTAAGGGTCAATGAGATCTTTCAGATTGGAGCTGCTGATTTCCTTGCTTGTTGATTTTAACAGGAAGAACTTGGTCTGGCCACCCTGCTGCTGTCACTGTCACGGGGGTCCACACAGGAAGCAGTCAGTAGGGAGTGAATGAATGAATACATGTGGGTGAACGAGTGTGCTTCTGTTCCCACATTTGGATGTGTTCGCACCCAGCGGTGTAGCAGACAGAACAGTGGCCAGGCCTCCTGACCATTGCACCACTGACTTGTATGGAGGATGGAGACCCCAGACCATGAGATGGGAACAGCCCTGGACTTCCAGGTCTGCTCTGTGTAATCACACATCCTGATAAGAGGAAGAGGAGGAGGGGAGGGTCAGGAGCAGAGAGGCAAGTGTGGAAGCAGTGATGGAAGAAGGAACAGGAGTCCCTCCAGAAGCTGGAGAAGTCAAGGAAAACGATTCCCCCTGGAGCCTCCTGGACGAGGCAGCCCTAGCCCCTCTCCACCTCCAGCCCAGCAAGCCCTGCAGAGCTGCAAGATAGTTTTGTGTTGCTTGAAGCCCTTGAGTGCCTGGTGACTTACTGCAGCACCGCACTGGGAACAGAGGGAAAGGGGACCTGGGTTGCATGGTCCTCTGAGGCTGAGCAGGCCTTCATAGAGCATCGGCCATCTTTGCCTATGGAGCTCACTTTCCAGAAGTATAGCTGCATACACCAGACGCAAGCCCTGTCCTTTATAGCCTACCAGCCAGGGGGAGCCCAGTTAACCAAGCTGCCCAGAACTCTTCATAGCATGTGTAGCCAGAGGCTTCTCACATGGGTGTCCAAGAAGAAGGTCAGAGTACAGCTTCCTCAAACCCAGGTGACCCAGACCTTTGGGTGGGACAGTGGTCAGGCTTTTTTTTCCCTCCAGGGCTGGGCTGGCCTAGGACAGAGATGGCCCAGTTGCTGCTGACATCATGACTGGGGCAGATTGGCTTTTGTCCTGTTCTGGTTTTGGAGTCGTAGCCTTGTGCTCAGACTGCAAGACTACCCATCTGGGAAGATCTTAGTTTATTTTAAGAAATGTCAAATATTTAAACCATCACTAGATGGCTTAAAAATAAAGACACTGTTAATGAATTCATGTAGATTTTCCTTCCCAGAGTCTGTAGGGGAGTGTGTGCCTCTGTTCCAGGCAGATGCCGGCTGAGAATCAAAGAAAGCAAAGGTCTTTCTAGAGTAGAATGAGGAAGATGGGCCTGTAGTAAAAATTGCTGCTTCAAGTTTGTGTACTGGGGGTGGTTTCCACAAAACCAAGACTTGAGAGTGTAGGTTCAGTGCAGCCCGCTTCCGAGGATCAGGAGCATTCCGGTTGTATGTGACAGGAAACCCAAGACCAGCTTCAGGTACGGCTGCACCCAGGCAGCCAATGTCAACAAAACTCTTATCATTCTCCATCGCAGCTGTTGTTTGGGTTGGAACCATCCTGAGAAAGACTCTGGTCAGAACAGCCAAGCATCCAACCTCCACTGTGTGCAGCCCTGTGGACAGGGAGTGCTTGTGCCTGGACCCTCCCCCCAGATGTTCCAAGATCAGCTCTGATAATCTCAGCTCACATCTATGTCCATCTCTGCATGAGTCATGGTGGCCCGGGGGATGCTTAGCTGTCACTGACCAGAAGTAGACCAAATGGTCTCTCCTGAAACCTGGAGGATCCATGTTCTGAATGCCAGGGCTGCAAGAGGAAGCAGTGGTTCCCCGAGGAATGTTTGGAGTGGGTAGTGGGGGACAGTCAGTAGCAGCCCAAGATTTAAGCTGCACCTCTGCCAGCAGCTTGCCTGACTGAGCTGTGTCTGCTCAGGAACAGTCACAACACACGGAAGCCCAGGCTCAGCTGGCAGAGGGACAGGGCTGGGGCCCCACACCCCAGCTGTCTTCCCTTGAGAGGAGAGTCGCGCCCTAGCTGGAGTCCTGTGGCTTGCACAAGGACAGACCTATGTGTGCACACAGGTTGTGAGTTGGCTAGTTAATGACCATAGTGTGCCCCAGCGACCCAACAGGCATCCTTAGAGGACATGTGGGACAGGGCTGGTACTTCAGGGACTCCATGCTGAAATGCTGGGTTCCCACAACATTTGAGCACACGAGGGTCTCAGCTGGAGGAGAAAAGAGGGACAAATAAATAACATGAGGCTCCCTGGCCATCCCAGGAGCTGCCAGCTGGAGTAGTGGGGCCCGGCCCAGTGCTGAGACCCATGCCAGCCCCTCTTCTTCGAGCTGTGGCCTCGGGCAGGCCACTGGGCCTCTCTGAGCCTCGGCTTCCTCTCTATACAGAGCATGTGAAGGAATGTCTAGCCCATAAGGTACTTGTGGGCAGCCACCTCCAGAACCTTAATCCCACCCTCAGGCATGGAGGAGGGGCTTGGTGTCTGCTGCAGTCACAGCAGCGAGCATAGTGGTGGTGGGGACAGAAATGACAATAATGATGAGGGTGGAGGTGATGATGTTACTAATAGGGAGGACAATGACAGTGAAGAAGAAATTAACAGCAATGATGGTGATGATGACAGTGATTGTGCTATAAATGACAACAATGATGTAGACAGTGGTTACAGTGATGGCGGTGATGATGGTAGGGACAGTGTCCCTCCTGCTGCTGCTGCTGCTGCTGCTGCTGCTGCTTGGGAGGCCAGTGTCACCTTCTCAACCTGATCATCAGAAGCTACAGGGACAGACAGTAGATTCGAGTTCTGCTCCTGGTTCTCAGCAAGTTGCCGAGCCCTTCTGAGCTGGTTTCTACCCCAGGGCCTTTGCCTTTGCTGTTTCCTCTGCTGGGAACGCGCTCCGCCAAGGATCCATGTGACTCATGTCTTTTCCTCCTTGAAGTGACTGCTCAACTGTCAGCTCCTCAGCCAGATGTCCCCTGATTCTGTGAGTGTGATGACCACGCTCTGAATCACTTCTGTTTACTTTATCTCCTCGGGACTCATCCTCCTAGACAGGCACGCAGTGAGTGATTTATTGCCCATCTTCCCATTCACCAGTTGGGGACTCTTTCTGAGATGCTGGCACCCAGTGGGCCCGCCGCTTGTGGCTTATCAACCACGGTAGCCACTTCTGCATCCTGGAAATGCTGGCCAGGTCATGCCTGAGAGACAGGTGCTGCTGTGGGTGTCAGCCAGGGACAGATGCTCAGGGGAGACAGATGGTCTCAGGAAAGCACCTCCCTCCTGGGAAGGTTAGTGGTGGACGCTCGCCTGGGTGGAAGGGGTTAACCCCGCCTACAACTCCCTAAGCACGGATTAACTCGCTGAGAATCCTGGTCTGGGTAGCGTCATAGGGCCTTTGTATAATTGTAAGTCATCTGGAATTTGAACCTCTGTGTTTTTCATTTATATTTAAAATAATTAAGCTAAATACACCTATGCAATTTCTTTTCAAAAGCATTCTTTTTTTAAATCTTCAAAGATAGATCATTTCATTTCGAGTTAAGGCACTAGGGGTTTCTCTCACAAGAAATCCATCCACATAAACAACCACACTTTTGACCCAGTGGAGCTGGATATGTTTTAAAATCAGTCAGGTAGGAAAATGCAGTGCCTTTAAAGACAGATCTGTCACATTTAAACCTTTGTAACATTAGACAATGAGCAGATGGTGCCGGAGTCCTAGTGTTTACGTTAAGAGTGCACCCTCCCCTCCCCCAGTTTCTTCTTTTCTCTTTTCCAAAATGCCGAGCTGAGGGCAGTTGTGTGTAAGCGTATGTGTGCCTGTATGTTCAATTCCCAGGCTGTGCCAAGGCTTCATGTCCCACAGCATCCGGAGCCCATCAACCCCTGGCCCCACCACTCTCTTACACTAGGAGCCAAAATGTAGTGAAGTTGCTGGTCCTCAGTGGGCCTGGTGACACCAGCTACTGGCCAGCTAGCAGTGGGCTGTTGTATTTTATTTCCCCATCTGACAAACACTGAGAAGCGTAGGTGTCCCCGTGGGGGACAGGCTCCCAGCTCTAGCTCCAGCCTCCCAGCTCCCCACTTCGTTGTACTCCAAAGCTAGAATAGGAACATCTCTGAGTCTTGAAACCTGAGTGTAGACATAGGGAGGTGTCCACAGCTTAGGACACAGCAGCCTAAGCTGACCAGTCCTGGGGTGGGCCCACTGCTGTCTCCACAGACACTAAGGTCCTGGGAGGTGGCACCAGGCTGGCAACAGCTCTGAATCCTGGCTGGTGGGTGAGCCCGCGAAATGGAAGGAGAGGCCACAGTGTACAGGGTCAGGCAGGCTGATTGACCTGCCCAGGGGACAGGGACGAGGCTCCCCAACAGAAGCCGAGCCCCTGTTGTGGGCATCTGCTTGCCTGTGGAAGGAGTGACCTCTGTGGGCCACCACAAGAGATCCAGCCAGTCTCAGCTTCAGCCCTCCATTGGGCCACTGTGGGCCACGGTTCCTGGTGACTTGAGGTCCCAGCTCTCACAGGCGAGTTTCCCACAAGCCACCCTCACCACAGTAGCCACTTGTGGCTCTACTGCCGGAGTCAAAGCTGTGAAGTTTGCTGGCTAGGCACTGGCTTCTGAGGGTGTCTGAGTGCGCCTACTGGACAGAGAACTGGCCCCTGGCAACTCCAAAACAAATATCTGCAAATATATGGCTTCCAACAGTAGAAATGGTTCCAATGTGCAGTGCAGCAGCACAAACGAACCCCGGTGCTGCAGCTCACACCGAGCACCCTGCCCCCATTCATGAGTATATCCATCCTGGTTTACTGAGCACTTACTATGCACCGGCGCTTTCCAGGCTGCACTGTTTACAGAACACAGCCCTAAGTGCCATGTGGGAGGTGGAGGGAAGAGCCCAGGTAGCTAAAGCAGTTCTCACTGGCCTCTGCTCTGAAGGACTTCTGGGAAAGTAGGCAGCATGCAGAGGAGAGACAAAGGATCAGCCAGGCAGGCCATGCAGCTCCTGCTCCAGGGCTGAGAAAGGGCTTGGCAGGTCTGAAGACCAGGAAAGATGCCCCTGTGACAAGAGAGAGAGCACAAGAGAGGGAAGAGGGCAAGGGATGGTGGGCACAAGTGTGGGCCATTGTTGGGAGACCAAGGATGGCTTTTAAAGTCACAGAAGGGGGGGCCAGGGAGATAGCTCAGTGGCATAAGGGCCTGCCTAGCAAATGCAAGGTCTTGAGTTCAATCCCCGTTCCACAAAACAAATAAAGTCACAGAAGGATCTGGTCTGGTCCTGCTTTAGGTCACTGGGAGGGAGACAACTGGCAGAGAGCAAGGATATGGGAGTTGAGTGGAGAGGAGAGCCCTGGCCAAGGCAGATGGTTGCATGGCTAGTGGGTGGAAGGGGAGAGCGTGTGAGAAGGGCGATCTACAGAAGCACCAGAATGGGCAGGGTGAGGCATCCATTCACACTAGTGGGTGCAACTTACAGAGGTGAGGCCACTTGGCGAAACCAGGAGCAGCCCAGGGTCCTTCGGCCTGGAAGCAGGCAGACTCAGGCAGTTCTTGCAGGCAGGAGGAGAATGCCTTCTGCTCATCCAGTTAGGATGATGGGGGCTGGGGATGGTGGTACAGGCCTAGAAGGAGGCGGAATGAAACAAAAGATGGAAAGAAGGGTAGAGGAGGAAGTAAGGAGAGAGGACAAAAAGGCAATTTCTCTGTCACAGAACAAGTGAAAGTGTCCCCCAGTGAGACCTGGTACAGTGTGGAGGTTTCCTTCCAGCTAACAGCATCCCTGGGAGCTCCAACCCTGCAGCTCAGTGGTTTCATCAGGTCCTGCTGGGCCAAGGGACCAGATGGCACATGCCCAGGAGTCAGGCTCTGTGCCTCTCCTGAGCCTTGGCTCAGGCTGTTCCACGCAGTCTTCTTGTCAGCTCCCTGCTGGGCTCCTGATCACCCCCTTCTCCTGATGAGAAGACTAAGTCTTAGGGAGTGAGATACCTGCCCAAAGCTGCAGAAGGCACAGACAGGATGGAACCCTGCTCTTGCTGGTGGTTTCTTTAACACCAAGAATCTGCATCAACTGCATGCCTTCATTCATTCTTTCTTAGTCCTTGATGTTTATTTCTTCCTCTCATGCCCAAGAAAACCAGAGAGCATGTGAAGATGACTTCTTCTTCCTTGGTGCCCTTTGTATTATTTCTGGGAGTCTCTGACTTAGGGTTGCACCAAGGTGCTTATGTCTGCTGGCCCTGAAATAATGGCAAGGGCAGAAAAGAGCTTTTCCTTCTCTCTGTGGCCTCATGTTCAGCCTAGTGCCTGGTGAATAGTAGATAGTAGTGCTTGGATGGATGGATGGATAGGTGGATGGATGGATAAGTGAAGAGATGGGGTGGGTGAGTGCCTGGATGGATGGATAGACAGATGGGCAGATGGATGCATGGATGGATGGATGGATAGATGGATGGATGAGTGGATGGACAGATGGTGCATAGATGGATGGATGGATGGATGGATGGAAAGATGAATAGGTGAGGATGGATGGATGGTTAGATAGGTGGACAGATAGAAGAATGAATGGACAGTTGGAGAGATATATGGGTGTGTAGAGAATGGATAGATGAATAGGGACATGGATTGATCAATGGATGATTAGGGGGATACTCTGCCTTCCAGGAATTTACAGTAATATAGAGCAGGGATTGGCAAACTGCCAGCAATGGGTCTTTTTTGTTTAAAGTTTTATTGAAATGCATTTTTATCCTTTCGTTTACATATTCCTTCTGAGTGCTTTTGCTACAGAAATTTTGCTTCTCATGACCTGTCCAATCTTTGACAGAAAATGCTGGCCAGTGCCTGGTCTGCAAAATAGAACAAGCATCTGACTCAGGAAAATTCAAAGTTGACAGTGTCATAAGGCATGCTGCAAAGGCAGGCATAGTGTCCCAAGGCCTCAGAGAACAGCAAAAGCCCTCAGATCTGGGGTACTCAGGTTAAGTAACAGATGTGAGTTGAGCAGCCACTTTGGCACCTGGAGGCACCCAAAGGCCGGGGGTGGGGTGCAGATGTGCATGGACTGTGAGGTCAGCTTGGCTGCCACCAAGCCAAAGGAAAAACCAGCTTTCCTTCTGCCCTGATGGAGGTGGAGTGTGTCCAAATCCAACATAAATTATTCAGCGCAAAAAAAGAAAAGGAACAATTACACATTGATTTTTATCTGCCTCCTGGAGTTTAATTTCCCTTCAAAGCCACAAGCTGGATCTGTCTCCACCGCAGGAGAGGGGCTGGCTTAAGGCTGAAGGTGCTTCTTATGTGCAGAGTGGATCAAGGACATTCATCAGAAGGGGAGGTTCTGGGAGGCTGCGCAGGGAGCCGAGATGATCTTCCCAGCCTGTTCACAGAACAAGGTTCCAGTTTCTGCTCTAGTAGTTGTTTAGAGCAGCAGGGCTTTTACATCGGATGCAGGGGCATAAATGCCAAGACATAGATGCAGCCCAAGCTAGGCAAACCCTGGCAGCAGGCAAAGCCCGGTTCAGCAGACCTGTCTGTTCGTAAATATTTGCAGAATTGACAAATATAATGCTCTTGCCACATCGCAGGCCTGGGAGGGGCAGGACAGGACCTGGTACTCACACCTTTGTCTCTGCAGCCAGGTGGCCTCATACTAGAGCACAAGGGGCTGCTAGACGTTGGCAGGCGGCAGTCCAGTGGGTGGAATGCTTCTTGATCAAGCCCCCAGTCCCCTCTCCCTGGGAGTTCCCCAGCACATAGAGACAGCAACAAAGGAGAAGCAGATGCTACCTCCAGCCAGCTGAGGCTGGACCCTGCGGAGCTGCCTGGCCACGGCACAGGAGAAAGGGTCCCTGGTCCTAGTCTGCGAGAGGCTTGTATCTCCCCACGTACACCTCTCCCTTGTTAGGAGAGCACCCTGCAACCTATGTGTCAGAAGAGCCAGGGTGAGTCCTGCCTGCATTGGGAGATTTCTGGGGCACAGGTACCACACACTGCACAGCCTGAGCCAGCAGGAGCCTGTTCTCTCCCAGTGGGGTCCAAGCATCTGCAAGGCCGCACTGCACCCTCCCCACCCCCCCAAGGCCCCAAGGAGGGTCCTTCCTGCCCCTTCCAGCTCCAGGGGCTTCATGTGCCCTTGGCTTGTGGCCATGTCACCCCAATCCTTGCCCTGTTTTCATGTGGCTTGATATCCTGCTCTTTCCCCTGCATCTTCGCCATGTGTCTCCTATAGGGACAATTGTCATTTGACACAATCGCACTCAAAGAATCCAGGACAATCTCATCGAGAAATCCTTAACATGCATCAGTGACCCTGATTCCCAAAAAGGCCACATCCACAGGTCCCCAGTTGGGGACGTGGTCACAGCTTTTTAAGAGTCACCACTCAGCCCATGAGTATACAAGGGCCAGTGGGAGACTCTTCTTCCTTTTGTATGGGGGATGAAGACAGAAAGGGCTGGGGACCTTCTGCTGGACACCAGCTTTGACACTTGCCTGCATGTCCCTTTGATGCCCAGCCTCTCTCCAGAGGCTGGGACACATGGTAGGGGTGGCCACACACTCAGCATCCGAGGCTCAGCTGACAGGTGCTAAGTATGTGCTCAGTAAGTAGATGGAAGCTGGTGGGTCCCCTCTGCCTCCCCAGCACTCTGCAGTCTCCCCTCTCCATGGTGCAGAAGGCCCAGCCAGTGTCCAGAGGTGGCCTTGTGATCCCATCTCAGGTACCAGTGCGGGGGTACTCAGGTACCTCCTCAAAGTACAATGAGGGGAGGGCAGATGGGAGAGGCCCATACGGAGTGCTCAGAGGCTGCTGTGAGGACATCTTTGGAAGTAGAGGATGGGGAGAGCTGGAAAAAGGGAAGAAGTGGAGTTTGGGTAACTGGCCCCTATGGGTGGATTGGATCAAGCAAGGCAATGTGATGACCAGGATGAAGGGGAGCAGGAGGGCTAAGCTCACAGCCTGCATGCCCATGTTCAGCAAGAGGGGTCAGGGAGAGACTTGGGGGCCAGGCAGGGACCAAAAGGCAAGAGGAGGTGTCACAGAGGGGACCTCACAGGAAGCATATGTCCTTGGAGGTCCAGCAGAGTGGAGAAAACCATCTTTGCCATGTGCTGGCTAAGGGACCCTGGGAGAGGTGCTGCCTGTCCTTGGCCTTGACCTCCAGAAGGGTTCCTCACAACCCGGAAGCCCATCGCGCTGGGCAAAAGCAACCACCCGGAAGAACAGTGACCTCAGTGGCCGCTGAGCGTTTCCGGGTGCCGGGTCCCTGGTGAGTGCTTTACAATGTGTGCTCTCGTCACTCTGTGTTTGACAGCTGGGTTTCTGTAATTGACTTTCCCGTGGGGCATTGACAGAGGCAATACTGAGGCTCGACATTCACCCTCCCCCCCCACTACTTATTCTGGTGAAAGCCAGTCTCTCATCCTGCACCCACATAGAAGCAGTGGCAAGTAAAACGTAAAATTACAGGCTTGCATGGAGCGTCGCGGCACACATCTGTTATCCCAGCGCTCTGGGGGGCTGAGGAGAAAACAGCACAACTCCAAGCCCTGCCTGGGCAGCTTAGAAACTTAATGGGATCCTGGCTCAAAGCAAAAAAAATTTCAGAAAGGGCTGGGGGTAAAAGGCAGTGTGAGAGCCAGGATTCAATCCCTAGTACTGCAGTGTTTTGTTTTGTTTTTCGGTACTGGGAATCAAACTTGGGACTTTGTGCTTACCAGGCAGGCACTTAAAGCACTGAGCTATATCCCTGGCCCCTAGTACTGCAGTTTTAAAAAAATGCCCTGTTGTATCCAGATACTGAACTGTGAAGAAAGTTCACACCAACTCATGAACAGAAGGTGTAAACTCAGGTAATGAGAACAGGACTGCACCAGGAGGAACATTTGTCTTCTCCACCAGGGTGGGGCTTCCTATCTGTTTCCATCACTATTGTATCCCTAGGAATATAGAACAGACCCTGTGGGTAGAAACTTTTCCATGAAAATGTATTAAATATGCAGTAACACCCCTGTCCTTCCTTCTCTTTTTAGGAAAAATACTAAAGGATTAAAAAAAAAAAACAACCCTGCAATGTGTTGTCACTTCAGTAATAACAAAAAAGGAATGTAGAACTTAAGTTCCCAGATGGTTCTGCAATGTAGGCTAAATGTATAGATCTTGAATTTTAATTTTTTTAAGAAGTTGCCAACACACCAGTAGCAGTGAACAAAACTAGTGGCCTGGGTCTTGACTTCTGTATGTCATTGTCCACTCCAGCGCTCCTCTGAGACGTGGCTAATCACAGGCAGGAGCAGGAAAAGCCCAGGATGAGGCTGGGACACCCTGTGCCACCAGGAAGAGATGGCAGGTTGTGAGGTAGTAGGAACACAGCACGAGAGCCAGAGGGGCCCCTGATTCTGACCACAGTGGATGGGGCAACAGCAATGGGGCTCCCCTGCCTCAGACCCCTGGAAAGACCAGCCACATGATGCTGTGGCTTTGCAGTGTTGGACAGGCAACTCAGGACTGAGATTCCAAGGGAAATCTGAGCCAGCCCACGTCCCTTGCTGGAGGCATCTTTCAGACTGCAGTGCACGATGGGGACCCAAACAGCTTGGCATCTTGCTGACTGCAGGGATGGAGATCAACGTTTAAAGAGCCAAAATAGTAAAAGTTTGTGAAGCTGAGTTCCTTTGTTTTTTCTTTCTCTATTTTAAGGAAGGGTCTCCAGAGTATCCAGGGTCTCACTACTAGATCGGACTCCTAGTGATTCTCCTATTTACAGCCTCCCAAGAACTGGGATGACAGGTGTGTGCCACCATGCCCAGTCTCAATTGCCATTTTAGCATGCCCTGGGGGTGGGTCAGTATGGCAGGCCCGGGGATCGAACCCCTGGCCCCTGCACCTGCTTGTAGGTGCTTTAATCTGCTGAGCTATTTGGCCGGCCCTGAGTTCCTAAAAAGTTCTGTTGCACAGAAAGTACCAGAGGCCTGCAAAGGGCATGTTGGAGTCTTGCAGAATACTGAGTTACACGGGCACAAAAGGAAAGGGTGTGGCAAGGACCACCAGAAAGCAGTAAATCCAGTCTGGCTCAGGGCTCGCAGAGGGCTGGCACCAGCTCACAGTCCCCATGGGGAGTGAAAAGATCCTGTAAGACCCGGCATCAAAGGAGAGTCCTGGGGATATCACCTGGACCTGGGCATCACGGCGCAGAAGCAATCTTCCCATGGCTCTGTGCTACGAAGCCGCACACCAGCCCAGTGCCTAACACTAACTAAACAAGAGGCAGTGAAATGCAGCACCTGGCCACAGAAGGTCACAATGTCCAACGCCCATTCAAAACCTGGTGGACAAGCAAAGAAGCCACAAAGTAAAATCCACAACTAGGAAAAAAAAAATCAATCTATAAGCAGACCCAGCAATGAAACAAATGATGGAATCAGAGAGAAAGAATGCTGAAACGAGTAGAAGTGTAGATCATAAAGTTAGGAAAGCAGAGCAGTTGTGAGCAGGTAAGAAGAAGAGCGACAGGTCTTCAGGAAGAGATTGGCATTGAACTCTATAGCTGAAGAGGGCCCATATGGGATTATAGTAGATAAGATATTGCAGAACTAAAGGTTAGTGAAGTTGAAGGCTTAGTGGTAGAAACTCTTCAAAATAATGTGCAGAGAGAAAACGCTAAGGCAAGCTCCCAGAGTAGCAAGCAATGGCTTGTGGATGAACTGGTAAACACCCAAAGATGGCCAAGAAATGGAGGGGGGGAGAGCAGAAAAAGTTTGAAGATCCAGCTGCTAGGAGCTGTCTCATGCTTTGGGAGGAGGACCACAAATTCAAGCCAAGGCAACATAGAAACTTGGAGAGACCCTATCTCCAAAAAGACTAGGGATGTCATCCTGCAGAGGTGAGGATCCAATTCCCAGGTTTATTTTTATTTTTTATTGTCTACTGCTAATGAGAACTATAAGCCCACAGACCTAAAAAGCTTTAACACATCTCAATCATAAGAAAAGTGAAGAAAACACACCAATGCTAAAATCAAGCAATAAAAAAAATACCTAAACACCATCAGAGATAAAGGACGTTTGCATGAAGAGGGGTCGATTTAGTATAGCATACTTCCTGTTGATTTAGGGACACAGAAGACAATAGAGCAGCAGACAATCTGTCCATAATGTACTAGAGGAAGAAAACTGGAAGGTAAAGCCAGGCACGGTGGCACATACCTGTAATCTGAGCTCTTGGGAGGCTGAGGCAGGGGGATCGCTATGCGCTCTAGGCCAGCCTGGGATACATAAAGGAGTTCAAGGCAGCCTGAACAACACAGTGAAACCCTGGAGAAAGAGAGAGAGAGAGAGAGAGAGAGAGAGAGAGAGAGAGAGAGAGAGAGGAGATAAAACTAAGGCTAAGAGGAAAAAATAGGAGTGCTGAAATGTTCTTAAGCCCTGTGAAGTGGTATGATAGTATTTGAAAGTAGACAGTTATAAGTTCAGCATGTGTATTATAAATCAAGAACAACCATTAAATAAAAGTAAAAGAAAAAGAGAAGAAAAATAAACCAACAATGAAGATAAAATGGAAAAATTAAAAATTTCATTTAATATGAAAAACTGTACATATGCATTTATATAGTCATAGATATGGTAGACATATGTTCAGTTTTAGTAATAATTGCATTAAATGTAAAGAGTCTAAAAACTCCTAAAAAGTAGTTTATTTATGTGAATCAAAAATCAAGACCCAATTTTACACTATTTACAAAAGGGACAGAAAATTCAGCTTGGAGGTTCTACCAGAGGTCAACACCTTAAGCACACACACACACACACACACACACACACAACGATAATAAGAGTTGTAATCCATTAGTTAAAATAGCAGTCTATGAACGGAAATAAGTGAGAGAATGCTAGACATGGTGGTGCACACCTCTAATCCCAGCATTCAGGAGGCTGAGGCAGGAAGATGATGAATTTAAGGCCAGCCTGGGCCGCATAGCAAGTTGAAGCCTACCCTGGGCTATACAGCAAGACCTTGTCTCAAAAAAAAAAAAAAAAAAAAAAAAAAAAAAAGGAAAGAAAAAGAAGCTTTTCCTTACAGTAGAATGCCAACCAAAGGAGGGAGTCTTTAGTGATTCTAAAGCTAGTTTTGACAGTGTTTGATAAGAAACAGGATACTCACACAGGTATAAAGTATCTCCCCATAGAGTTCTTATTAATTGCAAAGCCCAGAATTGCTAAGAGACCTGCACTCTTTTTTTAAAAATATGCATTTGGTACAAGGCCTCGCTACTATGGACTTGTGATCCTCCTGTTTTCAGCCTTCCCAGCGCTGGGATTACAGGCGTGCACCGCCATGTAGGGTCTCAGTGGCCAGCTCAGCACGCCCAGGGGTGGGGCGGGCACAGCATGTGGTGCTGGGGATTGAACCCTGGTCCTTTCACTTGCCTAAGCAGGTACTTACTCAGCTGAGGTATCTCTCTGGCCCTGAGACCTGTATTCTTGAAAACCATTAAGGTCACAAATGACAAAGAAAATCAGGAATCTAGTATAAGTGACAAGGTGGTAAAATGCTGGACCTTAGCAAGAATCTTGGATAAGGAAAGCCAGTTATGTTAAGGACTTTATCACAACTGGCAATTAAATTTAAATGTGATTATAGAAGCTAATAATGTATTAATACATATTTCTTGATTTCAATCACTTGATCATGACTAAGAAAATGTCTTTTTTTTGTGTGTGTGGATCCGGGGATTGAAGCAAAATGTCTTTAAGCATAAAGAAATATACAATGAGGTACATAGTCTTCAATTTATGACCATTTGGTTCACCAAAAAAATAATGTATAGGTAGATACAAAAGTAAAGGCAGAGGGAAATTGAGGTTTGTGGAGACAGCACTAAAGATAAGATAGGAGGAAGATGAGAAAGATAGAAGCAAGAACAACTGGTGGAGGAAACAGAACAAAGCAGCAGCCTCTCTGAGGCACACAGGCTTCCTTTGTTCAATCTTTGCAAGTTTTCCATAACCTGAAATTCTACCAACATAAAAATTACCCCGCAAAGACCTGACACATAATTAAAAAAAATAATAATCTGGTCCCAGGAACCAGCTTCCTTTTTCACTGGTGGGGGCAAATCTGAACGTGCTCCAGAAGTTCTCGCTCGCAAGAACACCGTGCGTGCCAGGGAATTCTGCACAGGAAGGATGCAGATGTGAAAAGAGCGAGAGATCACACGCAGTCCTCCACTGGGCCCTAGACTTCCATGATTGGTGACATCAAAGGACACCAGTGGAGACCCAGGAAACTTCAGGTGGAGCTCATAGGGTGGTACCTAGCAGTCTAGCAAGCAGCGGAGCCTTTAACTCACCTGGATGGGAGACTGGGCAGGCTTTGTACAACTAATGCTGTCTTCGCGATCCTAGGAGGATTTTTAGGAGAGGGGCTTTAATTCCCAAGGCTCTGCTCCCGCAGCTCTTATGTGTAAAGCCTTCTAGACAGACTCTTATGCTACAGCTAGAGTGCCAGTGGATGCAGGCAGAAAAAAAGGGCTCCTCTCGAGTGACAGAAACCTGCATGAACTAGAACATAAGATGGTGAGATTTTTGTTTATTTTTGGGTTCTGGCCCTTGAGAGAAAGAAACTTACCTCTTTACCTTTCGTTTTCTTTTCTTTCTTTCTTTCTTTCTTTCTTTCTTTTTTTTTTTTTTTTAGGGAAGGGTCTTCCCAAGAGCTGGGATAACAGGCACCACACCCAGTCTCAATTGCTGTCTCAGTGCTCCCTGGGGGCAGGGCAGGCACAGCAGGCCCAGGGATCGAACCCCTAGCCCCTGTGCCAGCTTGCAGGCGCTTTAATCCACAGAACTATTTGGCCAGCCCTACCTGGTCTTGTCTTGCTCTGTCTGGAAATTTCAAGTCGGGCCAAGTCAAGACCGTCTAGAAATGAGGCAGAATCACTGGGACCCACCACGGGTGAGTGGGGTTGTGGTAACCTGGGCCATACAGGCAGGAGCAAACAGACCCTGAATGCACAAGAAGGGTGTGAGAGTTACATAGAAAGAAGTTGAATTCCATGGATTGGGCAGAAGTGCCCAGCGCTGGTCTCTACCACTGTATCTTTTCAGTGGAAAAAAAAAAAAAAAAAAAAAAAAAAAGTGTGGATCCTGCGGAACCACTTCGTTTTCTTACACTTTGTCCCAGCACAAAGGTGCGCAGAAGGTCAGAGGCCGTCACCGCCACAGCCTGAGCTCTGACTCAGGGAGCTGAGGCGGGTCACATTTAGCCGTGAGTACGGCTCCGGGAGCTCTGTATTTCCGCTGCAGCGGACTCCAGGGAGAACTTAACAGAACTTCTCTGGGTGAAAGAAAATGCTAAGAATATCAGCAAGGCAGGTCGAGTGTTTGGAGGAAATATATACAACACAGCTTGTTATTCCAAGCGTTTCCAGAAGTGCAGCAATTCTAGGTGAATGAGACCATCTGGGACATTGTAAGAAATGCCTGGTTCCAGGGCCCAGGGCAAGAAAAGATCAGAATAAGCCCGCAGTATCTTGTTGTAGCAGGGGGCAAAGAAGTTCCAAAGCTTGATGAATTGATGAATCACAGAAGACTCCAGGGCTCCCACTGGCCAAGAATAAGGCGATTTGAGCACCCTAAAGAATAATGACGTAATGTGGGGATCCTAGAAGAGAAAAAGAACCGTAAGGAAAAACTAGGAAAATCTGAAGGAAGTCTGAAACTTTCATACAAATGTGTCAATATTGGTTCATTAATGTAAGAACTATGTCATAGTAACATAAGATGGGAGGAACAGGGACACTGTCAGTTGGTGCAGAAGTTCTGTACCATCTGCCTGCTTTTCTGTACACGTAAAACCACTCTGAAAACAAGATTTTTAATTCTATGTCAAAATAGTCATGGCTACATTAGATTGAAACAGAAGAACAAGAATTGTTGGGTCCAGGGAAATACCTTGGTGGTCTAAGTGCATGCCTGGCAAGTGCAAGGACCCAGGCTCGAGCCCCAGTACCGCATGCTGTGCAGGCCCTACACTGAGCCAGCCTCCAAAACCGGACATAGTGGTGCACACTTGTAATCCCAGCGCTGGGGAGACTGAGACAGGTGGACCACTATGAGTCTAAGCTGCGTAGAGAGACCCTGTACCAAAGAAATAAGTGATTTAAAAAAAAAAAAAAAAAAAAAGAATTGCTGGAAGGAAAGAAAAAGAGAGACCAAAGACAAATTCTTTAGGAAGAATAACTTTTGTTTCTATTTTGATCCTTGGCCAATCTCTGTACCGAAAACAAAGATAAAATTTTCTGTAGAGTCACTTGAATTACAGTGGTTTCCTTTACTCATTCAGCCTTCCATGAGACTCTTTGAAATCATCTCGCTGATTGCATAATAAAAGCATCACCATAAAAAAGACCCAGAAAAATCTGAGAAATGAAGGAATCCACATAGATGAGGGCAGTCCCTCCAGGGTGAAGGAAGTAGGAGCATTCTATCCAAGATCTGAGCAGATGAAGGAAGAGGATACCAGATTTTACAAGCGCTGGGTTGATCCGCAGCTCTACTTGGCCTGACACTTTTTGAAACAAATTTTGTCTTTGTAGAATGAATGTCTTAAATAAGAACCAAAGCCACTTTTCAAATGCCTCCAGTTGCAGGATTCTCCCTTGCTAAACTTAAATTGAAGCTAGGTACCCAGAAGAAAAAGAAAAGAACTTTCCAAATATTTTAGTGAAAATAGAAACTTTCCGTTTTATGAGGTATTATTTTTGTCCTCCATATGTACTCAAAATAAAACAAAATATTAAGGCTTAATTCCAGTTTATTTCAACAGTTTAACTTTGCCCCTGAACTTGGAGATAAACATTTACCCAGTGGATGAACTGGTGGATTTGAATTTTTGAAACATAGTAAACATTTGCCTGTTTAATAATCTATCTCGGTTCTATAAACTGTATCGATTTATTAGATGTTTTAGCTTCCTTGAAGGTTGAATAGAGTTTAAGGTTCACGTAAGTTTTTTTTTTTTTTAAGACAAGTTTATATTCTTCACAGTTTTGCTTCATAAATGGTATGGAAGTCACCTCTGCTTCTATTTAATCGAGATTTTGAGGTCGGGCAATGGGAGGTCTGTGGCTTACTGAAGAGATGTAAGAATGAAACTTAAGAAATCCAGGCTTGGGGATAAACTTTGTCACTCCTCCAGCGTTCCC
>NW_004524594.1:18871406-18940986 GCF_000260255.1 Octodon degus | reverse complement strand
GCAGTTCTCCTTCCAGCCACGAGGCGCTGTTCTGAGCATGCCCAAGAGCTCACCAAATCTTTGTTCATTTCTGCTCACCAGGCAGGAAATTATATAGGCCTCAGGGCCACACCAGAAAGTGGACAGACGGGATCCTGGCCACTGTGTTTGCCAGCAGAAACAGGTTCTTCTTGAATGCCGAGCTCTCTGACTGGTGTCTTGGGCTGTGTGCGTGTGCCCTGTGGACAAATGGGCGCGCTCTCCCAGACAGGCGAGCCTCGTGTGTTCTCTTCCTGAACCACAACTGTTTTTCACGGCTAATGCCACCAGTGACAGTCTGTGATTGATCGCTGGTGGTGTCTGTGGGGAATTGGCTACAACACCTGGGGGTAGAAATCTGAGGTTCACAAAGATGCCAGTCACCCAGCAGTCCACCACCTGGCACAAACAAAGGTCAGGACCTCAGCTCCTGCTGCCAATACCTTGTCACCACTTCCTATCACCCAGGAGAAAACCAGAAGTCCTGCTCACAGGACCCAGGGTTCTCTGGCTTTGCAGGCAACAGACCAGATTCCAAACTCTGACTGGCTGTTGACAGCCATGTGACCTTGTGCAAGGTAACTTCCTCTTCCTAGCCTCAGTTTCTTCCTCTGTCAAATGGAGATAATATGATACTCTGCTTCAAACACTGTCCTGAACGCAACCCAAGGAACCAGTGTGAAGGGCGGTCACCAAGTTGGCAAGAAATAAATGATAGTTGGTGCATTGATTCAGCAAGCGGTGATTTGAGCTGTTCCAGGAAAGGATATGGGCACTGTGGATGGATTTGCAAAATATTAGTCTTGGATTTGCACCCCTGTATAAATGCTAAAAGATAATAGTAGGGAAACCGCTCCAGAGAGTGAAGAAATTAGCCATTTAAGGTCTCCCATAAACCCCCAGGTCCTGTTGGGTTGCAAGCAGGTTGGACCGATTCCTCCATCCCTGCAGAGGGCAAGCTGAATTCTGGGAAACCTGAATGTTGCCTGAAGGAATTGTTCCTCCTGGCAAGGCCACTTCAAGAGCAAACTCCAATACACCATTCAAGGTACAAGTGACATAATGACAAGGTTCAAATCCTCAGTGACAACAAAGCTGATCCTGGTCCCAGGCCTGGTGATGCTGGAATTGTGACAGTGGCATCCTTCTTGGGACCCTCCTTCCCATAAGAGGGCAGCTCCAAGTACAGCTACAGGCCACACCCCACCCTGCCAGTGTCATATCTCTTTCCTTGTTTGTCAAATGGGAATACTAGCAAGACTGTGGGAAAAACCAAGAGAAAGGATATATTTGTATGTTCTTAAAAGAAGTCACGTAACACATTGATAACCAAAGCCAACATTACCTGAACTTGCAGAGTGACCTACCATCGTTGTGGGCACTTTTTTGAAAAAAAAAAAACTTGGGGAGAAACATTTTTATTGAAAGCAGAAATGGACAGAAGCCCACAGATGATCATTTCATATCTTGGTGCATCTGTGATCATCAGCATCCCAAGACCCATCCACGAGGACCCCAGTCACCACCCGCCCACCCATCCTCACACACCCCAGGGTCCCGCTGTTGGACTCAGTGGCATCAGGCTTTTGCTCTGCATGTGTCTGAGATTCATGTACATGGCTGCAGGTAGCAGTTGCTCATGCTGCGGCTGTGATGAGTTTCACTGTGTGGCAGAATACAGCTCTCCCACACATGGGCGTGAGGGTTGTTTCCTATGTGAGGGGTGTGATGACCCGAGCCATGGAGCCCCGCTGAACTGATCTACTAGTGAGCCCACATACCGTCCAGTAGGTTCACCCCCAGGAGCTGGACGGAGGGGCTACCACGCTCACCTCTGGATTGGGCAGGTGTTGGCTGACAGTTTCCCAAAGCAACTGTACCTGCAGAAACCTGGGTCCACACTGCAAGCGGCATCTGGTAACCCCCAGCCTCCTGGTGCCTGTATGGTCAGTGCTCAGCTTGGGATTGGTTTGAGCTCCTGGTGGAGTGGGGAGAGGTTTCTCCTCCTGGTTTTTAGTTACATTTCTTTAAGGACTAAGGGTGACGTCTGCAGAAGACGCACTTGTCCAAATTGGTGTAATTGGACTGTTTGCCTTCTTCTGTGCCTCTGTAACAGTGGCATATAGTGTGTGCCTGTCAAGTCCTTTGGGGCTCCTGTGTATTTTAAATATCTCCCCCTGCTCTGTGACTCACCTCTTCCTACACTGAGTGATCCCTTTGCCCAACAGAAGTTCCTGACTTTAACAGAGAACAGTTTACCCAATTTTCCCTTTGTGGTTTCTGTTTCTACGTCCTGTTTAAGAAATGCTTGTCCATCCCGGGGTCATGAAAAGGGTGTCCTGTCATCTCACTTAGGGGCCTTGTTGCTGGACTTCATGCATCCGGGATGGACCGTGCTATCAGGAAGGGCTTCTTGGCGACCCTTTCTGCTTAGAGAAGCCACGCTGCTTGTCCAGGCACTCCCTTCCCCTCCTGCATTGTGTCAGGACCTTGACAGGAAGCTGAATAACAGAAGACACGTAAGCTTGTCTCTGAACCTTCTTTATTCCATCCGTCTATATATCCATTTTGCACTGCCTGAATTATTATAACTCTAACTCTTCACATCAGATAATATAAGCCTTCTAGCCCTTCCACTGAGATTGTCTTTACTATTGCTGGTCTCTTATATGTTCACATAAGTTTTAGGATCAGGTTGCCACTCACCCTTCTGTTACACACACACACACACACACACACACACACACACATTCACACCTCTTCTGGGGCTACATTGAATCTATAGATGGAGCTCAATCCAGGGAGCACTGCCAAACATTCTACATTGAGTCTTCCAAACCAGGAACCTAAATAGCCCCTTGTTAGTTGAGAATTTCTTGGTAATGTTTGGTAGCCTTCCTTTGTTGAAGTCATGTGTATCTTTTGTGTGTTCTTAAGTATTTAATTTTTTTGATGTGATTTATTTATTTTGGTTTTTTGAAACACGGTCTTGCTATGTATTTCAGGCTGGCTTAGAATTCGTGGCGATCCTCCTACCTCAGCCTCCCAAATGCTAGGAGTACAGGAGTATACCACCATGCCCTACTGATGCTATTATAAAAATATACATTAAAAAATAAATAAATAAATACATTTTTTATGATTCTGTTTATGTCTAGTATGTAGAAGACCAACTGACTTTTAAATACAAATCATGTAGCTGATGATTTGTCTAATTTATTAATTCTGATATGTAATCTGAGTTTTCTCCCTTAGAATTATATTATTTATTAGATGTCAGTCTTTTCCTTTCTTTGCAATCCCCAGCTTTTTATCTATTTTCTTTGCTTTCTGTGTCCCTAGAGCCCCCAGTACAGCATTGAATAGAAGCAGAGATGGCAGACAGCTGTGTTCCAATCACAGCTTCAGGGGAAAGCAGTCATCAGCTCACTACTTAGCATGCTATTTGTTGTAGGTTTAGCCATTTCTTGTAACTTTACTAAGGCTTTATCATACATGGGGCTCAGTGGGAGATAGCTCAGTGTCACAGCGCCTGCCTGGCTAGCGTAAGGTGCTAAGTTTGATTTCCAGTACCTCCCCCCAAAAAACCTATAAAATAAAAAAAGACCTATCATAAATGAATGTTAATTTTTGTCATTTTTTAAAAATAATGGAACCCAAGGCCTACATGTGCTGGGAGGTGCTATACCACTGAGCCATACCCCAGAACATAGCAAACACCTTTGCAACATCTACTGAAATGATTCTTTGTCAGTTCCATTATTCTCTTATTTTTTCAATAATAAACCAATTCTATATTCTAGAAGTAAATCCAAGGTGGTCATAATATTACATTATATTCCCTTGTTAATGGAACTAGCTTGCTGATACTTTTTAAGGGGGGTTTTATACGTGACTTAAAATAGATGTTGTTCCTTACTGAAATGCTCAAGTTAAAATGGATTGGGAAATGGTCCTGGGCTATTCCTAGAAGAGTTTGTAAAAGATTATTGTTGTTTCTTCTTGAAATGTTTGGAACATTTCACCCATGGAGCCTTTTCTCTTTGTGCAAGAGAAGGATTTTAGTTAGGAATCAGATTTACTTTCTAGACATAGGATGGACTAGTGAGTTTGTTATCTCCTCTTATGAAAAACTGGGGCAGTTCTGGTTTCCTAGACCATGGTTCAGTCACCAGAGTTTTCTACCACATCTGCATGCAGTTGTCCTTATGCCCTTTGTTGTTTGTGTCTGTGGGGTCTGTGGTAATGTCTGCCTCCCTGTTCTTGCTACTGATAACTTTCTCCCGTGCTTGTCAGTGCTGCTTATGGGCCCAGACAAGACGTGTCCCAACCTTGCTTTGGGCTTCTCCTCCTCCTTCTCACGGGTATGATGTCTGTGGACCAACGATACAGCCCACCAGCCTGCATTTCCTACCTTTCCTCCATTTCCTCTTTGAGACCATGCCTGAAAACTCAGGGCTGTAGCACCCCTGCCTGCCTGGCCCCTGCCTCCTCATCTTCCTCCTGAGCCTGTCCTCTCCAAAGCTGGCCATGGGCACAGGATGCAGGCTCAGGAGGGATCAAGGGGGCAGCCAAGGGTGTGGAGCTGTAGTGAAAGTTGGGCTTCTCATGACCAGGTTGGTGCAGAAGGGTCAGCCTGGGGGTCAGGCACCATCACCCCATCTCCAGGTGCAAATTTCCAGGGTATCTGAGAGCTGCTAACTTGAACCCAGTCTTCTCTGTTGTATAAAGGTGTATTCATCAAAATGGAAGGGTAGACAATGTTTTATTTGATAGCTTATTACCTTGATTTGTAACTTGAATATTGAGGCATGGGGATTGAGCCTCCAGCTTTGTAAAGGTAGACCTGAGTCTGTTTCATGATTTTTCAATGAGTTTCGTTGGTTTTATTAGTCTCTTCAAAAACCAGACTTTCAGTTTTGTTAATTACACCATTATATTTTGTTTTCTACAATTTTTTATAATTTGCTTCCATTCTTATGTTTAATACTTACTTCCCTCTACTCTGGAGGTGACTTACCGTCCTTTTGCAGTTGTAAAGAGGTGCAAACTTAGGTAGCAGATTTTTAGCCTTGTTATTCTGGAGCTGGAAGCACTTACGGCCCCACTCTTGTCTCTGAATACAGATTTAACCACATGTAGTGATCTGATAAAATAATACGGGGCTTCACATTTTCTATCTCCAGCTCGAAGTATCAGTCCGGGCATGGCAATGCACACCTGTAAGACCAGCACTCTTGGAGACTGAAGCAAGACGACCTCAGGTTTAACCCAGCTTGGGCAACTTAGTAATATAACATGACCCTGTCTCAAAAATTTTTTTAAAAAAATTAAAAGGAACCGGGCTGGGGTTGAAGCTCAGTGTGAAGGCCCTAGTTTTAATCCCCAATGATACACATGCATGTACACACACACATACACACACACAAGCACACACAATGAGAATTTATTGAGACTTTTCTGCACCTTTCCTCTTCCTAGAGTTCTTTATTCACTTTTACCTTAATAGACTTCCATAGCAGGGTTTCTGCCAGAGAGCCAGACAGTCACTGTACTGCTGAACTGTTGAGAATGCGTGTCTTTTTTCTCTGGCTGTTTCGAGGATTCTTTTCCTGCCTTTCTTTTTCACCCCTGTGGCCCTGATACATTTCCCTGTGGTTTCCTGTAAGTGCCTGCCTGGGTTTCACAGAGCTGCTCCTGTCCATAACGCAATTCAACGTGGCCTGAGGTCTCTCATCAGCTTTGGGGAATTCTCGGTCAGACTCTCTCAGACACTGCTCCTGTCCCTTCTTCTTCAGAGCGCCAGCTCGAGAGCAAATGTTCACGTGACTTGTCTGCCTCTGTGGACTTTTCCTATGTGATATAGATAGATAGATAGATAGATAGATAGATAGATAGATAGAGATATAGATATAAATTATAGGGTCTATAGGGTCTCACTACACAGATTGGACTCATAGTGACTCTCCTGTTTTCAGCCTCTCCAGCCCTAGGATTGCAGGTGCCACCATGCCCAGTCTCAATCACCCTCTCAGTGTGTCCTGGGAGTGGGTCTAGCCCAGCACTCCAGGGATTGAACCCTGGTCTCTGCATTTGCCAAAGCAGGTGCTTTGTCCACTGAGCTATCCCACTGGCCTGCCTGCAAAGTAAATTTAAAAGGAACAGGGCTGGGGTTGAAGCTCAGTGTGAAGGCCCTAGTTTTAATCCCCAATGATACACATGCATGTACACACACACACACACACACACACACGCACACACACACAATGAGAATTTATTGAGACTTTTCTGCATCTTTCCTCTTTTTAATTGGATGTCAGCCATCACAGCCCCCAAGGAGACTTGCTTTGCTTGGGGTGGACTTCTATTTTTTTGAAGAGATAATAAAAGCAGAGCAGCCTGCCGTGGGCCAGTGTGCACCTGACATGTGTGTTTGTTGAGTGATGTGGAGGGACAGAGAGCGTTCGTTCCCCAAGACAGCCAGGATTCCAGCTCCTTGGACCTAGACCCATGATGCTGTCAGAGCAAGCTGAGCCATTCTGCGGCCAGTGACCAGACCGTGCATTTTAGCTTAGCAATCTGCCTTTCTTAAAGACTAATTTATGCCGATGGCACTTTTGTCATATGGCTGCTCCCCTTTACTGGCAAGTGGAACCGTCCCCGAGTGTCTGATGCGCTATTGTCTTGGTATCGCATTACCCGCGATAAGGAAATGTTCCTCTCCTAAGAGCGCCGTGGTGATTCGCAGCAGAGTCGGGATTTGGCATCCCACCCACCCACTTCTTCAGACCTGCGTTTGTCCTGGAGAAATACAATCTGGTTGTGCAAGCCAAGACTCTCTGCCTCCCTTTGGGTCATTTTATGATGAATCAGTATCAAGTCCCTGGAAGCACCTACAAGTGACTTGGGCAGGCCTCCCTCAGCCCCCAGGGTGTATTCTTGGTCCTTTCTCAGAGGTTCAGTCTTCACTGTCTCCGGATCTTGTTCTCTTTGTTTCCCTTCTCCTTGGTTTTCTTTTCCTTTCTTCCTCTCCCTTTCTTTTCTTTCTTTCTTTTTTATCTGAGAAAAAGATCTTAAAACATTGGAAATGGACCTGGGCGTGCGGGGGTGTGCGGGCCATTTCTTTCCCAGCACACAAAGGTTGTTTTCACAACCGGGCTCAACCAAGAGTCGTGCAGCCGATTTATGGCTTGGCAAGGGAAGGAAAGCGAGTGGAACATCAAGGGCCCTTCCTCCCGCACCAGGCTCTGTGCGTCTAGCACAGAGGGCTAGATCTGTCCAGGGGACGAGGTCCCAGGGCCTCTGCCCTAGAGCTGAAGATGTTGACCCCTCGGCCAGCTCTGCTTCTGCACCCAGCACGTGTTTCAAGAAAAGCTCTGTCCGGCCTCCTCTTTCCCATCCCCCATTCTCTGGCCGCAGCCGCACAGATGAGAAGGAAAACTTCTCCCAAGACCAGATGCTTATCTGAAAAACAGGTTGCTCAGCCCCTGTGTGGCCCCTTGTGGGTCTTAAACTCTTTCTCCTTTGTTCTTAGTTCTGGTTTTGCTCTGGAGAGAT
Source organism: Octodon degus (assembly GCF_000260255.1). Lineage (NCBI taxonomy): Eukaryota > Metazoa > Chordata > Mammalia > Rodentia > Octodontidae > Octodon > Octodon degus. Next base: position 18,933,411 of record NW_004524594.1, on the reverse strand, counting down.
TGTTCAGATGGACATCCTGAACCTGGGTGAATTTTAAAATTGCTTCCAGATCAACCAGATCTGGTTGTGCTGGCCTCCACGAGGTCAGGGCAGTGGGCAGGGCGGGGCTGGCTTCATCCAAGACAGATTAGCAGCAAATAAAGGTTTTCTTTGTTCTTCTTCCTCCAAACCTCTTCCTTCTTTTCTTTCCCTTTGCTATAGGAAGTTCTTCCCTCCCCACCCCTTCCCCACTTCCAGATATCCCTGGGCCTGAAGCTGGTTGTATTGCTGGGAGAAGTTAGACCAATGGGTAGCCCTTTGTCTGAATATTTGCTAGGTCTCACTGAGGAACAAAAGGCTTAGGGCTACGTTATAGACATCTGAGGAAATGACGGGAGGATGGGGGAGGGCTGGAGGAGGTCGATCTTGGAAGGGACTCTCCAGAATCCTGGCAATCACACACGCAAGCTGCTAACCCTGCTTAGCTTGCACGCTGACCGTGTTCCGGCAGAAAGGAGTTTGAAAATACGTCGTTGAGTGTGATCTGGAGTTTGGCCAAGGCCAGGGAATGGAGAGAGCCCAGCCCGCTGGGTTGGAGAGGAAGGAGTTTTAGGACAGCTGACTGAACCTCTGTGTTATCTCTTTCTAGTGAAGGAGTCTGTGGGACTCCAGCAGACCAGCAGGGCGGGTTCTTTAGAACAGCCTTCCTTTGATTCCTCTGAACGAGCCAGGGCTACACCAAGGCTACCCCAGGACTTAGCAGCTATTCCCAGAGGTGGTCACAGGAGTCTTGGAGGAACCTTGTTCATGGTCATGTTGGGCCTGATCTGACACCTACTTGAGGTCCCCTGCTAAACTACAGGTCCTGAGCCCCACCCAGCCCATGAAACCAGACACAGCCCTGTGATCTGTCAACCACAGAGCTCCGACTTCATCGGAGCCCATGGGAGCCACCTGCAGAGGCCTCTCCCCACCGTGGGGGCCAGAACCCAGTTCCTCCCAGCCTCAAGGCCCTGCTGGGCTGCCCACCTTCCTCTCTGATCACATCCCTTTCAGCCCCCTTGCCCATCACTCTGGCCCCACATTCCTGCAGCTCTGTGCTATGCACAGCCTGTCCCCACCCCACCCCCACTGGGACTGAGTCTGAGGTGAGTACCCAGCACCCACCTGCCTCATCCAGTCACCCTGTGGAGATGCAGAGGTTGGAGGGAGGAGGTCTGTGCCTGGCCCTGATCCCTGGAGTCTCTGGAAAACTCCATGGCCAAAGGTGAGTGGAGAGCGGTCACTGTCCTCTGGGCCAATCTCTTTCTCTGCTGCGCACCTGCTATACACAGGCCCAAGCACAGTAGCGACCTCCTCTCCTTGGTGATTCACAGGGAGGGAGGTGACAGACGCAGCTCTGACTGTGACCTCTCCCAGGAAAAGGATGGCAAAGCCTGCCTTGCAGTGAGGTTCAGGCAAGTCCAGCTTCAGAGGTCTGACCACTCCACAGAGGACAGAAAGACCCTAGAGACCACACAGGCACAGCCTTTGTGGTCAGATGGGAAAAGGATGACCACTGTGCAACCAGCCAGGCCCATGGATGCTGTTGCTGCAGCCAAGGAGTTGCCTGCCCAGCCTTACAGGCCCACGCAAGGAAGCCTGAGGGTCAGGTGCCCACTGGCGCCCCGAGGGAGTGACAGGCACTGCTACACTGTGCATGTTTGGGCTGTCCATCCAGGATACCCTTTGCCATTAAAAAGAAGGCACTGCCTAGCTTGCTTATTAATCATCCTTTTGCATAAAAAAGGAGTCCCAGCTGCCCTTCCCAACTTCCATCCTGAGAGGCTGTGAATGTCCCCTTGGCCACCAGCCACCGTGAGAAACTGCCATCCCCACTTTCTGGCCACTTCTAACCTCTTCCCCCCAGCATGATGCTATTGACCTGACCTAATGCCCCAGGTGCCCTGTGGCTAGCTTAGGTTTTTGTAGCTGGTCTGCCAGTCCCAGGCATGATTAGCTCTACAGGACAGGCACTGTGAGCCGTGTGCTCACTACTTTCCCCAGCATCTGGAGGCACATAGATGGTCGGTCTTGCCCCACAGGTACAGGGGTGAATGCAGCCTCTCCCCTCTCCCCCCGCCCCAGCCTGCCCACCTTTGTCCGCACTGCCCTGTCTCTCTGCCCTGCACCCAGTCTCTTCCAGGCTTGCCCACTTGGGGGTAGTATCCTCGTCTCCATCTTCATCTTCCTGATTCTCAGAGACCCCTCAGGGCTCCTCTGTGAAGCCAGCCACTCCTGCTTCCTGTGACCTTTACTTTTCTCTGCACTTTTCTGTATACTGGAGTTGCTTTTTGGCTTACTGGCTGACCATTAGCTCCACATTGCTGTCTGTCTTTCTCTCCGAGCTGCACATAGTAGGATCTTGTTCAGTGTGCCAACTCCCCTGGGCAGAGCCCTAATGCCTGTCAGGCCTGGCTTCAATGGGACCCTGCGGCAGCTGCCATCAGTGGTCTCGCAGCTTCACCAACAGCTTGAAAATATTGAGATGACAAGGCAGCCATGTTGGGGAGAGCCTATTGTGGAGATTACCTGGACTCCCTGAGGCTGCAGGGCTGCTGGAGTGACATAAACTCATCTTTAGGGGCAAAGCACTTGCCATTCAATAGTTCTGTGCTTGGATCTGTGGACACCAACCGTGGCACACATCATTCATCCATTTATTCATCCTTTTAAGCAACAATGTGCATCCCTCCCACTCGCCAGAAGGCAGGGAATAGGGCAGACTGAGGTTTCTGCCTTTCTAGGGCAGAAACAGAGCCAAGAGGCAGATCAGAGGAAGTGAAGGCAGCTAGAAACTGGGCCACGAAGACCACACACAGAGGACATTGGAACAGAAGCCTCAGGCACAGGTAGGAAGGGGGTTCCCACTCCAGAGGTCTTTGATTGCAGCAGAAGAGGGTTCAGTGAGCCTCAGCCAGCAGCGGTACCTGCCCTGGCACCCTCAGATCACCCACCCAGTCCTGTTCCATCTGATCCAGGGGCAGAGTGGGGGATGTCCTCTCTTTGGTCCATGTGGTGAACCACGCTGCAACAGGTGGCCCTAAAGAGGGAAGGTAGCTGCCTGCCTGCCCTCTGCTCAACAGACCCCAACTGGCCACTGAGGTCAGAGTGTAGAGCCAGGATGAGTCCACTTACAAAGGTTGGGTGACTTCTGTTGGTTCTTCTCTGTGTCGCAGGACCCCTTGGTAGCAGAGCCACCTCCACTGTCTGCACTCTGCTGAGCCCTGTTTGGGAAAGAGTCTGCAGAAGTCTGACCACACGGGGCCAGCTCCATCCCAGCTCTCGCAGTTTCTCTGTCCTTGCTTTCCTTGTGGAGAGCACTGGGGCGTCTGTGACCCTCATCTATTGGCTTCCTCTTCTATAATGAGCTGAAGGGCTGGGAGAGCAGAGGGACAGAGAAGGGCCCGGGATGAGTGAGGGTGTGGTTGAACTTGGGGAGGCTACTCCTCCTGGGGAGAGAGGCTCGAGTGATCCAGGCCCCGGACGGTGTTACAGCCAGGGAGTCCCATCTGGAATGGAGCATAACCAAGTCAACTTCCCCAAGGAGCTGTCTTCACAGTTGAAGTGTCTGTGGGAACCCCAGGGGAGGAAAGCCTGGGAGACATTTGGGTTTCCAGAAAGGGTGATGTCAGACTTGTGGGCTCACACTTAGGAAGCAAGGAGCCGAGTCTCCTCAGAGCTAGAAGAGGCCAGGATCTATTAGGGGTGGTCCTATAGGGGACATTCGGGGGCAGCCTGTGGCTCTGAGTTTCTTATGACTGGCATGGGGCGGGGAGCTGGGAGCACCCAGGCCATGGTGAACTTTACCTTTTTTTTTTTTTTTTTTTGTGCTGTACCAGGGATTGAACTCAGAACCCTGTGCTTGTCAGGTAAGCGCTTATTCTACTGAGCTATCTCCCTGAGCTTTAGCACCTTCAGTACTGGTGTTCTGGGGGGCCTTTGTAGTAGAGGGGGTGGGACCACAGGGAAGGAGGATATCACAAGCTTGGGTCCACTTTTAACCCTTGAGGGATGAGTCAGGGTGCGCACGTGCGTGCGTGCGCACACACACACACACACACACACACACAAAGAGGAATGGACTAGCATGTGCCACAGAATGCAGAAAATTGGCTCAATCTGTATATTTTTTCCAGGATCCCTGAGGCTCTCTTCTGCCATCATTTTTGGGCATGAAAATCTGGAGCCAACAAAGTCTAACAAAATAGCCTGGGGCTGTCACTGCCTCTGTGGGAGGGTGAGGGGAAAGGGATAAAGATCAGATTGAGGTGATGAAGTGCATTCAGAAGCTTATAGAAGGTGGGAAGGGAAGCGGTGTTGGGAAGGGAGAGGAGGAAAGGTGGGAGCGAGCGAGAGACAGACTGGAGTGAAAAAATTTGTGAATGAACCAACATGGGCAGACTGAAACCTCCCTGGGGGTGGGAGACTGAGCCTGCCACAGCCCCTCTCCCCGACTCACCTGGCTCTGACGTGTCCTGCACTTCTGCCCTGTCCAGGGACTCTCTCGTGGTGAGACATCTCCCAACACATTGGCTCGATCCCCTTACTCACATCCAACCATGTCATCCTTTCCACTGTCAGGTGGTGGGCAGCCTCTGCCTGACAGTCCCTCACCTAAGGGTGGCTGAAGGGCACCACAGGGGTTCAGTGGCTCCTCTGGTGTAGTGTGCTGAGCGCCCCTCCTCCCACCCTCCCCACCATTCCCAGGGGCAGTAGCTGTGCTGTAGGATCCACTTCATAATTAAAGGTTATTCTGTCAAAATATTTTAGGGATGTGCTTCTTTTGGTACTCTACGCAAAGGTGGCTTTCTTTGCATTTGTGCAGCACAGATGAAAATAGGACAAATTGGCTACTTTTCCTTAAGTAATAAAAGGATCTAACATCAGCCCCTCCCCTGGCAACATAGTAGATCCGATTTTTAAACCACAGTCACACTTTCCCTGACAATCAGCCTTATTCGTGTTCATTGCAGAATCCTTAGAAAACCTATAAAACTGTAAAGCACAAAATTAAAACCATCCGATGTAGTTTTCCTTAAATAGTAATTAGAGGCTCTGTAGCCGAGCTGTTCAGGCCAGACCACAAGTGGCCTTGAGCCCTGGAAATGTAGCTTGTCTGAAATGAGTTGTACTGGTGGAGTAGAGCGCACAGAAGATTTCAAACACTTGGGCGAAAGGGAGAAAGTGAAATATTCTATTAATAATTGTTCGATTGAGGACATCTCGAAATGAAATTGTTACATAATGGGTTGCATAGAATACGTTATCACTTTGGCCTGGCTCTTTTCGCTCCTGCTAATGTGGCAGCTATTGGACTCTGTCACTCAGATTTTGCCTTGTGTTCTTACCAGCGGTGCTGTTCTGCAGGCCTTTCTCCTCATGTGCAGCATTGTCCCATCCAGATGAGGCCTCTAGTGCCACATGCAGAGGCTTGAAGGCTCTGATTTCCTAGCACTGGGTCAGACGGATCCCTGACCTATCTGTGAGACTGGCTCACTCGATTGTTCATTCCCATCCAGAGGAGCAGTCATCAGAGACAATGTCTCTCTGAACAAAGCTCAGTTGCAGGACACAGACCCCAGCCCCGAGACACCACGGAAGTCAGCACCCAGCAAGGCATACTTGAATACACAGAGAAATGAATAGGCCATGCCCAGGCCCGCAGGCACCTGGGAGGTCTTTTAGTCCTATCATTGAGACTCACAGGAAAATGTCAGGGTCCCCCATAGAGATGCTGAGCTCCCAGGGGGACCAGGAAGCCTTTGGTGCTCTTGATCTTTGAGGGGTGGCATTCTGAGGAGATCATAATAGGATGCATTCCAGTGGGATTTATTCTGGAGTGAGACTGAAGCCAAAGCAAGGTGACACTGAGACCCAGTGCCAGACCCTGGAGATGGGTCTGTAGGGAAGTCAAGGGGCTACCTGGCCAGTGGCACAGAACCAGTGTGTGTTACCTGCCTAGAAAGGCTGCCATGGGATCCAGTCATCCTGTATTCGAGGGGAGGCCTTCACTATCTTGGAGAGCCAGGCGAGGCCAACTGCAAGCTGGGCTGGAAATCTTTTATTTTTCCAAGCCATACTCAGAGGTGCCCAAGAAGGGAGGTGTTGCTGCCACTGGGATGGAGTGTTTCCACACTCTGCCTGGGCAGTGCAGTCAGGTGCACCCTTCTGCAGGGAGGTCACCCCACTGCACCAAGCAGTGTCTGATGCCAGAGCATCTGCCATACCTGCAGGGTTCCTGGGGGAGAGGAAGCTGGATAAGATTTGAGCTAAGTGTCTCCTAGATCTCCTCAAAGAAAGGCACAGAGAAGCCCATGTGCAAAGCCACTCTCAGAGGGCTGGACTCACTGTAAGACCAAGTTTATATTTGCAAAGCCCTGGCATGGTGCTGGCTCACGAGAAGCACTCTACAATCGCTTGTTAAATAAACAAACACAAGCAGAGAAAGTGCATAGGGTGCCTCAGACGGAAAAGAAGGTGAAGAGTGCAGAAATAGGAGGAGATGCTGGGCAGAAGAGAGCCCAGCTGCCTGGACAGAGCCAGGAGCCCCAGCCAGGTTGGGTGGGACAGAGATGAGTCAGAGGCTGAGCCCTAGAAGAAAGGCTTCCCGGAGGAGGTGGCGGGGAGCTGGCAAGGTTCCGGCCTAGCCTGGGTGTGTTTTTAAACTTCTTAGGAATTCTCAGCAAGCAGGCCTTGGGTAACCAAACACCCCAAGAGCTAAGCCCTCCTCTGGAAACTGAAGCTTTGTGTGGATTCTGTAGGAGGAAAAAACTACTCCCAGACAGAACTTCATGCTTTGGCTGCACTCCAGAACTCAGGCTGGCATTTTCCGAGATCGAGTCACCCCACAAGCTGCAGCTGGGCAGCCTCTGTTGGGTGCTGAAGTCACCGAGGGAAGGAAATGACCGTGGTGCTGTCTCCAGGCCATCCTATCCCAGTGATGGATACTCCCAGCCATATCTTTCTCCTGATATCATCACAACCCTTTCAGCAGGTTATGTCACCTATCTGTGACATAACCCATTGTGTCCCCGCTTGGGATGCTTTCCAGGGCTGAACCAGCATGGGAGCAGGGGCAGCTTGGCGTTCCTAGTGGCCCTGAGCCATGAGCAGCTCATTTCTCCCATGCTGCTGTCCCTACCCTTCGGCTGCCTGTGAGTCAGTGACTCTTGAGCCCCTCTGGATACAGAAGGCTAGGTAGGGTAGGACGCAGCTTTGTGTGGGATTGGCACTGCAGGAACACTCCCCACCTCCACCTGTTGGGTTTCCCTACCATCCTTCCTCCTCCCTCCCCAGTCCCTCAAGTGCAGGTGTGTAAGTGTGGATTCCTGGAGGGATCTGTGGTCTCAGCCGGCAGGTCACCCCTCCTGCCTGCCTTTCAGCTCTCTGGGCCAGCTGTGATCACCTGGGAAAGAAACGGTGATAAAAATCAGCCTCCTAAGGGCCAGGGAGATGGCTCAGTGGAATAAGTGCTTCCCTGGCAAGCACAAGGACCTGAGTTCAATCCCCAGGTCCACCAAAAAAAAAAAAAAAAAAAAAAAATCAGCCTCCTAGATCTTCTATGAGCCAGGGCCATTCCCAATTAGGGGGAGGGGGGCAGTTCATCCCCAGAAGACATCTGACAAACTCCGGTGACACTGGCTGGGGGAGAAAGTGCTACCCAGCACCTACTGGGTAAAGATCACCAAGGAGCCGACTGAACAATCACACTACACAAATAGGCCGTTTGTCAAAGAATGTTCCCAGCCTGAAAGTCAAGGGTGCTGAGGCAGAGAGGGCATCCTAGAGCACCCTACTGGGAGAGATCATTCCTGGAACAGTGTCTAACCCTGGACTTGTCAGAGTAGGGGCTGAACATGCATGGTCCCATTCAGTCCCACAGCCCCCCCAAAAGTGAGGCCCTATATGACTCATTTTACGAAAGAGGAAACTGAGGCATGCTAAGACCTGATAGCCGGTTAACAGGGAGCTGGATTCTTGTTTGAGTTCATGAGCATGATCACCAGGCTCTGGATCCCGTCATTCAGAGCAGCTCTTTCTATCTCATTTTGTAAAGTTTGGTCTGTTCAACTTCTGGGGTCACAGATAGCTAGGTGAGTGCAGATATGTGTCCTGAGGCAGGTGGACCTTCCCTGTGGGCAGGGCAAAGGGAGAAGGTGAAAAGGTCCTTGGGAGAGTTGCCTGTGAAAAGCCGCTTAGAAGGCAGTCTCATCCCCTGAATGACCCCTTGTCACTTTATACCCCTAGGGACTACCAAAGTGTCCGCAGTGGTACAGGTATCTGTCAGTACATGGCCTCAAACAATCCAAACAGCAACATGGGGTCAACAGCGAGGGCCAGAACTTCCCGAGATAAAATGCACCATTTAGACGAAAAGAGGCTGTTTTGTTGTTGTTTTGTTTTATTTTGCTTATTTGTTTGTGGTACCAGAGATTGAACCCAGCGCCCTGTCACCGAGCTATAACCCCTGATTCTTTTTCATTTATTTCGAGACAGAATCTCACTAAGTTCCTAAATTGCTCGGGCTAGGCTTGAACTTGCAACTCTCCTGCCTCAACTTCCCAGAGTGTTAGGATTATAGGTGTGCACTATCACATCTGACTTAGAATTTTTTTCCTCCATGAGTTTTAATCAATGATACCTCCGTATCAGGGAGAGGATTTTCTAATGAATGTTCTAATACTATAGATTGTCCCTTTTACATCCAGAGGTCTATCTTCAGCCGAGGAAAAAGAAGCCAAAGGGCACTGAGTTTCTTAGAGGATATTCCCACGTCAGTATTTTCTCTTTACAAGGAGACAGAGCACAGAAAGCCAGTTCCAGCCCCAGGAGGGAAGGGTTAGTGGACAACAAGCATACCATCCTATCATTCTCAAAAAGGAACTACACCCTAACACGCAGGTACTTTTCCATGGGGAGGGAGCCTTGGGCTCCTCCCAGCACTTCTCCTTTCCCTGTACCAGCAGCAGCAGTGGGGCAGGGCCTGGGTGGCCTCAGCCGTCTTGTGCATGTCCTGCTTTGTCTTCATCACGGGGCCCTGATGGTGTAAAGGCTGCAGTAGCTCCCGTAACAATGTCTCTGTCACCAATGTCCACCAGTACTTATTCTCCCAGCACTCAGTGCTCATCCACCTCATGGCCAGGAAACTGCAAGGTCAGTCAGGTAGGGGCACGGGGATGTGGGGGAAATGGCCACCCTTGAAGATGGGTACGGGGCCAATCGCAGGCTCCTGGCTTTTCGGAGCTTGTGGAAGATGATGCGGGGGTCGTGTTCCGTGGCTGGCTATTCCTGGGCAGAAGCAGCATGGTGCTTCCTGAACTGCTTCCTTTCACAGCTTCTTCCAGAGTCCACGTGAGGCGGAAGTTAGCCGTATTTTATCTCCTCTTTTCATCACTATGTGGGGTCTGCAGGCACAGAGCATGTCGGGCTGCTTCAACGAGCTGAGTCTTCTTGGACTTTTGGTCATAGTTTTCCTCCCCATTGACCTGGGCCATGGGCATGTGGTGATGTTCTTCATCAACTAGTGGACCCTGGATTCAGGAGTGCAGTGGCTCTACCTCACCTGGGTTGGCCCTGGAACCTGTCAGACAGTGTAGGTGACTCCCGGGGCCAAGCTGGACCAGGATTGTACTGCCTTTAGCACTGGGCAGACATCTTGGCCTAGACTGATTTTTTTTTTCACTAAGTCATACACAGGAAATTAATCTGTCCCTTTTGGTTAGTAGGGATGAAAATTACAGAGTCCAGCTGCAGAAAATGTAGGGTGAATGCCATAGTTTATGGAAAGGCCATCCCATAAGCAGCCAGTGACTCTGAGGACAGAGCCCAAGAACAGTGCCCAGAAAGACACAGGGGCAGTGAGCTGGCTGGTGACTCACCTCAGAACAAAAGAGACCTTGGAAACCAGTCCTGACTTGGGAGACAGCTCAACTTGGAGGAATGTCCTTCTCCTTTCCGGATTTAGAGAAACTAAATTTACTTTTTGTTAATCTCTGAAATCGTAAGACCTACGACAGGTGCCCCAGGAACAGAAGTGGCCCTTTCTAGCCCTTGCTGACAAGAGGGCAACCTGCCTTTCCTGGCCATATCTGCAGAAGCATTGTTACCCTGTCCACTTAGAGTGACTTGGGGGTGGGGTGGGGGAGCACAACTGGGGGATAGAAGTAAAAAAGAGGAAATTTCCTGGCCAAGGGACAGAAGACATGTCTTACAGACATGTAAATATCAAACTTGGTAGGGACATGAATTACAGAAACAAGAGGTTAAACATAGCCCTGTCTGGGAAGAAGGAAGGGAACTGTCACCATATGTAGGAGATTGTCTCCCACCTGCAGCCCCCAGGGGTCTGGGGACTGAAGCTATGTGGATCATGCCAGTCAGAGCCCTGTCAAAGCAATAGACCAATGTCACTTCCCAAACATTTGGTAAAATGAACATATCCAGAATCGATTATGTGCATGCACGCACACATACATGCATAACTTTTTTTTTTTTTAACAGGGTTTGGCTTGAACCCTCAAACATGCTAGGGGAGTACTCTGCCACTGAACCACACCCTCAGCCCTGAGCAGTTATATCTTTATTCTTTTTATTAATGACACCTCAGAGCACTCAGGAAGATTCTTTGCCGTATGACCATACATTTAGTAAGATGGAATATTAGGGTTACACAATGCCAGGTGCTTACTAACGAGGAAAGAAGGATAAAGTTACATAATGCTCCCTCCCTGTGTGTGTGTGTGTGAGAGAGAGAGAGAGAGAGAGAGAGAGAGAGAGAGAGAGAGAGATCTTCCTAGACCTAAAGGCTTGAGTTCTTAGGGACCAGTTTCTTTGGCATGGCATGGCAGAGAGCATGGAGGATATTTCCGGCAGGTATGTGGGCAGTTCAGGGCATTTCTCCAATCCTGTCCTTGCTGTGCACAGTGCAGGCAATGGGTCCCTTAGTTAGGCCACCTGTGCCCATTGGCACAGCCAGCTGGCAAACCAAGCAGCCTCCCTGCACCCACCAAGTTCACCGGATTCCCCAACTTGTGCCCACATGAGGCAGCTTCCTTGGCAGGAGAGGAGAGGAGCTGAGAATGACAGGGTAATAGTAGGAGCAGCGGCCACCATGGACAAGCATGCCTTGCAGTCCCAGGGCTGCAAGTTCAGGACTCACTTGAGAAGAACAGGGCTCTGTGAGCATGAAGAGGTTGAAGAAGAGCTATGAGGTCAGAGAGCACCACAGCCAGAGTTACAGCTAGACATACCCCTGGCCCCTACCCCAACCAATCTCCCAGTTCTACCCTGGGAACCGTGCAGGCAATTTTATAGTCAACTTCTCTAAGCCTTGAGTGCTCCTAAATGGCCATTTGACCAGCAATTATTGAGGGTGCAGGAGTTGGGTTCCTGTGGGTCTCTGGATAATGAAAAAGGGGTCCAGTTGCTTGGGGAACCCAGGATGGTTTCCTGTAAGAGACAGATCTGAAGCATACCAGGAACTAACAGGATGTTGAGAAGCAGAGCAAGACTGTGTTCTCATGGGTAGGGTTGCCAGTGTGTGGCCCCTGGGGCTCAGCCTGAGCCTGGCTGCCCCAAGACCAGTCGCCTCCTCCTTTGGGCGGGGGAGGCTTGAAGACCTGAGGAATACCTATTGTGTGCACATGGCCCTACTCCTGTCCTGGGCTGAGGGGATCAAAGCCACGTCCCCTCTGGGATACAGTAGAGGTTACTCAATTCTGCAAAAGCCATGACCCTGCCTGGCGGCTGAGAAACTGCTTCTGGGCCTAAGATTCTTTCCACCTCAGGCACACTGCAAAAGGAGCAGTGTTGTTCGGGTTTGCTGAGAGATAATACACGTGTAGTCTCTGTAGAAGGGACTGCACTTTCCTGGCCACCCAGCACAGAAAGCTCCCAAATGAAGTGGGGCCACAAACACATCAGGTGCCCCAGAGAGATAAGAGTGGCCAGGGACTGAGTAGATGGGGGATGCAGGCAGGAGTGTGCCAGGGGTAGAGGCTAACAGGGCAATAAGAACCTTCTTGACTTATGTGGAACCTTCTCCCCCTTCCCTAGGTGAACCTCAAATCCTAGCTAGCTCTGACACTTATTGGGGGGGCACTGGAAGTTTCCCCCCTACTGTAAAAACCCTTTCCTCCCTCAGCAAAAACCCTAAGGGGCACTTACCCCGGATAAAAATAAAACTTGGAGGGGCCGCAGGAATGAAATACTTTCTTCCTGTGTTTAAATTTCTACGGAAAATCTGACCCGCGTGGCCGCCGCCCCTGCCTTAAGCGGGCGGAGTGCGCTTATATCTTTAAGGAAAGGAGGCAGGCCCGCGTCCAAGTTCCCGACCAGGCTCACGGGCTGCCCTCGGGATTCGCAGCCAGGTGGAGGCGCGGTCGGCCCCGGGGGAGAGTCGAGCGCACCCGCACGGTGCTCGGGCCGGGCGGGCCGAGAGCGGTGGGCGGGCGGGTGGAGCGGGAGGAGGCCACGTCCCCTGCGGGCCAGGGCGCGGGAAGGCCGGGCTCCCAGCGAGCGCGCGGCGAACGCTGCCGTCTCCGCTTGCAGAGGCCGCCGGGGCCGTGGATGGGGAGGGCGCGCCGCCCGGCGGTCCCCGCGAACAGGCGGCCAAGATGAGGGTCCACGAGAAGTACTCGACGCTCCCGGCCGAGGACCGCAGCGTTCACATCATTAACATCTGCGCCATCGAAGACATTGGTTACCTGCCGTCAGAAGGCACGGTGAGTACAGGGAGGCCGCGCACCTGTGCCGCGCCGGGAGGGCGGGATCCGGCGGCGGCGTGGCCTCCATGGGCGCCCACCCGCGCACGTGCGACCCGGTTGCAGCCCGCGGGGCCAGGCCACCAGCGTGCGCCCAATCCGGACTCCAGGCGCCAGGGGCACGGCGCCCACCCCGCAAAACAGCGCCCCGCGCCTGTCTGTGCCCAATCCGGGTTCCCAAGCGAGGGCGCACTGCTGGGTCCCAGGCGGGTCTCTGGCACCCAGGCCCACGTTCGGGGCTTCCTGGTAGGGCAGCTGGATGGGGTGAGGGATCAAGGGCGTTGGCCGCTACAGTGGGAAAGGGTCACAGGCAGCCGCCAGGCCCCACCACGCTGCCACCCAGTGAGAATCCAGCCCCGACCCCACCTGGCAGGGCGTGCGTCCTGCCTGGGGCGCAGGTCCACTCGCAACGGAGCTCAACGGGGGCAGTTGTGGGCGCTGGTAGATCGAGATTGCCTTTAGAGCTGATCTCGGTTTCCTGCTGCGCGCCCGCGAGTCGCGGTGGGGGTGGGGGCTGAGGAGTGGGCGCTGGAGTGGAACCAGTCTCGGGATTGGGGGGAACCCCCCTCCTGAGATCCTCCATAACTACCACTTTCCTTGGGGGCCGGACCTAGTCCATCAAGAGATCAGTGGAGATAGAATTCGCCCAGGAGGAGTTTGCCTTAAGGACAAAGTTTGCCCTGAGAGGAGAGAGTCGTGGCTGGCGTGGTGGGGGTGCTAGCTTTCAAAACTAGGACTGGTACCAAGACCTTAGAGCTAAATTCCCTTCCTGCCTGTCCTGCCCTTCCTCTCTTTCCTCTGGAGCCCCCTTGAAGGCCCTTCCCCAGGCCTTTCCAGCCCCCCTCGTGGCTGCTCTGAGATGAGGGGTGGTGCCTAGCCTTGGGGCTGGAGAGCTGGGGGCCGGGAGGTGTGTGAGGAGGGAGTGGGGGAGGACGACTGCTACTCAGAGGGCTACAGGGGCCGCTGCAGAGCTCCTAGGGGCTCTGGCTTTAGTCAGATCTTGTACTCTTGGGATCTCTGCTGGGGGTTGACCAGGAATTGAGCTTGTGCAGAACTGCAGGGGGCGGGAGAACAGGTGTGGGCGGAGCCTGCCTGTGCCTGTGATGCAAAGGATTGGTTTTAGAACTCAGGGGTCGCATTAGGACAGAGCTGTATGTCAGGCCATGCTCCCCACCCCCACCCCAGCACCCACAAAGGAGACAGGGAGGGCTCTGCCCTTCCAGGCTTACACAGTGGTGATGGAATGTTACTTAGGACAGTGACAAGGGACAATTCCATAGCACTGGGCCAGCACTGTGTCTTAGCTTGTTTAACTAACAACTGTGTAGGGTAGGAGCTATTATGGAGGAGGAAATTGAGGCCCAGATGGGGCGGCTGGCTGCCAGGAGGACAGCTAGGGAGGGCCCCAGCCAGGTGGCAAGGAAAGCCTGCATGACAGTGGGGACACTGTGGGGAAGAAGGAGCTGGTCATTCCCATGGGGAACTGAGAGATGGGGACTCTATCCAGTTAAGAAGCACAAGATGATGGGAAGATAGAAGTAACCCCCTTAGACTTGGCAGTCCCCTGAGTGTCAGTTAAGAAAGGGAGCTCCCAAAAAACAGCCTTCAGACCTGGCAGTGCAGATCAGAAACCCAGGGCTGGGCCAGACTCAACAACCATGTCTCCCCAAAGCCAGGGGAGGCCACACATCCCCAAAGAGGTGGCTCAGCCCCGTGTTCAAGGTCTTCATCATCCAGACAAATGCGGATAAACCCAGGTGTGACCGCTGACTCTTACTTTGCACACAGCTTTATCTCCACTGAGCTTTTTTTTTTGTAGGTCTGGGGGGCCATAGGCCAGGGTGCTGCCTGCAGGAAGGAGAGGTTACCGAGCCACATGCTGCCAGTGACAGCCGCAGATGGCAGGAAGCAGCAGCTCTGGGGCCTAGGGCCCGTGGGTGTTGGGCAGGCAGGATGACAGGAGCCTCCCAGGGCATCCCCAGCACACTCAGGCCAGCAGTTGTTGCTCAGTGATTATTGAGTTACTCAACAAAGATGGTTGTGTACCCCAGAGGCCGCTGGGTATGGGCTGCAAACATTTCCCATCCCAAGCTGGGCATGTGCCACATGCTTATAATCTTTGCGTTTTGGAAGACTGAAGCAAGAGGATCCCAAGTTCCAACCCAAACTGGCAATTTACCAATTTAGCAAAACTTTGTCTCAAAAAAAAAATTACAGATTGGGGATATAGCTCAATGCGAATATTGGATTCAATCCCTTATATTGCAAAAGAAAAAAGAAAGTTCCTCCTGTTTCTATATAAATATGTACATAAGTATGTCAAATATGCACACATTGGAGGGGAATAAGCTGCTCCCCTCCTGCCTACAGTTCCCATCCTGGGTCCCTCTGCCTGTCATAGTCAAGTTTAAGGATGAAAGTGACTTACAGGCTGGGGAGATAGCTCGGCAGTCTAAGCACCTGCTTGGCAAGCGCAAGGACCCAAGTTTTCTATCCCTGGTGCCACATGCCACGCCAGCACCCCTGGTATGGTGTGCTGGCCACCAAGACTGGAAGTGATGGTGTACGCCTGTAATCCCAGCACTGGGGAGACTGAAACAGGAGGATCACTAGGAGTTTGAGCTGTGTAGGGAGACCTGTACCAAATAATAAATATGACATACAGAGACAGGTAGTTATAAGAAGAAAAGATTTTTAAAAATCCAGATGCCATGCTAATGCAGTTGATTTCATTATATTTTTTTTCATCTTCATTTCTGAGTGTTTCTACCTTCAAACTGATGACCATCTGTGGCCTGGGATGTGTGTGCTCCAACAAGCCCCAACACCTCAGAAATACCTGCCTGGCTAGCATCTGCCTATTGCTAAGATAAGGGTACTTCCTGCTTGTTTGCCATGGGAAACACTCCACTTATAGAATGCCAATTATAACCAATAATCATAAATTGATATGTAGTGCTTGTGGTTTAATCCAAATATGAGGGGGAGGGGACTAAAAGTGAAGTTTCAAACTGCCCTTCCTCCCAGGTCTGAAATTCAAAGTCATAACCAAGAGCAAGTTTGCAGGTCTTTTATCCGGTATGGTATTGCACACCTGTAAGCCCAGCACCTCTGGAGGCTGAAGCAGGAGGATGGCAAGTTTGGGCCCAGCCAATTTGGACCCTGGCTCCAAATGAAAAATAGGTTATCATTCGGTACATAAGGCCTGGATTCAATCTCCACTGCAAAGAAGGAAAGAAAGAAAGAAGAAAAAAGAAACGAAGGAAAAAGATGGATGATAGATAGATAGATAGATAGATAGATGATAGATAGATTAGTAGTCTCTTATTTCTCCCACTTCCATAAACATTGAACATAGTAGAAGCCCTTAGTACAGTAATGGCAAACCTTTTAGAGCTTTCACTGATAACAAATAGCCTGGTGTAGCTCATGTGCCAGAGGTCTCGCCACCACTGCCTTAGGATGACTGCTATTTCTCAGGAGATGTGTGTGTTCAGTTCCTGGAGCTCCGACTCCAGGGAGGAGCTGTGGAATGAAGCCATTGGGTCCCAGCAGCATCTGAGCCATGGGCACAAGTTTCCTCTGCCTCTTCTGCCCCTTCCTGGCATCTGGGCCAGATGTCAGCCCCACTGTCAATGTCTGTGCTGCTGGGACAGAGCTGCCAGCATGCTCCTGCTGGGAAGGGACCTCCAGCATCTGCCTATCTGACCTCAGAGAGCGCCTCTCCTCCAACGTTTTCCTGTCTTCCTTGGCAACATCCTTTCCAGGAGCCCCCCAACCCCACCCCAATGCCAGGATTCAACCTCCAAAGTGCTTGCAGGTTCCTATCCCTGAAATCATTTAGGTCTTCATCCTACTGAGGGGAAACTGAGGCTCGGTGGTGTGAGGTATCGTGTCTCAGTCACTGGCCTGGGTCTCCGCTTGGGTCCTTGGCTCTCACGGCCACGGCCTGTTGCGGTACCCAGACCCAAGTTCTCACTCATTCATGCACGCAGTATTCATTCACCCACAGCTGCACATTCAGGGCCAACCACAAGTGGAAGGGAAAAGTCCCTTGTCCCCAACATAAGCATAATGAGGTTCCCCCCCCCAACCCCGTGAGGACACAGAAAAGAGAGTGTTCTGAGTCGTCCACAAACTTCGAATCAGAAAGTTATGCAGAATGTCTAACCCACATCCCTCCCTTCGTGCCCGCATCTTTGCCTTGTGGCCCTTTTCTGCACAAGTATAGTGCCCAGGACTCCACACAGGGGTCCTGCAGAGCCCCCGGCACCTCAGCAGCGTCTGCAGGCTTTGTTCTTCAGCCCAGCTCAGAATTGCCCTATGGACCATGGGCCTCCCAGCCTAGGAAGTCAGGAGAACAGCCACATTTTCTATCACCAGGTTGCTACTGTAATGCTTATTCAGGTGGGCTTGGTCCAGACTGATAAAACGGAAACCTCAGCAGATGAAGCAGCTTGATCAAGACCACAGGACACCCTGGCCATGGGACTAAGCCCTGGGACTCCCATATGGTCCTGGTGCTGCCTCCTGCTATGCCCAGTACCACGTCCAGCTCCTTTTGTCACTTTTAAAAGTCTGGACTTAGCCCTGTGCCACCTTTCACTTGCAGTCCACTCCTACCATGGATTATCCTTTCTCTTCTTCCTCTAGCGCTTTATTCGTGCATGTGCCTCAATCCCTGGTGACATAAAACTCCTCTTGAGGGTGTCCTATCTGCCAGGGCCTGCTGTGAGCTCTACAGTTGAAGTTCACCCTGAAGCCCTCTTGAAGTCACAGAATGAGGGAGGTCTTGGGAAGACAAAGTACGGAGGTGCTGAGCACCAGCCTGGAGGCGCAGCTGATCTCGGTGCACATACAGGCTGTGTCACCTGGGTCAGGCCTCTGCTGCCCCTGCTCCTTGGTGCCAGGAAGCTGGGGGGATTTCTGCCTTCCTAAAACCTGGGTTTTGAGGGCACGTGTGTTCCTGGAGATCCCCAGAGGGCAGGTGCTGATAGTTCAGCTTGAATAGACCTCATCTTGTGAGGCCACAGCCCAGGCTGTCTTCCCAATTCCTTCCAAATTTCCTTCCCTTCCTTCAAGGGCCATTTGTCCACCTTGTTCAATATTCAGCCTTGTCCTCGGCAGTCAGGAGCATTCTTGGGGCCTCTGGTAGGGGCAGAAGCCCCTGCTGTTGGGTTCTGGGTGGACACACAGTAGGCCAGTCCCGGGCTTGGCCTTTGGGAGGACTACTAGCAGTTAAGGACTTGGAGGGGATGGCTCAGGGCACCTAGAAGAGGATCCCTGTAGACTGGCCGAGTGGGATTCTGAAGACCAGACCAGATTACAAAGGAGCCTGGCATCAGGGAGGAGGGAGTGGAGCAAGGAGAAGGACGTGCCCCTCCCCCACTGCTACCCTAAGGAAAGGTGTAGAATTCTGGGTGGAGCTGCGGGGAAGAGCTGCAACTGGCCTTCCCTTAGCATCATGAGACCCTGGTCCCTAAGCACTGGGAGGGCACTGAGCACCACCATGAGTGCCCAGGATGGTGGCAGCCAGCCCTGGAGCCCTGGAAGCTGCATGTCTCTTGGTGTGACCACCTTGTACCCCCGCTGACCATACTGGACCTCACCGTAGTGTCTGTGCATGGCCCATCTTCCATGGCCTTCGGAGCGAGCTGAACCTCGGCACCAGCTCACTGTGACGCTGCACTTCTCTGACCTTCCTGGGATAACAAGGACAGGAGCATCTGCCCTTGGTCGGGGGACAAAAAGCAGGGTGACGAGATGGCCCTCAGGCGCCTGGCCCAGGCACGTTCTGGACCGGCTGCCGAGCCCAACAGCACGGTCATCTACCCAGCTAATCCTCTGGCCCAGAATACGGTGTGAGCCATGCTCTTTGTCCTAGGGGACCAGGCCTGGGACTCAGAGGATGTCCCCCGCCCCCGCCAGCCTCCTAGGCTGAGATACAAGAGACAGAGGCAAGGCTCCTACTGGTCTTTGCCTGCCCACCCGTCCAGTCCCTGCCTGCTGTGAACCGGCTGCTGTCACCCTCTGTCCTGTGTTACCTGCTGTGTGCACTGGCCCTCCTTGCCCACTGCCCCTGCTGGCTTCAGAAGTGGCAGAGCAGGACCAAGCCCACGCTCTCACAGTGTCCTTTAGCACCCAAGCCTGCTAGTAGCCAGAGCCACCGGTGAACAGTTAAGGCGAGCACCTCCATGTCAGTCTCCACTTCCTCCAGGTCGAGTGGACCAAATGATGGTGCCCCCTCCAAGGGGCAGCACTCAGGGAGATGGCATGCTCGTGTGCAGAAAGAGCAGCACCGAGTTGCTGTGCCATGGAGACGGGCGTGTCCTCTATGCAGACAGGATTGAGGCTAGGCGCAGCCTCTCACCTGCTCCACGGCCTCGGGACCTCTTCACCTTGCTGGTCCTCAGTTTCCTCCTGCACGCACACACATGCCTCTTGTTGACAGTAGATATGAGTCATGAGGCTCAGGTCCTGTACTGGGGTTCAAATGCTGCTGTCCTCAAAAGCCAGCCCTTCCCTACCCTGTCCCAGGTCTGTATCTGCCTCTGTCACCTGCCCATACAGATGGGATCCAACTCATGAATACCAGAAGGCTGGATCACAGAGAGTGAGGGGAAGAGGGGCTATTGGTGCCCACATTATGTCCTGGTCCCCTGAAGGTCACCAAGGGCTGGACCCTGAGTGACTATAGATGATGGACCAGTTCTGGCCTCCTGCTGGCTTCAGGTACTAACCAGACCCTGCAAGGCTGTGGGCCGTGCAGTCTCCAGGGGGTAGCACCTGGGGCCAGAGATGCTGAGCTGCCAACTATAAACCCCCATTCCACTAACCAGGTGGAAGGATCCCAGGCCACCGACATTGACACCCAGGAAAGGCAGGCAAATCTGGCCATTTGACCCTGCTTGAGTGCCTTTCTCCCCCTCATGCCCTTGTGGCTATACTATGGGCAGCAGTGTCCACTTTGTCTCTCCCTCCCACCCTGCTCCCCTGCCCTTCAATATATGACGGGTTGTGAGTCCCCAGCCTTCCTCCATAAACCCCACTCCAGACAAGGAGTCCTTCTGCCACTCCTCACCACCAAATGCACAGCTCTGGCTGTCCTGGGCTCCAGGTGACCATGTACCAGGGTAGACTTCCCAGGATGCTGCATGTTCAGGTCAAGGCCAGCCTCGCAGGAGTCGGGAGAACCTGAGCTGTTTAGGGCCACCCAGGCCCTTCTCAGCCTCCTGCCTCTGAGCAGCCTGGGCCTCGGGTGGGATGGAGACAGGTCAGAGTAAGACAAGAAGGAAAGGGTGGCTGAGGGCAGCAGTGGGGCATAGTGGGAGATGGGACTTCCCAGGGTAGGGGTTGCAGTGACCAGTGGCACTGCAGAGTGAGGCACAGAGTCTGACAGGCTCATCCTGCTAAAGGGTCTCCCTTTGCCTCCAGGCCTGTTGTGCACAGGGGAAACAGGCAGGGCTGTGTTCAACACGGAAGGGAAGGTTGGACCCTCCACACAGCTTATGGTCAGGGAAGGCTCCTATAGGAAGAGGCTTGGCAGAGGTGCAGCGAAGCACAGGGGACCCCTGCACTGACCTTGGGCATTTGGCACCTGCCACCGGCAGTGCACCAGCCTGGAGCTCTACTAAGGTAGCCCTTGGTCCAAGCTGAAGATGCAACTCAGGGTTGAGCAGGCACTGGGGGCATCTGTACTTGGCTGCAGGAACCTGAGGGAGTCAGGTGGTCAGCCGGGCTGAGGCCAGTGTGAGGGCTGATGGTTTGAGGTGGCTCCTTAGGCTACATCTCAGCCTAGTTTTGTTCATTTTTCCCTACTACCAAAGCCCAGCTTGCTGATGGAGCTGTCTGCTTTCGACAATCAGTCAAATCCCATGGGAGGTCTAGCAATTAGGCTTTGTCCTCAGCAACAGCTGTACTGCATAGCAATTGTGTGGGTGCTTGGCTTTTTAAACCCTGCTCTGCACTTCCAAATCTCATTCACATCCTCAGGTCCCTTCAGGTAAAGAAGGAAACTGAGGCAGGATGGACTCTGCCAGAGCCCTGCCCATCCCCTTGTCCACCCCAGGGCATCTGCAGACAATCCCCCTGTTCCTCCCTTCCAGGGAGTGTCTGGCTTAGGCAAAGGCTGTGAAGAAGTCCTCGCCCAAAGGCATCCAGAAAAGGTGGGAGACAGGTGGAAGTGCAGGGGTACTGATGCCAAGGAGAGGCACAGAGCAGGCAGAAAGCCACACAGCTTCCACACCCTCCTAGTACCAGCCCCAGGGGTGCTCCTCAAGGTCACCTGGGGTCCCCACCAGGACAGAGCCAGCTGCCCACAACAGTGACCTTTCAGCCTCTCCTCCTCAGCCTACTCAGATGCTTGGGTCTCTCCCCTGTGGGCTGTTTGCACTTCAGTTCCCTAGTCAGGCCCAACCTTAGGAGAACCGAAACTTGAGTGAGAGCCACACCACTGGGCAGTGGCCCCATGGCCATCTTGACATGATGTTCCCTGGATAGCGCTACAGACTGAGACTTAACACTGGCAGACACTTGAGCCTGACTCTGTGTTGCATGTTGTCACTCCATGGGTGTGACAAGTTCTGCCTAGGAGGTGTGCTTTGCAGCCCTCATGGTAGACTGTGCTGGCAACTGGCTATGTTCCTTCGTTTAGCCTGCTCTGGCTCTGAAGACAAGAAGGCCTACTGGGTGGCCACTGTGTGACTTGGCATTCTTGGGGATGGTTAGTAGCCAGCAGCACCTTCTAGAACATCTGCTTGGTGAAGCCAAGGCTTTCTTTCTTGCTCTCAGAGCCTAGGACCACACCTGGCTCATAGGAGGCACGTACTGTGCCTAGCTGTCCTTTAGTGCCTGCAGGGGACTGGCTCTAGGACCGCACCAGACACCACATCCTGTGGACACTGAGGCCCAGCCCATAAAATAGTGTAGTGTTTGCATACTATCTACTCACATCCTCCTGTGTACTTTAAATCATTTCTAGACAACTTACAACCCATAATAACAATGGATATGCTATGTTCAGAGCTGTCATTTTGCGTTGTTTGGAATAATGACAAGCAAAAGGTCTGTTCATGGTCAGCACAGACACAGGGCTTCTCTGTGTCCCAAGTTGGTTGAAACCGTGGGAACAGAATCAGTGGATTTGGAACCCATGCCTGTGTAGGAGTCTGGGGTGGGGGGTATATTTGTTGAATGAATGAATGAATGAATGAATGAAGCCAGAGCATAGAGCAGTCCAAAGCCCCTCATGAACAAACTGATCTCTCCTCAGCTGCTCAACTCCTTGTCTGTGGACCCCGATGCCAAGTGCAAGTACGGCCTGTACTTCAGGGACGGCAAACGCAAGGTGGACTATATCCTGGTGTACCACCACAAGAGGCCTTCGGGGAGCAGGGCCCTGCCCAGGCGGGTCCTGCACAATGACGCCGCCCCCGGGGCTCGAGGCGCCAAGCAGGACCAGCCTCTGCCTGGGAAGGGAGGCCAGGTGGAGACGGGCTCTCCCGAGCCCCCCATGGACCACTACGAGGATGACAAGCAGTTCCGCAGGGAGGAGTATGAGGGCAACCTCCTGGAGGCGGGCCTGGAGCTGGAGCGCGACCATGACGTAACTATGCACTTCTCCGGGCTTCAGGGTGTGCAGGGCCAGGGGGCTCTGGTTAGGGGGCTGCTATTTCTTTTAACTTTGCCTGTGCCTAGGGAAGGATTACATGGATGGCAGGTTGGGCAGAAGCAGTTTCCCAGCAGCCCTCCTCTGGCCACATCTGCTAGGGTGGGGCTGGCCTGGGTGGCCATGACCTTTGGGGTTGGAGGGCTTCCTGTCTTGCTCTGTTCCTACCCCAGGAAGACTTGCCCCATCAGAGACAGAGAGTAGGCTGTCCTGGGATTTTCTTTATGGCCTCAGCCCTTCCGATCTGTAAATGAAGTAAGTCTAGGGGGTCTCTTCTTGTAACTTCATGAGTCTGACGCTGATTTCTGCAGCCTTCTCTTCCCCAGAAAAGCTTAAAAATCTTGCACAGAATCACTTTGTAAAGAAGTGAGGGTCTCCTTGCCCCTGGACCTGCTGCTCTGGTGGCTGAGGTCACAGCAGTGTGTAGGGTGACCTTAGCGAGAGCTGCCTTTGACCAATCGACTGAAACCTGAGTGTGCCCAGGCCAACGGCACCCAGGTGTGGCCTTCAGCTCTCTGCGTTCAGTGCCCTTCTTTATGTAAGTGGGCAGAAAGGCCCCTGCTCTGCAGAGCTGTCACTTTAGTAGAGTAATCAAGAATCAGCAAAAGTCTTCAGTGCACAGGAAAAGTATCAGGAGGTTAACCTGGGAGGCTGTTGAGTCAACTGCGAATATTTGAAAGAAAAGTTGGCATGAGTTTGAAATCACGGTGTCCTTAAATAATGAATACTTTCAGTTCCTGGCTAAGAAAGCCTTCAGTCTCTACAGCCGGAGAGACACCTGAGTTTTATAAACAATCCCAACGGCTGGGTGGAACCTCCTTTGACCTTGACCTCACATGACCTTAAGCCTGAGGGTCCAGGGATCTTGCTCTGCTCTCCTGTCTCCCTGGGACCCTGCTCACCTTCCCCAGGTGTGGCTGCCACAGGAGTGCCAGCTCCTCGAAGGGGTGGGCCTGGGGAAGGGCGTTGAAAAGTTTGGATAATTGGGAAGCAAAGATTGGAGTTTAACAAGGAGCTGAAGAGTTTTCCCCCTGTTTTGGGGACAGCAGCAGGAAGGTATTTACTGGTCCTTCTGAGACTGTCTCTGAGCAGTTGATTCTTGCTCACTTTTCTCATTGTTCTGCCCTGCCCGCCCTGCAGCTTTTCGAACAATAGGGCCACTGTTGGGAGTTAATTTCAGCAGGTCATTTTATTACTGGAGGGACACACAGCTTCCATCAGGGCCCACCCCAGGAGCTGAGGCGGGACAGCCAGGAGTTGGAGCACTGTGTGCCTCGTCTGTTTCCCAACGGATTTGCTCTCTGTCCGTGTCCTTCTTCCCTGACGACAACATTAAACTCTCAGGCTAGACAGCAGCCTCTGCAGGCTGGTGATTCAGACCCGCCCGCCTTAGGCCCCAGATCTCTCCCTGTCCCTGTTGACCTGCCAGGCCTCAGTTTCCTCATGTGTGAGATAAGCCAGTATGATTTGCAGCACCAGGCTGTCGTGGCAAAGTGCTTAATGCAGAGCCTGGCACATGGCACATCCTTATTGGTGGATGCCAGTGCACCACTATATGGCATACAAGGATAGAAGGCTGAGGGCGAGGACCCTCCCCAAGTGCCATTAATACCCTCTACCAACTAACCCCCGAATTTCATGGGCAGTTTGCCTCTAGGGCTATGAAAAGGTAATACCTGTTATTCAAGCTACTCAGGAGGCTGAGGTAAGAGGGTTCCAGACCAGAACGGGCAATTTAGGGTACACCAAGGATATAGCTCAGCAGCACAGCTCCTTCCTGGCAAGTGTGGGGTCGTGAGTTCGATTCCTGGTGCCAAAAAAAGAAAGAATTAAAAGGGTTGGACTATAGCTCAATGGTAGAATATGAGAGCCTGGCATATGAGAGGCTCTGGGTTCAATCCCAAGTACTGGAAAAAAAAAAAAAAAAGGAAGATGTGATTGTGCTGAAGGCAAAGACAGTTCAGGTTTTCAGGTGACAGAAACTGGGTTGCTCCTCCCCTTTGCTGGAGCCTAAATTCATCATGAGTGTTTTCCAGGGGCCCCCCAGAAACCCCTAAGCTTTCCTCTGTGACCCACACAGTGAACAACTACTCCACTGCCCCCATCCCCTGGCCTCCCAGAAGTGGACAGAACTGGGATCTGGGAAAGGACTGTTTGGGCACACGCTGGAGAGATTAGTGATGGGGCTGCAGCCAGTCTGATTCAGGGCAGAGGGCCGCTCTGGTTAATGAATTGTCCCCTGGGGTGCCTCAGATTACTTGGAGCCAGAGAGTTTGCAGTTTTCAAAAAGTGAGAGTCTTCAAGAGAGCCCAGTTGCACAATCTTACCCAAGCTGAAGCAAACTCCCAGGATTATGTCCATGGACTAAGTCCACAGAATCTATCAGATCCTCAAACACTCAATGACAGCCCCCCAACTGAGACCCATTGGCTGTGGAGCTGGTTTCTCAGCCTCAGAACTAGAGACACTCCATATTTAAGGGTACCCTAACACCTGCCTGACCCACATGATAGAAAGCAAAAGTGTCCCCAGACACATCCCTGGGGGTCCAGATCACACCCCATGGAGGAAGCCTTGCTTCAAAGACTGGCCAGGGAGGCAGGGGGACAAAAAAAAGTGGAGGAGAGCAAGATGACCCCCGGATGGACACCAGCCACCTCCCGAGCCACCTTCCAACCCAACCTCTGTGGCTGTGACCAGGCAGCCTTGCAGAGGCCACGAGCACACAGGCTGGGTTCCCCTTGGAACACTAGTGGCTGTGTCATGCTGTGGGGCTTCTGGGTAAAGAGGCCGTGTGCTCACACAGAGAGGAGCCCTGGGCTGGCTTTCCTGAGGGGTCAGGTTTATTATTCGAGACAGCTGCGTGGCATGGGATGCTGCCCATCCTGGGAGGTAGCTCTGCCAAGGAGGCAGTGGGGGTGACTACTAGGGATCAGAGTCCAGCTGTGTGTGTCTCCTGTGGCACCCTAACACACGCCCATATATGGGCAGCTAGAACAGTGCAAGCTTCTCCTCTTGCAGTTCTAGGGGTCCAGAGTTCGCAATCAAGGTCATTCTGAAGGCTCTAGAAGAGCACCTTCCAGCCTCCGGGGCCTCTATGTCTCTTGGCTTGTGGCTGCTTCATTCTTGTCTCTGTCATCACACTGCCCCTCCTCTGTTGTACCTTGCATGGCTTCTCTTCTTATAAGGACAGACATTCTACTTAGGGCCCACCCTAAGCCCGTCTGACTATCTCAGCCTGATCGCATCTGCAAAGACCCTGTTTCCAAATAACAGCGCATTCCCAAATCCCAGGGCTAGGGCTTGTGCACATCTGATTAAGAGACATTGTGTCACCCACTGCACTAGCTGAGATGCTGCTCTGGAGGGGCCCCCAGGGTGGGAGGGGTTTGGACATCAGCCTGGAGCCTCAGCAGAGGAGGTGGGCCGTGGCTGGGACAGGCATAACACATGGTCTGCAGGTTGTGTGTAGGAGCCCTGGATCCTGCCCAGGTATAAGTTCTGGTTCTGCAGATCGGGAGTCCTAGACTGACCTCTAAGGTGTAAAGAACACAGATGAGGCTAGTTCTCCACTGTCAGCAGAAGTGTCCCCAGAGAAGTACCCCCACAACCTCTGCAAAAGCCTCCTGTCCACTATTTACCCTGCAAGTAATCCAGATGGAGGTGCCAGTGAGCTCTCTGGGTCTGTCTCTGTCCTTCTGGTTCTCTCTCTGTCTCTGTCTCTGTCTGTCTCTGTCTGTCTTGTCTGTCTATCTGTCTGTCTCTCTCCTCCCACTTTCCCTCCCCCTCTGTCTCTTCTCTACCACTCTATTCTCCCCCAACTTCTCTGTCTTTGCCCAGTTTTCTGGCTCTCCCTTCCCACTCTCTCTCCCGGCAAAGTCAGTGTCCAGGGTCTCTTAGAGGGACAAAAGTAGTTTATGGCCAACATGTTTTCTTACAGCAAAAACTCATTAGTGTTTTTGAAGTCCAGCCTCAAAGCCTGCTGGGCGTTATTTATGTTCATGAGGTCACTGCAGAGGACAATCCAGCCCTGAAATCCAGCCATGTGTGCCGGGTGGCCGGGGCCCACACTGCCCTGACAGTGAACTTGACCCTGGCTTGGCAGAGGCTGCTAAGGCCATGGATACAGGACCTCATCAAAGGCGGCTGCCTTCATGATAAGGTCCAGAGATTTCTAGGGTCCCGTTGGCACTCTTATTTCTCTGTGTGCCTCTCTGGAGCTGGTGGCTCATCTCTGAGGATGTTGCTATTGAAAAGTAGGCAAGAGACAAGTGTTGCTGCCACCCAGCTCTGAGGACATGGGAGCAAGAGGGGAGGACTCAGCCCCTGAGCTGGAGCACAGGGCAGCCCCTCCAGGGCTGTGTGCACATTTTGACCCAACTCAGCCATCTCCCAGAGTAAGAGGCACCCACCTCTCTGGGCCTCAGATTCTCTACTTGGTGGTGTTGTTGTTTTTAATGTATTTGGTTCAGGGTCTCACTATGCAGCTTGAACTTGTAGTGATCCTCCTGTTTTCAGCCTCCCCAGTGCTGGATTACAAGTGTGCACCACCACGCCCAGAGTTGGTGGCCTGCTCAGCACCTGGGGCAGGGCCAGTGCAGTTTGTGGTACCTGGGATTGTACACCCTCCCCCCCATCCCTGTACTTGCCTAAGCAGGTGTTTAGTCTGCTGAGTTTTCTCACCAGCCCCAGGTTCTCTTTTTGTAAATGGAGATGATGGTTTGAACTTCCTCTGAGCAGGGACCTCAAGGTAAGATCAGTATTGGGTCCAATGGCGAGGTACGCACCTCCCAAAACCTCAACTATAGGCCACTCATGTGGCTCCAGACCTGGGCCACAGTAAGGCAGAACTGAAGTTGCACTCCATGCAAGGGTCTCCTGCACCTGTTGCCCTCCTGCCAGGGAGGTAACCAAGCAGGCTGGTGGGCTAGCTGGCCAAGGTCCCTCATACCTGCTGCTGAGGCCCTGTGGGTTAGGACAGGTGTCAGTGCGGAGTGGGGGTAGCACTCCTCACCACCCTGGGCATAGCAGAGGGCATAGAGGCCTTGGGCTGGGAGGGTCTTAGGTCTAGTCCCAGCTCTATGGGATCAGAGCTTTTGGGTACAATCTGCCTGCAGGCTTCCCTGCAGCTGCATGAGACTAGGTGGGACAGGGATGGAGCTGGGTGACCCAACCTCTGCAGAACTACCCTGGAATTTGGGCTCCTGCCTCTGCCCCTTTGGCCTAAAACCTGCATCCCTGGCCCATCCAAGCTCTGGAAGCACCCTCCTCACCAGAGAACAGGGCTCTTGCTCCTTTGGGCAACAGGGGCCAGCAGTCTAACCCCAACAAGACTTTTCTGCTCAGAATCCCAGACTGCTGGTTTCTTTCTGCAGCCCCTCTGCAGAGGCCCAAAGCTCATAAGACTCTCATCCCTTTAACCAGGCTTGGTTGCATAGAAACATGTTTCTGTTACAGTAAATTCTAGACTTTCTTTTTCTTTTCTTTCTTTCTTTCTTTTTTTTTTTTTTTTTTTGAAAAAGCTATATCTTTAAAATCTCCCCTAAGACTATTGCACAGCTGGCCCTGGGGGGGGGGGGTCTCTGGCAGTTCAGGGTGAAATCTGTGCCGCCTGGCTGCTCTTCCAAGGCCCCTGGCTATGGCCAGCTCCAAGAAGGACAGAGCCCACCCCCAGACTGGGGATTCTGCAAGCCAGTTGTTAAGCCTCAGGGCGTTTGAGCCATGCAACCATGACATGGGCCAGATGTGACAGGCCAGTCTGGGGCCGTGCTGGGCACCCCTTCCGCCAGCTATCCCAGGGGTAGCTGAGTGTTTGCTCTCATGGCCATTGAGTCTGTAGCTCTTGAATTGATCTTTTAACTTCTAGAAGTGCTGCTTGGTTCTTTTACAAGTTGCCGTGTCATTGTTTAATGGTTTCCTGTCCTCTGCTTGGGCTTGGTTTCCTTACTCAGGTGCGCAGGGCTGGTAGATCCCCTTCAAACGCCTGTGATCCCCACTAAACACACCTGCATCTCATGCGCTGCTCCTTCTCCTTCCCACTGTCTCTCATCTGCTCTGGTCTGTGAGTCACTGAGGGTTCCCGAGGCCTGGGAGAAGGTTTCCATGTCCAGAAAGGCTAGTAGGCTATGGATGAAAGCCACCCTGGCCAGTCACGCTGAAGTGTCACTCCTTTACTGGGTTACTCCTGCCATTCCAGACAAATACCAGCAAAAATCACTCTTCCTAGAGGTGGGGGTGGGAAGGGGGCTGGTGGGTTCTCCATTCCCTGCCTTGTCTAAGGCTTGCAGAGGGCTGACGCCAATCATACCAGCTCAGCCTCCCTGAAGCTCTGAGGTTAGTGGACAGCTGTCCCCTGGTGGGTCAGATGCAAGCATCCTCTCAGAACTGCAGTTCTGCAGCACCTGCCAAGCCCCATGTGGAAAGGTCTCACGTCCCACCCCACTGAGGATGGGCCTGCACTGATACCCTTCTCTGCAAGCCACCATTGCCAGCCCAAGTGGCCTCTGGGAAATGTAGTTTCAATCTGTACTCTGGGTCAAGGTTTTCTCCACTACAGGCCCTGGCAGTTTCCTGCTCCTTTCGCAGTTTTGCAGCACCTTGGCAGCCGTTCCTTTTTAAAAATTTTTTGTCCAGTATTTTTTACTGTTTTCCATGGGAGGGTTGCCCTGGACAACCTGCCTGCTTTCACCAGAGCAACAGTGCAAAGAGACCTCACGTCTCACGTACCAGTCATTGCAACCACAACCATCCTCCAGTGGGCCTTGTGCCACGCTCAGGCCCAAGGCTAGGGATAACGTGTCCACAGCCTGGCCTTGGCACATTCTTGGCAACTGTGCCTGATCCATTGGGTTCCCAGGTCTCCTGAGACTCATCTAGAGATAGGGCCAAGAAGACCTGAAGGAACTTGACTTTGCCCCAGTGCAGGTGTCCTAATGCCCTGTATGGCTCTGCCTGTGCCTGCACAGTTTGGAGCCAGTCCCCAATCCCCACATGGTATAGACATGACACACAGTAAGGAAGACCCAGAAAATGCCAGGCAACATATGATGCTGCCCTACGCAGACACAGTGATGGAGTGCACCCACTGTCCTGTAGGCCCCAGCCACACCCTCTGGGAACCGTGACTGGTGACGGTCCCAGGCCACACCCACTGCTGATGCTCCTGGGCCAGCTGTTTCTAGGCTTTCATCCATGTCTTCTGAAGTGGATGACCAGGGTCCAGGAGAAGGTGGGAGGAGGGCGTGAATGCTGGGCGGCCCCAGCTGTCGCACAGCTGCCACTCAGTAAAGATGGCTCCTCCTTCTTCCTCTGTCACTTGCTCAGTAAATACCATGCAGCTCCTGCTCTGTGCCAGGTTCTGTCCTCTGTGCTAAGCACACGAGTGGGCAGACAGACCTTTCCCAGCTCATGTTCACATTGAAGCAGGCCAAGCCGTCAAGGGGACCATAGCCGTGTCCAGGGGCCACTACCATGATGGACATGCAGCCTGGAAGGCAGGAAGGGCATAAAAGAGCCCTTTCAGCCCTGGCCACCGTAAGCCCTCCATGGCGACCATCATCGTTTTTATGATTTTCTTCTGAGACCATAGTGCTAGAAACAGTCCTAGAAAGATCAGAGGTCTCTTGCCTAGGGCTCAGAGGAGACATTTAATTAGAGCACTTTATGCTCTCTGCAGAAGTGATGTCCCTGGCCTTTCCACTCCCACCTCCTCTGGCTTGGACATATCCCTGTCCCCTTGCAGAGTTGGTGGCCTGGCCAGCTTGTTTCTTCTTCATACCCATGGCTGGGACTTAGCTCCGCTGGTTCTCCAAATATCCCCAGCACAAGGGACCTGAACAGGACAGGACTTTCTCCTCTCAGATGCTTCCTATTGCCGTGAGCTGTGGTCAGGCTGGGCACCATGTTCTAAAACAGCTAACATATGTTTCTGCTGAACTGGTCTCATGACCTCTTTCCCAAATCGCACCAGATGTTTCCCCAGGAGAGACTCACGTAATCAGGGGCACACATTTTCCCAGGAGGCCAGCAGTACGCTCCGGCTCCTGACCAACCAAAGATGTCTCCATGGACTTGGAAGAGTGTATTTTGAGTCTTTGCATGTGGATGAACAGTGCCCAGAAATAAATCTGGGTTGGTAGCAGGAAAAGACAGGCTCTACCACACGTGGGCTGGGGACGGCCATCCCTTCTGACTCAGGGATGTCCTGTGATGTCAGCCTGTGAGTCACCAGGGCTGGGGAACCCTCCCTGGTGAGTGCAGGTGAGGTCCCAGCTCTCCCAGTGCAGGGGGAGCCCACTCTGAGCTCACCTCTCATAGACCTGACCTCCAGCCAGCCAGAGGATTGGGCCAGGCTACTGAGAGCAACAGAGGCCCCTCTCTTTTTTACAGATGAGGAAACAGAGCCACAGAGAGACTTAAGTCACTTGCCAGAGACCTCACAAAGGCAGGCAGGATTCTGATGCAGGCTGCCCACTACCTCAAAGGTCTCAAGGGTTCTGGGCTTCCTTCACATAAGCCCACAATAGGAGCTCCTGTGGACATGTATCAGCTCCCAGAGGGAGCCCATTCCCCTGCTCCAGGCTCAGGGGTACCCCATGTTGTGTCCTATGAGTCTCATGCCCAGAGTGCCCTGGTCCTGCTGTCCTGCTGTCCCCTGCAGATAGCAGACCTCCCATGCTTCTGCGAAGCTCCCCAAATGCCCAGAGGTCCTCAAACAAATTCCCGCCAGACTCTATCTTGTGGCTTCCTCAGTGCAGTGTGCAAGTGTGGCCTTATTTGGAAAGAGAGTCTCAGCAGTTGGATCAGGTTAAGCATTTTGGGGTGAAATCATCCTGGATTTAGGATAAGCATTAAATCCAGTAGGAGAGAGAAAAACACACAGGGACTCCCAGAGGAGAGGAGGCCGGGTGAGGACAGACAGGTTGGAGAGACACAGCTGTGAGCCTAGAAACACTAGGAGTCCCCAGGAGCTAGCAGAATACCGGGGGAGAGTATGACACTGACCACACCTGCATTTCAGCCTGCTAACCTCCATGACTGAGAATACACCCTATGGTTTAAAAGCCTTCTTGCTATGTAATTGGTTATTGCAGCTTCAGAACACTAACACAAGAGTTTGCCTAGTAGGTGTCTCTGTGCGTCAGTTTCCCCAGCTGTGAGCACAGGGCTAGGACCTACCTCTCAGGCTTATTGTGAGGATCCAGTGGGATGACACGTATCCAAGGCATACCAGCAGGGTCTGGCAGGGGAGAAGCTGCAGGTGGACGTCAGCCTCCGTTACTGTCATCCTCACCGTCATGGCTGCCCTTTATTCATTTGGCCACACATGTGGAGCACCTGCTGTCTGGGACCTGCAGGCATTGGGGCAGCAGGCAAGAATACCCATGCAGAACAAGTTGAAGAACTGGTCTAGTGCTGTTGGTGATGAAGCGGGTCTGGGGACTGCAGGGGGGAGGTTGGGCTTCAGGCCAACACAGGTAACCTATGGCAGGGGCCTCTGGGGGAGGGGACAAGAGGAGCAGGAGGTGGACTTGGGACATCAAGGAGGTCCTGCTCCTTACTGAGTGGCCCCAAAGGCAGCCAGCCCAGCAGTTCTTCCTAGCTGGCATGGCCTGCGCCCAGGGGACAGTGCTGCCATGGCTTCAGTGCTCAGTGGGTAAACCCGTTACTCTCTTGAGATTTTGTTTCTTAAAAGTCCCCCAAGTATCTTTAGCTCTGTTGAATTTGGCCAGCAGCCTCCAGGTCCCTGTGCATTGTGCCACTCCTCGGCCTGTTGACATGAGGTGGCCCAGACCACAACCAGTTCTGGGTCCCAGCTAATGGTCTTGTAGCCTGTGCCAGTGAGCCAGTCCCCTGCAGGTCCCAGAGAAGGAGGGGTGAGAGAGAGCTCAGGCTGGGGCTCCAGTCTCCCCTTCCCTTCAAGCCACAGGGGACCAAGGACCCACTGCCCATGAGCAGCTCTGACTCAGGGTCCCTCATATTCCTTGCTGGTCTTGGTTTTGATGCCAGTGATGCCATGTGGCAGCTGAGAGTCTCGGGTGCAGGAGGTCTGGCGGGGCTCACGTGTGCATGGCAGGTGTGTTGTGGCTTCATAGATTCTGCGCCCTTGATAAAGGTCCTGTGTCTGATGCCAGATCCAGGGGAGCCAAAAACATTTTGGCCTCACCCCTAGTGGAAAATGTGACCCTAGAGAGAGCGCAGCCTTGGGGGAGCTATGTGCACCCTGCAAGCTGTGAAGCACTAGGCTGGGGTGGGTGACCTCCTCTCAGGCCTCAGTGTTTCCATCTGTAGAGGGGGCATGAGCAGTGCTGTCCTTCTTCAGTCTGGGATGAAAGCCACAATAGCCAGACCTCATGAAGCCCTGTCCTCACCACTCAGCACTCAGTGAGCCTTAGCTGGTTTGTTACTGATGCTGGAATGGAGAGGTGGCTTGTCTGAGCTCACAGCAGCTTGGTCTGGAAGCCAGACTTGAACCTGTGCCCACTCTTAAGTCCCAGCCCCAGGCTGCCACTCCTGCATGTGGAGTGTGCCGATGAAGGGAACTCAGGAGGGAGGACAGCCATCACTTCTTCATCCCAGCTTGGGAACCCAGGCCGAGGCCAAGGAGCCTGGGCTGTGCTATGAAGGGTTCTCTTTGGGGTCCTAGGCTGCTTTGGGGCCCTTGATTAATCCCCTGAAAACTCCCCAGATGCTTGGGGGGGATCTGTGCCCCTCGATACCTCTCTAGGCCCTCCTGGCTTTCAGTGTCCCCATGTGACTTGGGGGAGTCCCCTCCTTTCCTGCCATCTGCAAGAAGGAGACCCAGCCACACTCAGAGTATAGTCAGGGTGGGGTGGTTAGGGACTGGCAGCGTGGCCACACACAGCTGCCGCTCTGTAGACCAGTGCGCCTCCGAAAAGGTGAAGACGGTTCTCCACGCACACGGCCCACTCTGACCAGGGACTCTTCTCTTCTAGACTAAAATCCATGGGGTTGGGTTTGTGAAAATCCATGCCCCCTGGCATGTGCTCTGCAGAGAGGCTGAGTTTCTGAAACTGAAGATGCCAACTAAGAAGGTTAGTGGTGACATTGCTATTATAAAATACAAGAGCTGGGGAGATAGCTTGGCAGTCTAAGTGCCTGCCTAGCAAGCATAAGGACCCAAGGTCAATCTCTGGTACCGCATGCCATGGTGGCCCCAAAACCCCAGTTGCTCCGTGCCTGCCCTAAAACCAGGTATAGAGGCACATACCTCTTAATCCCAGCACTGGGGAGGCTGAGACAGGAAGATCACTATGAGTCCAAGCTATATATGGAGACCCTGTACTAAATAAATACATAAAAATTAATTTTAAAAAATACATTGCCAGGTCTGAATGCCTCACTTGGCTGAAGAAATGTCATTGACTTGAAGCTCTGATCTCCTGTGAAGAATCCTGTGGGCTTTATGGCCACCCCAGGAAGGGCGGTGGTGGGGGGCAGATGCAGTGAGCTTCCCCTGGCTCCTCCATCCCCATCGTGGAGACTGTGACCCAGTCTTTGGTGGCCTTGACATTCCCACCAAGTCCTACCAGGAGAAGGCCTGAGCGCTGGGCCACCGGAATTGATGATAAATACCGATCCAGTTAAACTTTGAGCTCTGGTGCTTTTATGCTTGTGGGGTCTTGGCTCATTTATCAGATTCAATCTAATTTACATTTCCTAGCTTGCTGGGATTTTTCCTTTCAATCTCTGAAAACTTTATGGCCGAGGAGAATCTGACGATGGAACGGAGCTTAGCTTCCACGTTTACTTGTGGAGGGCTGAGGCCAGGCGCCTCGACGCGTTGGCCCTGGGCTTCTCCTTAGAAACAACAGTAAAATCTGGGGGAAAGTTTTGTGGAATGTATGGTAATTGAGCTCTTGGCTGGACTTTCCCCAAAGGCTGAACTTTCTGGATCAACTCAAAATCTGAGCAGGGAGGGGGCATCCTGGCCACCAGGAGCCCTGCGGGGAGGTGGGTGCTCTCTGACCTTCCAGGAATGGCCCCCATGGCCAGGGCTCAGAAGAGTGATGCGGATCCCTGCTTGGGTCTCACCTGCAGATGTATCACATTAGTGAGACCCGAGGCCTCCTGAAAACCATCAACTCAGTGCTGCAGAAGATCACAGACCCCATCCAGCCCAGGGTGGCTGAGCACAGGCCGCAGACCACGAAGAGGCTCTACTACCCGTTCTCTCGGGAGAAGCAGCACCTGTAAGTGGGCCCCCACTGCCCACAGATATCACTCTCTGGTTTCCAGCCTCCAGCAGAAAATCCATGTGGGCAGTTCTCTATCCTCCCTCCCCCACAAAAAGAGGAGACTTTGGCCCCTTGTGGGTAAAGTGAAAGCTTTATGGTTGTACCCAGGAGAGTCATAGGATGACTCTAAGGTCACCAATAACTGAAGAATTAGAGAGGCCATCTTGTCCAGCTTAGTGACACCTAGGAAGAGCCACATGGGCAGGCATCTTGGGATCCCTCCTGCCCAGCTCTATCCCCTATGGGGTTGGTCGACAGCCACACCTTCTGTAGCCTGGGCAGCTGCCAGCCAAGCAGCTCAGGGAGGTGCAATTGAAAACTGTCCCCACAGGGCCTCCTGAGCCCCAGGGACCCACAGCTAGCAGTGGCGTTGCTTGGCAGTGCCAACCCTGCTCTGGAACCCTCCACCCTCCCTTGCTCCCACGGGGCAGTGGGGCGTAGCCACCTGGGTCACACACTATCCTTGGGTCTTGCTGAGAAAAGCTGGAGTGTAGGCAGAGGCAACTGGGGGAGTCAGGGGTGGACAGGCCCCTGGACACCACCCGCCTCATGGGCGAGAGAGGGCCAGAAGCTCACACAGTTGCCTCACTTTACAACTGGGGCATCTGCCCTACAGGTACAGGGGTTGCCAGGGAGCCCAGTGCTTAACTTGCCACATGGCCAGTCCTGAGTTTAGTGGATGTGTTAGGAAAAGGAAGTGACCCCCTGCCACCAGCTCTATCTAGAACAGAGGCCCAGACAGTAGAGAGCTGGGCCTTTGGCCTGGACCTTCACAGCCCAGCCCACCCCACCTCTCGGCTTGGCCAGGCCCCAGCCACCCTGCACCTCTCCACCTCTCTACCTCTCCTAATGTTTTAGACTAAGTGGCTTTTCTGGAGATTTCCCTCTGCCCTCAGGAAACCTCAGACAACTTCTGCACCACCCAAACCAAACATCAGGACTCAAACCAGTGGCCAGTTCCAGAAAAATCATTGTCAGAATTGGTACTGTGTCACAGTAGAGTGGTCCTGTCCCTGTCCCCAACTCTAAAAGCA
This sequence comes from Octodon degus, assembly GCF_000260255.1. Taxonomy (NCBI): domain Eukaryota; kingdom Metazoa; phylum Chordata; class Mammalia; order Rodentia; family Octodontidae; genus Octodon; species Octodon degus. The sequence goes on along the minus strand of NW_004524594.1, from coordinate 18,897,671 downwards.
GCCTGTTGAGAATGTCATCAGGGAGGGTACCCTTGTGTCTCTTCCTACGACCATGGGTCTCAGCTCTGCCAGATGTGGGGACTAGTGACACAGACTGTTCCCCCCGCCTGGGGATGGGTAGGTCGCACCTGGCATGTGGACACAGTTCTATCCATGCACACTGCCTGCTGATGGGGACAGGGCGACTGCTCAGGGCCTGGAACTCCAGAGAACTGCGTCCAGTGAACAGCCTTTCTTGACCCCCGTGTTTCAACAGATTCGACCTGTCCGATAAGGATTCCTTTTTCGACAGCAAGACTCGGAGCACAATAGTAAGTATCACAGTCGGAATCACCTCACCAGCAAGCAGGGCGGCTCCAGGGACAAGGAGGATAATTTCATTTTGGTTAGACTCCTCCGGGTGGAAGCTGGCTCTAATTGTCTGCGACAGAAATAATTAGAATAATGAAACGAGAGGGCAGCCAGCAGCCCAGGGGACAGCCAAGGCCCTGGCCAGCTCAGAGGAGGAGTGTGAGAAAGAACAAAGCCACAGGAAGGCCAGGAGGAGGGGAGCAACACGGTACCACCTTCCAGCAACTGTAGCCTTGTGCCACGTTCTTGGGGGTCCCGCACATGTCATACTGTCTCCCAGAGGAGACTGTGTGGGCATCCATGTGGATCTGCAGCCAGGTTTCTGAGCAAGCAGGCATGGCGTGAGGGCCAGGCAGTGCAGGCAGAGGTGCTGGGTGAGGGGGGTCTATTTCTAGGCCTTTTCCAGATGAGCAAACCGAGGTTGGAAATCTGACCAGGCTACCCTGCCCTATTCAAGGTACTGACTTAATGTTTATCCATCAGCTGCCAACTTGATCACCAGCCAAGCCAGGCTGTGCGTGGCGCAGGACCCAATTTCTATCTAAACAAGAAATTAAGCTGGCAGCCAAGCCACGCTGTCATTCTCTCCGCCTGCCCAGAATGTGCCGCCTGGCCGGGCAGCTGTGCAGGGCTCAGAGGAGGTCGTCCCAATGCAGATAATGCCCCTCACCACCTCCATCCCAAGACTGGCCGGTGGCCAGCTTCAGGGTGATGGTACAGGGTTCCATGGCCTCAGGGACACCAGCAGCTGTTAGGACAGGCAGGTCCCATTCACCCTTTGCCCCTTCCATCCTAATGACCTCAGGACAGTCCCCCAGCCCGTATCAGGACAAGGACAATTCTAGCTGGCTCCCCCCAAAAGGCATCTGTATACCTCCATTGACTTAGTCACATAGGCTCATGCCAGGTACCAAGTCATTGCTGTGGGGTATTATTATTATTATTATTATTATTATTATTATTATTAATGGTGTAACTAATTTTAGTGATTAGATTACATGATAATAAGCAACAAGGAACTCAGGCAAAATAGTTGAGCTTGGAGCTAACGTGTTCACAGGAGCCTCCGCACCCCCAGATGTTGGCCACTTGGGAGAGCAACAGTGTTAACCTGAACTGTGCCTCCTCCTGTGTCGTTGCGACATGAGAGAGCTGGGTAGCCAACTGTGCAACCCGAGTCACTCGCCTGGGTTTCAGTGCGTAGGGCAGCGCGACTTCCCACCTGTTCTGGGGCTGGTAGGGCGCTCCCAGGGCAGGGCGCACATCTGGAATTTGCTCTTGCTGCGGGGGATGACCGAGGTGTGGGGAACGTGAGCAGATGCGCCATCCTGATGCCGTCTTTCTGGAAATCTACTCTGAAATTGAATTTGGTCCACAGCTGATAGCAACCGTTGCGAACACCGAGTCAGAGAAATGGATTCTGCCCAGACTTATAGACATTCACTGAAAGACCCATAACTCTATTTACCTGGGAGGGGGGCACTTTCGCTGACTGTCCCTGTGCTCCAGAGGAATGTTGGTGGGGGAAAGTTTAGCCCTTGTGTAGCCAGGCCCGATGGCGTTCGAAACAGGTGACGTCCAGAGTCGGGGTGAGACCATTGTTGGCCCAGATGGGGTGCCATCACAGGCTACTCCACTCCTAGCATTGGGGTTGTGCAGTACACAACAGTAAGGCCCAGTGTGCCGGTCTTGGGTTTTAAATGCTTGGTCCATAGACACTAGGGAGCTGCACAAGGTTTTGGAGTCAGGTTTTGGATGTGGTCAGATCTGATTTGAAATCATCACTTTGGGAACAGGCTGAGAAGGAGCAAGCAAAAGGCAGAGATGAAGTAACAGTGGTGGTCACAAGTGGGGACCACGTGTGCATAAAGGGACAAGGTAAGGGTTACAGGAGAATCGGAGCAGGACAGGACAACCAGTTAAATTGGGAGGGTCAGAGTAATGGAGTGAGTAGCTCATTGCTTCACCAGGAAGCAGTTACTGAGCACCAGCTGTGTGCCCAAGACCAGTGGGCAAGGAGAGGACAGGTGGTAACAGGGATAAAGGTCAGAGACAGTGGTGGACAGGCACGGGGCTGTTCCCTGGCCTGGTGGTTACTGTGGTGCAGAGCCAGGTAGATCTGGAGGGGACAAGTGGTTCCGACAGAAGGAACAGCCGGCGCAGAGACCCTGAGACTGCAGAAGAAGGCTTGGAGAGAGAGAGAAGAGGCTGGGGTCACTCACTCACAGTGGGGCAGAGGGACAAGGACAAGACAGAGGCTGGCAGGACCTGGTGGCCACGAGCAGGATGCCAGCTCTGCCCAGGGTGCAGGAGCAGCAGAGGCCTCCACCGGGAGCTGCGTGCCCTGTAGTGTGTCTGTGACTTGGGGATGGCTAGTCACATCCTATTCTGCAGATGGTGACACTAAGGCACAGTGGGCAATGCAGCTTATCCACAATCATAGCGATAGAGCTGGCGCCCAGGGGAAGTCGATGGCCTGCCACCGAGAGCCCTGAGGCCACTGACATAATGTTCCATTTTGGAGCCTGGGGTGGAGCGAGATTCCCTTAGGCAGGCTCTCCCAGGGTCATCCACCACACTGTGGCTCCTAGAACCCCAAGACTTGCCCATGCCTTATACCCCAGGCTTCTGGGACACTCTGGGCTGGACCCAGGGGCTCCTGCTCCTGCTCATCTCTCAGCAGAAGGGGACAGTGTCCCTCTGCTCAGGATAGAGTGACAGCTGTGCTGCTTCATGCAGGAGCAGTGCCAAGGGACGCCCACCCAGCTATGGCGCAGCTGGCCGCACTCTGTCCTGCTGTGGGAAGTGAAGGGTCAGATGGGACACTGCAAGGCTCGCTGGCTTATAAGAGCCTCAGGCCTTTCACCCCGCAGGAATCCTAAGCTTATGGCCCTCTCCTAAGAAACATCCTCCCTGGGACAGCACAGGTAGCTGCTGTGGGTCACGTCTGAGCAGTAAGATGCCTACTGTGGGCCCGAGGCACTGCAAATGACTGCGTCCCCCTCCCTCTTGTCTCTCTGCAGGTCTATGAAATTTTGAAAAGAACGACGTGTACCAAAGCCAAGTACAGCATGGGTAAGGACATTTTTGGGGCTTGAGATCAGCGGCAGTTTCCGAGTGGTAATCTTGCCTCCGAATCATCTCTGTGGGAGGTGGGCAGCGCTTAAAAGCGTTTTGATTTAAGGCTTTGTAACTATTTCAGACAGGAGGGCCAGCGGCCCTAAGGAAAACCATTCCAGGGCCAGGGCAGATTTATGGCCCAGCACTGTTAAACACAAAGGTGCCCTTTGCTCTGTGGGAGATATCTGTGAGCTGTGGACAGGGTCCCCCAAGGGGGGTAACTCTGGGGTGCTGGACTCTCTTGACCCTCACAATGGGAAGGAGCCAAGAGTCCTCCTGGGGGGCCACAGCCCAAGCATCGCTTTGGGACTTTGATGCTTTGAGCTAGCAACCCTCCAGTGAGGACCACGTACAGGTCACAGTGAGCAGCCAACCAAGCCCATGTAGAGTGGGACCCCCACTCAAGGCTTGCTCAAAGCAGCACCCTCTGACCAGATTCTCCCATATGCTGATAGCCCAATCCTGGAAGCTGCCACAAAACCATTCCTGATAGGTTCCTTGAGTCCTGTACAGGATCCTCCCTAAAGAAACTGGATGAGATCCGCCCTGGCTAATGGCTACAGCCAGGCTTCAGGCTGCCTCCTCCTGTAAAGAAGGTTGAGGTGTCTGTCACACACAGACCGGGAGGGGACATGGGACAGCACCTGGGGAGAGCTGCAGTCTGCAGACAGGAGGCCCATCTGCCACCTGGAGAGGACAATGCTCCACCAATGGAAGGCACAGCTCAGTGCAGGGACCAATGAGGAGCGGTCAGGATGCAGGGAGAAGACAACCCTCCAGGGTTCATCTGGGGTGCTTGCAGCCTGACCACACAACTGAGGGGCAGCAGCGGGAAGTGCTTGCAGCCTGAAGTCTCTAAACTCATGTCCAGGGTCGACAAAAACTCAGGCTACCCAGGGGTGGGAGGGAGCCAGGAAAGCTGTCCTCATCAGTCTGGCCCACCTCAGACCGAGCCAGAACCTCCAGAATGGGCAGAGAGGGAAGGAAGGAAGCCCAGGAGCTTGGATTTTGAAAGTGCTTCTCTAAGTCACGTCCACAGAGGTGGGGAGGACTTGTGATTCCCAGGGCTGGCTCTCAGGCCTCAGTCTCCCTGTATGCTCCCTTTATGGAAACCGGTGCAGTTGCTGTGAAGATCTGTAGGATCCGGGGTGGGTAGATCCACACGGCTCTGGGTCCTCCCCAGGGGCGCAGGGTCATGCTGTTCCCACCAGTTTCCTGGCAGGGCTGGTTCCCAGCTCCTGGGGATGGAGCAATTGGATAAAACTCCCTCTCCACAGCCCTGCTCCATGCTGGCTGCTCAGCCTAGAGTTCTACTGACCTCTAAGTTCATTCATTCACCTTGCATCAAGGAGTGCTGGACTGCTGTCCCCATCTGGGCTGTGTCCCAGGGGCTCTGTGCCCTCCGTGGATTATGCTCTAGAGGAAGGAAGCAAGTGCTAAATAAACTTAATCAAAATATGGTTTGGTAGGCTAAGGGGGGCTTGGCAGGAGGCATGATCAGGTAAGGCCTTTCTGGAGAGGGGGCATTTGCACAGACTTGAAGAAAGAAAATGAAGGATAAGGCTGCTGGAAAGGGCCCATGCGAGGGCCCTGTGGCAGCTCTACCTAGAAGGATTCTAGGAAGAGCAAGGAGGCCCGTGAGCCTGGCTCCCACCTCATGGCCACTTTTTGCGCAGATAAGCTTTTCATTCTCACGTGGCTTCAGCCATGTGCTCCCCTCTCCTCTGGTTTTGATTCCTAAGCATCCCTGGCCATTCCGGGTCACTGACCCTAGAGATTGTCTATTTTTAAGGGGTCCCGAGAGGTCATTTTTCTGGTGGTGTCAAGGCCTCCCAGGCTGCTGTAAAAAATCTAACACACTTAACACCTGGAAAGCTGCCTCAGCCAGGCAGAGGTTTAGAGAAACTCATCCATCATGGTGGCCCCGGATGTGCTGGAACAAGAGTGGACTCCTAGGTGCCCTGGCCGTGCTGGTCCCGCCTCTCCTTCCCTTCTTCCAGAACCATCCAGCAGAGCTGGGCACAGCAGCCGTACCTACTGGCAGGTACAGAACTGATTCTTTTTATAACGTGCCCAGCACAGGCCCTGGGCCAGCAAGCAGAGCCCTGGGCCACTGGGAGCCCTGCACTCGCCTCCAGCGCTTTGTCCCCCAATGCAGCTTTGACTCTTTGAGGCCCTTCCATGTAACTAATAGCCGATGTATAAACAGGGCAAGGAGAGGGAAGAAAGAAGGACTCTGCCCTTCTAAGTAAAAGGCGGAAATGTGGGAAATACGGTAAGTGTGGGGCTTCCTCTTCAGCTTTTCCAATCAACCTAAAACCTAATTCTAAATTGTATGCGTGTTTTCTGACACCATCAATTGTCCCATCCGTACATTTTCTCATGATTCAGCTTTTCTAACCACTTCAAATCCACCTTTCCGATCTGCAGACTTGCCTTCCGGCAGGTGGGGGTAGCTGGTGAATCGGAGGATTGGGGGTGGCCGAGTTCAGCTGCAGGCTGCCCACGCCTCCTTCCTCCAGGATGGAATTTCCTCTTGGGGTTTCCTCTGTGTCTTCCTCGTCTTGCCAATCGAGCATGTTTTTATCATCTCCTAGTGGATAGCTAAATCGCCCTGCTGCGTCATCCCGGGGGAAGGACCCAGGAAGGTGGCGGGCTCTGTGTAGCCAGGTTCGTTTGGAGTAGAGAAAACTCCTAGTGATTGGGACCACCCTGCAACTCCTCTGGCTTGCAGATACAAGACAGGAGATTTGACCGGTGCATAATCTCTCTCTGCCTCTGTTTTTAAGGCATCACAAGCCTGCTGGCCAACGGCGTGTACTCAGCCGCCTACCCACTGCACGATGTGAGTAACCTTGACATACCCTTTATCTCTCTGTCACTTGATTCCCCAGATCCCATGGGCCACACCCCCGGGAGCTGCAATTATTCTGTGGTCACGGCTTCCTGCTTGGCTCTCTCTGTAAATGTCAACTGCACACAGGCCTCCCCTGTTCCCCTGTGTGGGTCTGAGAAGTTGCACACAGGCCCCTCTTTGCTGGCATAACAGTCCCACCAAAACGGAGTGTCTGTGGCAGACACCATGCTAGCTGTATGAGCACCTTGCAGCCAGCTGGTCCACGCGATGTTTGCTCTGGCTGGGCTCCTACCCCTGCCCCCGCCCCTGCCCCACTCCACCCTACCCCGTCCTGTCCAGCCCAGGGCTCTACATGAGAGCAAGCGGCCAGCTTCCCGAGCTGAATGTCCAACTCCCTCTGGTCTCCCCCTGACAAATATAGCCTGAGGCCATGGCTTGGGGTGGAAAGAGATGGAGATGATGATGCTGTCTTCTGTTGTTTCTATGGAAATGGGGGCTGGAGTTCAGCAGGGCACTAGGATCAGGGATCAGGCCCTGGGGCCTGAGCACTGTTGGAATCCCAGACAGAGGCTCTCTGGAACTTTCCAAATGATGGCAAAGACTGAGAACCCAGAGGCTGGAGGGAAGGAGCAAGGATGAGTCTGGAAGAATCGTGAGGCCCAGAGTCCAACCTGCCCATTCACTGTCGATAGCCTTGAGCAGAATCAGCCCCTTGGTCTCCCTGAGCCTGGGTGTCCCCGTCTGTGGGTTCAGACATCTTGCCCTGACCGACTGCCGAGGCAGCAGTGGTGTTGGGTCAAACAGAGAAGAAAGGGCTCTGAGGAAGAAAACTGGACTATGCCAAGGTGGGTCCAACAGGGCACTGCCCAGATGGTCCAGGGGGAAAGATGTCTTGCTCATCTGCCAGTATCGCCCTGTCCCTCCCTGCCTGGGGCCTCCTCAGCACTGTCAAGCCGGGCTCTGCCCCTGCGCATATGCCATACTGCCTTCCGCACTGTTTTTCCCTGCCTACTGCCAGCAGACAAAAGCATCATGTCAGAGCTCCCTTTTCCTTTTTCCTTCTTCCCTGGCTCTGCTGACTTCCCCCTTCCTCCACTGTGCTTCTTATGCCCCTGGCCCACAAAGACACCACTATCCAGCTACCTTTCGTGACCCCTGGCAAGAGGCTGGAGCACAGAAGCTGTGTGTTTCAGGACCTCTTGCCTGCTTGGAGTCAGCCTTGTGAGTCTCTGAGGGGAGACACGAATGTTCCCAGGTGCCTGCAGTATGCCTGTGGAAGACTGTGTGTGTGTGTGTGTGTGTGTGTGTGTGTGTGTGTGTAGCTTGATTTTGTCCAATCTGACGCAGGCACAGAGATTCAGTAATTTGCCCACAGGGGAGCTGGAGACAAAAGCCATACCTGGTTGTTACTCTGCCACTCTGTTCCCTGGAAGTGCCACTGCCTCTTCCTCCTCTGGAGGAAGCTGCGTGCACCATCATCTTGGCCCTCACCACTGCATTTGTCTGAGGAATCCATTCTGTCGAAGCTTAGATGCTCCGGACAATACTCCCTGAGCCCTAGGCCCACTGCCTGACCCAGTTCCCCCAAAGCACCTCCAGTATCACGTAGGGAAACGAATGCTTCTCAATCAGCGCTGGACCTGACCCATGCACAGGGAAGCCTGTGGTGTGAAATCCCACCTTAAAGACAGAGAAATGGGCTCAAGGCACTAGGGCAACTTGCTCAGGAACATAGCCAAAGAGTTAAACCCAGAAACTCTGAACTGGGGCTCCCTGCTTCCTTCGGGAATAAAGCATTTTCTACCCATGGGTTTTCCATAAAGCTAAAGGGTACATGCCCTGTTAAGGACCAAGGCTGATGTTTGAACATATGGAGAGGCAGCTCCCTGGGAGCCCAACTGCGAGCTGGGCTTACCCTTACTTAACAGAGCAAGATCCAGTGCTCCCTCTGCATTCTCTGCATCTGGCTCCTCCACTTGTTCTTCATCTGTTCTATCTGCATGGCAGCTCCCAGCCCCTTGCCCACAGTGTTCATTCATTCATTCATTCATTCATTCATTCAGCAAGAGCATCTCCCAGGCAGGTGCTGGGAGCCGGCCAGAAGAGCAGCTACTGAGGTTGTGTGTAGTGTAAGAGCCCTATGTTCTGTCCAAGACCCTGAGCAGCTCTCCCATAATTAGGCTGTCAACTGCAGAGAGAACTTTGACACTCCCGTGGCTGCCCAGGGGCTTCGGTGTCTTCCTTCCCTGGTTAGCATAGCCTACCGCAAGGAAACCAACCTCTGCTGTAAGAGTTGCTGCTGGAATCATCAGGCAGTCTCATCCTTGGAAAGAAGTGCTGGGATGTGCCCAAAGGACGTAGGGGGCAGCAGGCCTTACTATTTTCAGAACACTTGACTCAGAGACATAACGTTGTGTCTTGTTTGGGTACATGGCCAAGTCTTCCCCACCTCAGAGGGGTTATTAGGGCCATGAAAGCTGCTAGTGAATGGAGAGGACCCCAGGTAGATGACCCCCCAAGAGGCCCAGAGCTGTATATGCTGAGTGATTATCAAGACCAGTGAGCTGGTCTAGCTACATTCACACTGCACGGAACCTCTCTCTTCCTGCTCCTCCTTAGTGATTTCTATCAAAGGTTCACATCTGGGCTCTCTTTCAACCTTTGCCTTCTTTTCCTTTGAACTTAGACCTGGAAGTGAGTCAAACTTAGCTATGTGCTGGGTGCACTGGATCAAATATACAGTGATCACATAAAGTGGGACACTTGATAAAAGGAGGGGACGCCACCTGGGCGGGGCTTGGAACAAGGCACAGGATGTCCTCTCAGGGCAGAATCTAGGTTCCCATGATTGGGCAATTCTTCCTGTCCTGAGGAGCCCCCTTTCTTCCCAAGGCTGTGGCTTCCCCGGAGGTCTTCTGGACCCCTCCCCGCCCATCCAGAAAGGAGGGTGGCTCCAGCCATCCTGATGGTGGACAGACAACAACAGGACTTGGGTAGCACATTCTGACAAAGGACACCTGTTTCTCCCACTGTGTGAAATCTTGACCCAGGCTTGTTGCAATCTCTGTGTCGATGAAGGCGCCCAAAGGGCTCTTGAAATGCTCTGAATATGAGCTTTTGGGCAGCCACATGGCACAGTAAGAGCTCCCCTTTGGTCTTGTTCACAGGGAGACTACGAGGGGGACAATGTTGAGTTCAACGACAGGAAGGTAAGTTGCCATGGAGCAGCCCTTGGGTCGTGGGCTGCAGTGGGCTGGGGGCTGGGTGGAGCAGGAACCTGACTTTTTGCCTGCCTGGTCTCTCTTGGGTTGCTTGGTCTAGGTTTTGAGTGTGGCCCCACAGAGGACCATTGCTCTCTCTCTCTCTCACACTCTCACCCATTTTTGGGGAGAAAAGTCTCAACCTTCACACTTAGCAGGAGATTGTTACTGTGTGAGAGGAAAAGAATCCTCAGAGCCTGCTCCTTCCACAGTCCTTTCTCCACCAAGCCCAGCCAGGTGAAAGAAACCCTACCTTCAGCGTGTCTGAACCGTGGTTGTGATGGTAGCGGTCCTGGAAGGCCTCTGGCCCAGTCCCACAGTGCTCCAGGTGAACAAACTTGGGACCCACAGTGGCCAGGGGCACAGAGAGCCCCAGCCCCAGCAGCACCCTGTGGAAACCTGCCCAGTGGCATGCAAGCCAGTCCTCTAACTTGTCTGCTCTGGGGTCTTTTTGAATGGGAAGTCACAGAGCCAGTGTTCCAAGGGACATTCTTTGGGAGACACTAAGTGATCCTGTTCTTTAGCAGTTGTTGTCCTCATCTCCCCAGTGCTCGGTTACACTCTTCAGCACCTAGAAAGCTGCCCGCATGAACGTTCACCCTCCCATCCTCAGACCTTGGCTTCTCCTGCCCCTGACATTCATTCAGGAAGGTTCTTCTCTGCCTCCTGCCCTTACGCCCACACCCAGCAGCAGCCTGCAGCCAGCACCCACATATGCCACTCCCTGTGCCCCAAAGAACCCTCCCTCTGGACAGCTCTCCCAGGCCCCCGCTGGCACTGCCTCTGTCCCCTCCTAGATTGCCTGCCAGCAGGTGGAAGGAGAAGCAGCTCCCTGGAGTGCTTTACAATGATGGCCTTGTCCCGGCTCCCAGAGCCCAGGAACCTCTGTGGATGGAATGTCCTTCGAGTTCAGCCTCTCTCCATCCCCCACAGTGTTTTTAAATCTTTGATGCTTGCTACAACTTGCCTGCCCCGGGAACCCAGCTGAAGATGCTATCTGATTGAGGACAAAAATGACATATTTGGTTATTTTTAGTGTAACATCTGGCATTTGAGACCCTGTGACTTGTCAAACTCCCCCATCCAATGCTGTTGGAGAAGCACAGTCCTTGCCATGACCTGTCCTGGCCAACTCTGGCCTCAGAATCCATCCCCCTCAGTTCCCTGGTGCCCCTGCCACTTGGCTAATGCCCTTCCTCCACCTAAAAATATTTCTTCTGTGGACATCAGCCCCGCCTCCCATTGGCTGGCTTCAGTCCTCTGACCCCTTGATCCTAAGCTGGGCCCTCTTCCCAACCTCCAGCCATGCTGGCTGCCTTTTTAAATCTCAAGATGGCTTAGCTGATGGTCACATCAACAGCACATCTGAGGCAGGTACTTATGCAAGAGATATTTACTGACTTTTTCTGTGTGCCAGGCCCAGCTGTTATCCTCTACTTGGAGTATGCCTACCCCAATTAATTTTATGCCCCAGCAAGGAGTACAGGGCCCCAGTCCATGGGATAGTTTCAAGGTTAATGGTGGATGGATGGATGAATGGGTAGTTGAGTGGATAGATGGATGTATGGATAGATAGTGATGGATGAAACAGGGGAGGGAGGGAAGCAGGGAGGATCAGATAAATGTTGTGACCTAGCTCAGAGTCTGGAGAATGTCTTGTTCTCCCAGAAGGCTATACTTTAAGCGACTTGGTTCTGAATTTGTTGCCACTGCCTTGAAGCACAAGGCTGAGGTTTCTCTATTACTACTCCTGTCCGAATCAGGAGCCCCAGATGCCTGATGCCAGGTTTCTTGCAAGACCAAAGGAAAGTGCAGCAAGCACAGTTTCTGCACACAGATGGAGGTTGGCTGGGGATGAGCAGGCAAGAGGCAGGTCTGGCTGAGGCTGCCTCATCAGTCCTCCTTTGGGATCGTGAGCCTCAGGCGTGTTCTGCCTGCCTGAACTAAGCTTGTGAGCAGGCCCTCACCCAGGGATGTATGTGCCTGCGCAGAAGTCCCGCTGGGCAGTTGTGATTCCTCCTTCCCAAGCTGTAGGAGACTGGGCTAGCCTGGGCCCCATACAGCAGGGACAGCTGAGACCCCAGGGTCCTATAGCTGCCCAGTCCAACAAGGGGCAGAGCAGGCCTCTGTGCCCACCTGGAGAAAGTCTTCTATGACCCCACAAGCCTCTCCCTGGGACCTCAGCCTAGTCTCCTACAGCTGCTGAGAGCCAGCAGCCTTTCATTCAGTAGCTGCTCATTGAAAACCCATGACCCACCCCAGGCCCCATCCCAGTCACCGTGGATGGGAAGGAACAGATATGCCTGGTCCTCTGTCCAGAGACCAACATCACACACCTGTGCAGGCCTGCAGTAGTGCACAGACCAACCTGCCCCAGAATGTGGGGCTCAGAGAGCTCAGCTGGATCCCTCCAGATGCAAGGGCCCCCACTAGCCGGTTCTCAGCCCACCCACCCCACTGTCTGGCTCCTCCCTCTGTGCGTTGAGGCTCACACAGGTCCTTGCATTTCTTCCTGGGTAGCAATGTTTGATTTCTGCACACTGAGAGCACAGGGTGTTGGAAATTCTCTTCTTGCAGGAACAAAAGTCCACTGTGGTCAGGAGTTACATAGAAAGCCACTCAGGGAAAGATTCAAGCAGGGCAAAGCTGAGGGTTTTCACAGTGAAGTTCCCTCATAATGTACTAAAATGTATTTTGCTCTTTTAAGTAATTTTCTTCCCTGCTTCTTCGGGGCATGTGTATCGACTTTGGATGAAACACAGCACTTGGGCTCACTAGCATGTTACTTCTAAGAGCCCTGGAAGGAGCCCCGGACAAGGAGAAACTTTGCAGGGTCCATTCCTGGGTTCCGCTTCACACTTGGAGCCAGGGCCACCCACAAGCTGCTTATGGGTCCTGGAGTTGCTGGCTGGGATTACAGGCATGCACCACTACACCCAGTCTCAATTGCCATCTGAACGGTTTCCAGGGGTGGGGCTGGCAAGGTAGGCAGGGGCATCAAATCCATGGCCCGTGTGCCTGCTTACAGGCGCTTTAATCCACTGAGCTATTTGGCCGGCCCTTGGGATCTTCGAAGTCAGTGAAGGAGAGTGTCCTAGTCAGCTCAGGCTCCAGGGGCCAAGTAGCACCAGAAGTCCAGGGTCAAGGTACTCGCCCACTCAGTCCCTGCTTGCAGACAGTTGCCTTCTGGCCTGGTCCTCATATAGAAGGAGAAAGATCTCTTGGGTCTCTTCCTCTAATAAGGCCACTGATCTAGGATCAGGACCCTTGATTCAATCCTGCTCATCTCCCAAGGGTCCTATCTCCAAACAGTCACATGAGGCCAGGGCTTTTGAAGTTCTTGTGTCCCCATAGGAGATCTGATTCTAGGAGACCCACCCCTTGCCATGTTTTAAATTTCAGTGTTGCCGAGCACACTACTTCTGGGAGGCTGATGCGGGAGGATTGCACTCTTAAACCCAGCCTAGGAAATTTAGCAACTTAGTGAGACCCTCTTTCAATGTTAAAAAATATTTTTTATTAAAAAAATATTTAAACATCTGGGAGAAAGGACACATGCAGAGTGAAGAGGCAGGGACCTGTAGTGAGTCCATGTGGCCATCCCAGCATTGCCTCCTGCCATCAGCTCCTGATTCCATCAGGGAAGGGCTGACTGAGGAAGTATCCAAATGAGAGGGAGGACAAGTCCCTGGTAAGGTGTGTGCAGCTGGCACACAGCCTGGATGTCTCTCCCTGCAGGTGGCAGTTCCCAAGGACAGCTCTGAGCTTCTCTTCCACCCCGCCCAGTTCATCCACATCTATGGCGCCCCCACCTTCACTTCAGGGGGTGGGGGGAGTCCGGCCTCTGCCACCTGCTCCCTGGTGCAACCTGGCTCAAGGACTGGGCTGTGGGTGTGGCTGCAGCTCCAAGTCCCGTGCCGTGGCACACGGCCCACTGGTGGATTTCAGGAACAGCCATTCATAGGTGCACATTCAGGGAGGGGCAGGTTTGGTGCATAGGGACCTCTCCCTATTTGTCATTTGGGATCTCAGATGTTATCCAAATGAGCTGCTCCGATGTCCCAGGCTTTGGAGACAGTCTGCTACCCAGCGCCACCCTCCGGGGGCTTGGAAAGAAATCAGGAGGGCCCTCACCATGCCAGAACCTCAGACTGTGCATTTGGATGGTAGCTGTGCTCTGCGAACAAGTTCAGAGTTGGGCAGAGGACAGCAGCCCTGGGCCTGGGGTAACCATGGCCCCTGGGGCCCTCTGCCTCCTCATGGCCCCTCGGACTCTGTAACTGCCACATATGGGGAGGGGTCCTCTTACCCAGCAGTCCTGGCACAGTGTCATTCTCAGGATACCTCTGCATGTTCACACAAGGCTTCCAATCCTCCAAGCTCATTACTGTCCCTGCCAGAGCCTAAGGGGGTGGCAGGGTGTGTGTCACTTTCATTTATGCCACCAACGCTGTTAATCAGGCAGCCCATCTCCAGAGATAGACCTCCAGCTATCTTTGCATCCCGTGAGAGTTTTTTTTTTCTTTTTTTCTTTTTTTGCCATTGATATGTCTCCATTCAAAACCATGATGGTTTCGCATCCTTTATAATGATTTGGTATCTGACCAGTGCAACTGAAAAACCCAAAGAGAAAGCCTGGCGATGACAGGCCCTTCAGGTCACATTGCAAAGAGCTGAGATTCCTCCATCTGCCAGGAGCACCTTCCCCACCCCCACCTTCACCTGGATGTGCAGGCTCACTCTGACCAGCACACAGCCCGCTCTCACCAAGTGTTTGCTGAATGAATGAGTGATGTGGCAATGGCCACAGCACCACTGCGCTCTGAGGGGAGCAGCCTCAGCATAGGACCCTGTCACCAGCTCCTCACACTTCTTCCCTCCAGCTTCTGTACGAGGAATGGGCAAGTTACGGGGTCTTCTATAAGTACCAGCCCATCGACCTGGTCAGGTGAGTGGGGCCCATCCAGCCAGGCATCTCAGAGAGCGAGAAGCAGGTCCCTGGTAAAATGTCAATCAGGTAGAGGCCCTGTGTGTTTCAACCACTGTGACTATTCAGCTCCCCAGGGACCTGTTGGGACTCGAAGGCTGAGTGGGAGGGTCTGGGCAGTGTTTATTCGCAGTTACTGGGAGACGGATACTTTCCGTCACATTCACTGTCTCCCAGTCAGTCTGCCGTCCGGCCTGGCCCTGGCATCGTGGTGTAGTGGAGGGGAAGAAAAGAGCTGTCTTGGGGTTTGCCAGGGTTTGGGAGCAATCTAGGACCACCTCCCTTCCCACGAGGCAGATGGAGGGCTGCCAGCTTGTGCGATGCGTCCTGTGGGGACTTGCAGACCAGTGTTTGGCTCCTAGAAATCCATGTAAGCCACAGAGGTGCCAAAGTGCTTAGTACAAGGAGTGACTGGCTTTCTTGGTAGCTCCATGCCAAGGTTCATTCCAGTCCTTACCCCAAGCAGGGCCAACAGCCTCAGGGACATGTGCCACTAGCATCACAGGTGGAGGAGCACCCACCTTCCCAGGGCACAGGAGAATCAGGGTGGGGATGTATAGGAAAGGCAGACAGCACCCCACACCTGATGAGGCGTCCTGGAGCCCCATTCTCTGCTTCTTGGGCAACAGAAGCTGTGGCACCAATTTGAGTTGTTCCTTGCCAGGGAGGGCAGGTGACATGGTTTTCCCCATGGCTTGGAATAATAGTAAGCATGTCTCTGGCTTTGCTCTGGGTGTAGAAAGTATTTTGGGGAGAAGATTGGCCTGTACTTCGCCTGGCTGGGCGCATACACCCAGATGCTCATCCCTGCCTCCATCGTGGGAATCATCGTCTTCTTGTACGGATGCGCCACGGTGGACCAGAACATCCCCAGGTAGGCAGCAGCCCCTCCACTTGGCTCACACCCCCTTCCTGCTCCAGAGCCACTTTCCTTACTGCAGGGACGTAATCCATCAGGACGCTGGCCTTCAGCCACCTCCTGTGCACATGCCGAGCCTCCAGAGAAACCCTATGCTGGGCCACAAGCTGTCAGAATGAAGTGCTTGCATAGGCATCCATGTGTTGGGCATGGTCATCCAAGGGTGTTGTGTGTTTTATGTCCAGGGAAAGATAGAAAATGAATACCAGACCCATTTTCATGCTTTGAAGTGACTGTTGTTGTTTGCCTGATCTATGTGATGTTTCTTCATTATATGATAAGAGAACCCCTTGAGCTATCATGCAGTCCAGAAGAGAGACCGATGGTGGGGAGCTTGGTGCAGGCTGGGGTGTAGGCAAGGCCATCTCCACCTGCCCAGCCTGCCGAGTGGCACCCGCTTCCATCATACCCAGGGCCCCAGAGCCTCTCATGGGCAGCCTCAAACAGCGCCATGTAGTCCATCAGCTCTTAGTAAGGAGACCCCATGTGCCTTCTGCCAGTTATTTGGGGTCAGGTCATACAGCAGGGGCTCCACGAAATAGCCAAGACCTCAGAAAATAGCCGGCTCATTCATGACTGCTGTTCTCTCCAAGTCCACCTCGCCCTCGGCGCTGCTCTCCATCAGCGGCTGCTAACCTGAGGAGCCCTGGGTGCGTGCGTGAGTGCATGCGTGCGTATACGTGCATGCATGTGCGCGTACTTGGGCCCCGAGCTGTCGGGGATGCCTTGCGAAACAGCAGGCACTGATGTTCATCTGGTACCTTCCATGTGTACATCGCTGTGCCAGGGACCCGAGACCCTGTCGGAGAATCTGAGCCAGCCCTGTCTGGCAGAGGTCACGGTCTCCGAAGAGTCCTAAGACAGCTGCTCGGGGACTTTTGTTGCGGTCCCGCCAAGTATCTCCAAAGTGGCGCCATAGTTTGGAGTATTTGTTACTAGTTTGGGTCAGTACAGAGCCAGTGAGTCCTTGCACTGGAGAAGCTGGTTCTTAGCCGTCCAGTAGAACTATATCCGGTCAGTTTTTGTTTAAATGATTTAGGACATGAATAACACCTCAAATATTTCACCCACCCAGAATCAAAGCTCCACAGGCCTCTGGCGCAGCCCCATCAAGTGCTATTTTGGTCCTACGCAGGAGAAAGCTTGTCCCGTTGTTTGCTCGTGTGGTGTGAGGTCCTTGCACCCTAGGTTTGCTTACGGGTAAAAATCAAAGGCCAGACCCAGAGGGGAGGTTAAGGCTGGCTTTGCCACAGAGCTCGAAGACTGAGGGAAATGGCAAGCGGAATTCATCCGGGGAGCCCCCATCTGCCTCCCTCCTGAGGGGAGGAAGCCCTGCCAGCCCAGGGTGTGGGCTCCTGAGAAAGGCCACCAGGATCCTCTTGACAGTGCCAGTTCTGCCGCCTTCTGTCACATGGTCAGACGCTCAGACAGCAGTTGGTGCCAGAGACAAAGCCAGGGCCCAGCCTGTCCCAACCCCCAGCACTGCCTGGTCAGAATTTTGTATAGAAACAGACATCTGGTCCCCCCAGCATCCATCCAACAGGAAGGCCAGCAACCAGTGTGGTGTCTTCTTGCTGTGCATTGCTCCTCCTACCTTCCCTGAAGAATAGACCTTCACTCTCCTTGTCTTTATGTTGGCTGAGTTAAAAACAGCAGGCAGAGGCTTATTGTCTGGCTGGTAGTGTTTGCATTGGAAGCGGAGGCAGGGAGGGAGAGGCCGTCAGGCCTCTGCCCCACCCCCAACAAGGCAGTCCTTTTGGGTTGCCTTTCTTCCACCATGCAGGAGGAGTTCGGGACATCAGAGATCTCCTGAACATGCCAGGCACGCGGGTTGGTTTGTTTCATCCTCCTGACAACCCAGATGTTGCTGTCAGCACCACCATCCGGCAGACAGGGAAACTGAGGAGTAGAAGTTAAGAGGCACCTGCCTGACCCACTGGAGCACACTTCTCCCGCTGGCTGTCTTGCCTGCTACCTGCCCCGTCTCCTCCCAGGCACATGCACGCAGATGTGCTTGGACGCCCACCTCCCCCAGCACTCCAGGGCAGTGACCTTAGCTGCTGTTAGCCTTTCCTCCACCTTTTCCCTGTCGGACACTGCTCTGAGCAGCGCAGTGTAGCACACATGCCATTCTGAAATAGACATGCGGAGAAGCAGCTAAAGGATCAGAGCTGAACCAGGATGCCCTCCTTGGTGGGTACTGAGCAGCAGCATCCCCCAGAGCTGGTGGCAGATGTTTCTAAACCCCAGCTGCCAGGCACTGGTGGGGTATGATTCTGGAATAAGTATATGCATATCCAGAAATCTAAAAAGACAAAACAGCACCCACTTTGGCTGTGTCCCAGATGACTGTCTAACCCCTGGGAATGAGCCTCCTGCCTGAGCAGCTATTTATAGGTCAGAATCTGATCCAAGCTCACAGGAAGGAGAGTTGAGGGAAGGCCACGGTTGGAAGGGCCGTATTCTGGCCCCTCTTCCTCGTTTTCCAGGAAGAAAGGCCAAGTTGGAAGCTAGAGGACTTTCCAAAGGGACAGACTATAGGACAGCCTGCTAAGCACCCCTAGCCCAGCCACCTGGCCTCAGCAGGGAACCTCTGTGGCCCCAAGAGCAATTCTGTGCATAGGCCTTGATGAATCAAAGACCAGGGTTCAAATCCCGTTGTGCTGTTGGCTCTGAGGAAATTCCTTTCCCTCTCTGGGCTCCTCTCCCTATCTGCAAAGGTGGGGTTGTAGTAGAGTACTGTGGTCCTCAGTGCTCCTGTTCACCCCTTGTGGCCTTTCCGCCTCATAGGAGGGTGCCTGAACAGGGCTTCAGGTCTCATGCAGCTCCCCGCCCTGCACGCTGTGAGTGGCTGCCCCCTGGATGGCTGAGTCTTCTCAGCCTGGACATCTTGAAGACATCTGCCTTCCATCCCAGCACCCTTTCTGTGCCACCTGAGAGCCTAGGACGCCCAGTGGTGATCATGGCTGGACGCCCAGGTTGCACCACAGGGCAGCTACCTACCTGAACAAAGGGAGCTGCTACCTGGCAGTGCTTAGCCCAGCGCCTGTCCTGCTGTAAGGGTTCCGCAAGCATCGGGGCTCTCACTGGCTTTCATTGTCTGCCTCCCTCCATGTCCCAGCACCCAGCTACGTGATATCCATGCAGAGATCTAAACTAGTTCCTTGGCTCAGTTACAATGGTGCCCAGTGATGAGAGGGAGGTTGGTGGGGATGCTTGGCTCATGGCAGGCAAGGCACAGACTGTGAGCGTCACCACCTGGGGTCAGCCTGGAAGAAGCACTCAGCTTCCCTCCTGTGTCAGGAGGGCCTGAATATGTCACAAACAGAGTCAGTTACAGATTCCCAGGACCCCTGCAAAATGATATCACGGGGCCCTTACTCAGACGCCATGAAGGATTTTAAGGCAGCGAGCTCAGGGCCTCGCACTAAACCTCGGGTCCTGTGGCCAAAGCTCAGGTTGGGGACAGCATGGTGTCACATCTATGAATCTGGTCCTGGGCAGCACAGGGGGACAAGAGTGACTAAAGCCAGCTGATGTGCCTCACTGTCTCTGCTGTGCTGTGAACTAGGGGCCTTTGTCACTCCAGCATGGCCCCAGGAGGTATCCCATCCAAGTGACAGGGACTGAGGGCCACCCTTCTCTTGCAGCATGGAGATGTGTGACCAGAGGTACAACATCACCATGTGCCCCCTCTGTGACAAGACCTGCAGCTACTGGAAGATGAGCTCAGCTTGTGCCACAGCCCGTGCTAGCCATCTCTTTGACAACCCAGCCACCGTCTTCTTCTCTGTCTTCATGGCCCTGTGGGGTAAGCGAGGTGACCAGTGGTGAAACGGTGCTGTGTCACTGGTTCTGTCTTATTGATCCATAGTGGGGCTTGCTGTGGTGCACCCAGACTGAGGTGAAAATGACCTCCACACCACCAGGTCTGTGGTGATCAGACACCTGGGGGAGTTATTCTGACCCTGCCAAGAGTCAGCTACCCCTTGGGACAGCCCAGGAGGGTCCTTTGCTCTAAGACACTGGTGGCCTGGGCTGTCAGCCCAGGATGGCAGCTGCTTTAGAACATGGCGACCGGGGCTCTGCAGCCTCCCCTGCCGCACTGGCTGTGCTGACCATGATCCCTGCAGGCCAGGCCTGGGCACACTGTCTCCTTAGTTCCTCATGGCCTCCCTGATAGCTTCCTATGCCCATTCTCACACAAGGAAACTGAGGCACAGAGAGGCCATGAATGTTCTGGGGTTGCCCAGCTCTTGAGCAACAAAGGCAGAGGCATGTTCACACGCACAACTACACACACATGCACATGTTCCCCAGCAGCTCTGGAGCAGCGGCCTATGCCACCATTAGACACTTCTTCATTTTAGTGTCCTCTTCCCTGACACAGAGCCTAACACGTACAGGGCAGCAAGTGCACAGTTGTGAAATAGATGTCATGGAAGGAAGGAAGGAAGGAAGGAAGGAAGGAAGGAAGGAAGGAAGGAAGCCTATAGTTCCAAACCCCATGTCCTAAACACTGAGCCACAGCGAGGGCTTCTCTTTCCCAGGGAGCCCAGCCTCAGTCCCCTCTGGCCTCTGACTCTGGCTTTAGGAGGCAGGAGGCCGGTGAGGGGTGGCGGCTGCCTGTCCAAAGTGTCTGTTCTGCACACAGGACTCATCAGAGTGCTGACCTGCTGGGCATTTGGGATTTGTGCAGTGGATACCTGCAATGTCCACACTGGTTCTTGGGGCCCTGGTCCTCTACTTTGGAGTCCCCAGGCTAATAGGTGGGGCCAGGCAAAGAAAGAGCACAGGAGGGGAATGTGGGAAGTCAGGAGGGCTCCTGTGAGAGGGGTGAGGCCCTTGGCTGAGTTCTGAAAACATGGCAGTGTGGTACTTGTGGCAGAAGAGCCGATGGAGAGAGGCCAGGAATCAGCCCTGCTGGCTTCCTGGAGTCTGCCTGGTCCCTGCTGCAGGGCACACTCCTGGGGTAGAAAGAGCTCCAGCTCTTTACCACCTGGGTGCCCAGTGGGCATGCAGACACTATGGTGGACCAAAGTAGATTGTCTTGCATGGCTCTGCGTGACTTGCTGTCTGTGTGACCTCTGTCCATGAACATGAGATGCACTCCATTCTTAAGTGAAAACAATGTGTTTCTCAGAGATGCGCCTGAGTGCCTGAGGTCCAGGCCCTAAGATTCCAGCTCGGGCTCCTCATCACTGAGGGGCAACTGCTCAGCGCTGCTGAATCCTCAGGCTGCGGTTAGACTGGAAAGATAGGGCCGGATCTGCAGCTGATCCAAGATGGCTATGGGCAGGGCTGAGCAAGCCTGAGGCCCAGTGCTGGTCTGTGGGCTACACACCCCTCCCTGCCTGTCCCTTGGTACCTGCATCCTCCCCAGCAGAGCCCAGCAGCTTCTCCTGCTCCAGAAACTCTGTCCAGTCTGGGGTGTTCTCTGTGGATGCGTAAGAGAATTTTCAACAAGGCAGAGGAGGCAGAAGAGCTGGGTTTCACGACCACGTGGCCCTGACTTCCCACACTGGGCCTGGGTGTGGCTGCCCCTGTGCAACAGGGAGGCATCAGGGGAGCAGGGCGCAGAGAACCCGGCCTGCCCTCACCTCCCACTGCAGCCCTGGCAGTGGGGCTGGGTCCCGAGCCAGTTGGGTACCAGTGAGGGTGTGGGTCGGGGCTTCCCAGCAGATGCTCACAGCTAGCTGTCTCCCCAGCTCACTGGGGAGTGGTCAGGGGACCTTTTTAGAATCCCTTTTGTGTGACCTTCTTCTTGTCCTAATAACACTGTAGACCCTGGCACTCTATACTGGAAGGCCATGTCCATCCGAGCATCTCCATGGGGGGCCCAGGCAGCTCTGCTTCCCTCTACAGGGTCCCTAGATCCCTGTGAGGCTGCAGAGCCAGCACGCACAGGTGCCTGTGGATAAACGTTACCCTCATGGAGCCAAGCCACCCCAGCCACGAGGACACACAATCTCAGCAAGGCTAGCACACCGCCAGCACGCAGCACCGTATGTTGTCAGGGCCACCTGATCATATTGCAGTGCTGTGAGAGCTAAATGAGTCCTGTATCTCCCACGGCGTGCCTGGCACTTAGGAGATATTTATCAACCGGTATTGATGGAGTGTGTCACATGTCCGGCACCCCAACAAATCATGGGAAGCAAAAGCTGATGCATCCACTCCTCCTAAAGCTCACCAACTAGGATTCCAAGGGGGCAGGATGTGCAAAGGCCCTGTGGTGAGATGCAGGCCCAGGGAAGGAATCCGTGGGAAGAGGCAGGAAGATGCTGAACCATCCTGGAGAAGCCAGCAAGGACGCGCTGTAAAGCATTTAGTGTTCTTACAAGGAGGAACTGGAAGCCAGGGCAGGTCACCACTGTGTCCAGGATGTTTTCCTGTCTGATGCCTGAGGCAGGGACTATAAATATAAAAAGAAGCTTGAGTGATGATTAGGAGGCAGTTAGCGCTGACTGGAGAGGCAGCTGTGCCTTTGCTGGAGACCACTGTGAGCTCTGTGGGAGGGACTGCAGTTCCCCCCTCGAGATGTAACACCTCTTGTCTGGGGCTGCATGTCACAAGAAGCCACTTAGTCCTACAGCGGGGACAGAACTCGGGGAAAGTGGCTGAACCAAAGGCACAAGAGAGGCAATGGGAGCCTCACCCCACCTTCCCTCCCTGGCCCTGGAAGTCCCTGACTTTGTCCCCTCACTTTTCTCTTTCACTGTTTAAAGGTCTGTGAGGAGCCACCCCAAGGCCCGGGTCATGGCTCCTCCCCATAAAGGGCTGCATGGTGCACGGTGCTCTCTGCCAGTGCTCACCTTCCACTCCAGCACAGGATGCCCTCGAGGTGCCCAGCGCAAGTCATGCCCTCCTCAGGGGCTGACCACCCAGCCCCACCTCAGCCCTGGGAAGAGTGCAGCCCACTGTGGTTCCCATATCCCCTGCGGAGGTGTCCACTGTCAAGGGACTCTCCACCCAGGGCGGGGGTTTCTGGGAGCTTGTGGAGGCCCAGCTCCTGGACCCTGGGGTATAGCTCAGAGGTAGAGCACTACCAAAAGCATGCAGACTCCTAGGCGCCACGCCTGACCTGCTAAGTTGGGGCCCAGAGCCTTGAGTGCATGAACAAGCTCGGAGTTGCCCTGCGCTTATGGCTATCTGGAGCTTCTGATCCATCCGTGGCCCGGTCCTCTCTCTTCCAACCCGTCCCTCTGTCCAGATTTACTGCCAGTCCATCTGCCCCATTCCTGGAAGTGGCTTCACTGCCTCCCCCATCTCTGAGGTGGCAACATTAATGGTGCCTCCCGGTCCAGTTGTTGGAAACACGGAATGAGGTGTGACGTGGGACATGCACAGGTTCAGCATGCATGCGCAGGAGCTGGTGCTTAGGTCTTCCTGGCTCATATAAATGGGTGTTGGTTTTTTTTGTTTTCAAATGTGGAGGACACATAGCCAGGTCTGGGAGACTGGGTTGGGGCTCAGATCGCAGCTCTGCCTTGTGCTGGAGCCTCTGGCACTTCAGCGACTTCCTCTCCCTCACAACAGAGCATCCAGCCACTCGGGTGGGCTGAGCCTCCCCATACTGAGCTCTGATGAGTGACGCCTCCTCGGTGATGGGACGGGCAAGAGTTCTGTGACCCCATGGGGCAGGGGAGCACACTGCAGCAATTTCCACCGGCCTACAGCCTGCCAAGAGACAAGACACGAACCCCATTATTCTGGTTCCTGTGTTCCTCACTGGCTGTGCCCAGCAGGGGCCTTGCATAGTCCTGTCTCAGTTGCCTCAGATGTGTCCACTCCCCTGAAATAGCTTCCCCCTCTAGCTTCACAAAAGCGCGCCTTCTCCCCAGCAGACTGACTACTTATCAGACCCCAGACCTAGCACTCTGGGAGAATCCCCCGAACAGCTCCAGGAGGTGCTATCATCTTCTCAGACGAGCGCACTGAGGCACAGAGAAGTTAAATGACTCTTCCAAGATAACACAGCTCACAGAATGATCGCAGGTCCATGGCCTGGCCCCATCTGCCACCAACATGCCTGTGGATGCCCTGCTCACATCTCTCTCCCCATTAGGAGCCCTCTTGGGGGAGCAGGCATTTACTCAAAACCAGCAGAGAGGGGCACACAAGCAGTAACCCTCTCCATGGGGTGGGACTCTGCCGCTTGCCTTAACCACCCACTGCTTCGGTCCTCAGGGTGTTGTCCAGCCCTGCTGCAGAACTGGCCTCAGCAACCAAACAGCCAGGATGGTCTGGTTCTCCCAGGACTGGAGAGGAGACAGCAATGTGCCTGTCTGTCAAACAGATTCAGCCAACATAACCCATTTTGGCAGACAAAAAAAAAATCACAAAAAAGCCAAGCTACTCCCACAAAGCCCTTTGGAGGAGGGGAGCTTATTTAAATCAGGACGGAAACAGCTAGAGTGGGCCCTAGCAGTTTGGAGCCAGAGCCATCCACCCGCAACAGCCTGCGGGTGAGTGCTGAGGTGAGGGAGGAGGCCCCTCCCGCCCTTTCACACCGGCTGTCAAGTGCAATTAGCACAGAGCTCCAGGGTTGTTGGTTGTTGGTTTTTTGTTTTTTTTTTTTTAAATCCCTCATTCAATCACTCATTCATTTCCCTCCACCGGCTCATTTTCCTGCTGGAGTCTCCTCTTCCACTGTGTCTTTCTCCTGCCCCCCAGCTGTTCCATTTCTACAGCACAGTTGCACACAGCAGCCCCAGCCCTGTTCCTCAGTTCGGGGTCTGGATTCCGCCCCCCACCCCCAGCCCCTTCAGGTCTGGGTTTTCACATCGGCCCCCACCCCTGCGGGCCAGCCTTCCCAGAGCCAGCACGCTGATCCTTGAGTTTTCTGACTGCTCCTACCCGGGATGCATGACATTTCAAAGCCCTAAATAAGATGTCACATTGAGCAGCTTTGAGTCCCATTTAGCTATTTGCTGGGGTCAATTTTCTGAAATTATAGCATAATAATGGGTTTTCACTGCCTGTCAGTCCTACCTGGAACAAAGCAGCTTATGGGATTTCAGCCCAGCTGTGGGAAGCTGGGGAGAGATGGTCCTGGCCAGAATGAAATGCAGAAGGTGTGGGTGAGACCCTCCTGGGCTGGGCCCCTCCCCCAGCCACCTGAAGCTGGGTGGGGGCAGAGGAGAGGTAGAGTGTGATTGTCCTCAGAGATTGAAAGGCCAGTGGCAGGTCACAAGCAGAATATTCAGGGGATAAGTAGTCAGGGTGCCAGGTGCCATCCAGAAGCCAAGGCCTGGAGGCCGCTGTATCCACAGTGTACATGCAGACTCAGGGTAGAGTGAGTCCTGCACCTGCCGCTCCCAGAAGACCCCGCTCTCTCTACCCAGCTGCCAAAAGGAGGTCTGCGTGGAGAAGCCCCTTCCCCTGCAGGGAGCAGTAGATAGTGAGGCTGTCCACTGGCCCTCAGGGGATCTCCACAGCTGGGGCTGCAGCCCCAAGTACTCACTGCTTAGGATTCAGTGGATAGGAAGGGGCTGGTCTCCTAGGGCATGGGTGGCACCTTCTCACTGTGTCCTCACTTGGCAGAAAGACCTTTTCTAAGGGCACTTGTCTCACTCAGGAGGGTCCCATCCTCGGGACCTAGTCGCCTCCCACAGCCATCCCCTAACACCATCACTTCAGCGCTGAGCCTAACACCTCACTTTTGAATGAATTTTGGGGCCACACCAATATGCAGTGAATAGTCAGCCTATTAGGAAACAGATAATTAGATAACCATATGGCAGCCTGGCCCAGGGGCTCCACATCTCTATTTTTGTAAATGTGACCAAACCAAAGGAACTATGCCCATATATATTTCCAGATCCAGGCCACCAGGTTACATTCTAGTCTTGGTGCTGTCAGGAGAGGCCCTTATAATTATTCTAAGACCATTAATTAACTGTGTGCACACTCAGGATTCTGTAACAGCTGCTTCTCTGTGAGCTCTCTGTTCCTGGGTTTCTCCATCCACAAAGTGAGATGTTTTGCTCTATCTGACTTAGAGCTGTGACAATGCTGGTGATTCCCTTCAGGAATACACATCTGTGCAGAACGTCAGCCCAGGACAAGTTAAGTGTAAACCCTGGAGTCAGATGGAATGAGATTACGGTCCCACTTGGGCACAGCAGGTAGCCAGAACACCAGCCTTGGTGTCCTGGTTCATATCTATGAAAGAAAATCCCTCCTCCTGGGCATGATGTAGTGGAAATGACACTGACCAGCACCTGGTACGGTGTGGAGCTCATGCCTGGGCTCCAGTGACTACCACCATGCTGTGAACTGAGGAACTGAGTGAGACCTCGAGCTCGGCAGGGATGTTGCCCACCGCCCTCCCAGGGAGGGCTCTCTTGCATCTCCAGGTGGCTAAGGTCTGGACAGGTGCGTGGCCATGGAGAGGCTGCTGGCCTCACTTCACTGGGAGGAGCCTTCTGGAGTTGGTGGAGTGGTGGTGGGGACGCGGTGAGCAAGGCAAGGCAGCCTGTGGCTTCCTTCGGGGATGCAGTGCCACTGGCCCAGCTGCGCCTCCCGCAAGCTGCCCTCCACAGTGTCCTCATCAGCAGCCACCTGCTCAGGGGCCAGGCGCCCAGCAGAATTTCCACATCCATCCCTGTGGCGTCTGTGGGATCTCCGGCTGCCTTTATATACCGCAGTGATCAACTCAGGACATTTAAGTTGATCCGTCTCACACACATAGCGCTTCTCATGACGAGAATATTCCAGATCCTCTCTTCTAGGAATTTTTTTTTCTTTTTCTTTTTTTTTTTTTTTT
>NW_004524594.1:18832906-18871306 GCF_000260255.1 Octodon degus | reverse complement strand
TTTTTTTTTTTTGGTGGAACCGGGGATTGAACTCAGGCCCTTGCACTTGCCAGGGAAGCGCTTATTCCACTGAGCCATCTCCCTGGCCCCAACTTCTAGGAATTTTGAATTGCTCTATTGTTGACAGTCCATGTCCTGGCACAGCAGAATTCATTGCATTAACTGTCTTGTCCCTGCACCTCCTCCTGCCATGCAACCACTGCCCTGCTGTTGGCTTCTACGAGCTTGGCTCTTTTAACTTCCACATATAAGACGAGCACATGATGCGGGACTTATTCTGTCCACACGATATCCAGGCCCGCCCATGTTGCTAAAAATGACAGCACTTCATCCTTTTTTCTGGCTGGCTAGTGTTCCAATGCGAGAAAGTACCACATTTTCTTTGTCCACTTGTCCACTGATTGACACCTTGGTTCATTCCACACGTTGGTGAATTGTGCGGTGTGTCTGAGATGTGCCACTTCCTTTCCTTTGGGCAGATTCCCAGAGCTGGGGTTGCCAGCGAGGGCCTATGCTAGATATCTTTAGTTTTGTTAAAGCACCTCCATACTGTTGTCCATAGTGGCTCTGCTAGTGTCCATTGCCATCAAAAGTGTATCCTAGTCCCCTCCCTCCATATCATCACGCACACGCGTTTGTCACTGTCATTTGGAAAGTCGCCCCTCTCCTGAACTAAGGTGAGACCTCGTTGTGCTTCAGGCTTGCTGTGTCCTGACGATTGCGGATAGCTTTCCTCTATCAGGGTCTTCCTTTGAGTCGTGTCCTTTCGGATCATCGGCCCGTTTTTTCAATTAGATTTCTTTTCCTGTGGAATTATTGGAATTCTTCGTGTTCTTGATAGCAGGCCCCTGTCAGATGGGTCGTGTACAGCAATTTTCTCCCACTCAGTAGTTTGTGTCTTCACTCTACTCATTGTTTGGGGTGTTTTGTTTTTGTTTTTTCTGTGCAGAAGCTTTTTAGTTTAACACGATTCTATTTTTCTGGGTTTTGTGTCACCTGTGCTTTTACATTGTTGTCTAAAATATTTTTTGCCCAGACCCACACTGGGGCGTTTTCACACCCTGTCCAGCCCTTCCCACCCCTGCTCGGCTCTGCACCAGGCTTCCTGTTCTGTTGTTGGGACAGGGGACCCAATGCCCCAGCTTTGAGGAGAGACTCACTTTAGCTCACAGCTTCAGTCCAAGGCAGGAGTGGCGCCGTGGAAGGGCAGAGGGGAGGAGAGCTGCTCAACTGTGGCCTCCAGAAGCAAGGGGAGAGGGCAGGGCCTGGGACAAAGAGCGCAGCTTTGGTCACACACCTCCCACCCTGGGGACCGCTTCCAACCAGGCCCACCTGCTCACGGTACATTCAGCTCTGAGCTCAATGGCGGATGGATCTATTGGTGAAAATAGAGCTCTCGAGAGCCAGCCACCTTCCAAACACGTGAGACTTTGGGGCCCAGTGTACAGCTAAAGCATGCGCCTGCGCTCCCACTTCCTGGGCTTTCAGCCCGGGCCCCCCTCCCCCCGACACACCCGCCTTCCTGGAGCATCCCGCTTGCTCTGGGACTGCCTTCCTGCCTCTGGCTACTTCCAGGAAGCCCTTCCATGTTCTGGATCCTTAGGGGCAGCTCCAGATGCTGGTTCTGCGAGCCTCCACTCACGGTCACCACCCACACCCTGGCACCGGCTTCTAGCTATTAAGCCCTGGGTGGAGGGGGGGTCTCACCATCACCTGCCTGGTTTCTCAGCTGCCCTCCTGTCTGTGTGGCCAGTTCCCAGGATTAATGGTCCCTTTGCAGTCGCTGTACTCACCTTACTGTGAAAAAGAGCAGGAGCATGGGGAAGCGGGTGTGTCCGTGCATGCCAAAGCTCTGGGAGCTGCATGCCAGGTTCAGAGCCTCTCCCTGCCAATTCCAAAGCGTGTTCTTTCCTGGAACACGTGGCCTCTGGTTGAGGACCCAGTCTGTGGATTCATATTGAAGGTTCATTTGCACGTATCACTTTATTTCTATCTGGTATCATTGCTTATCAGAGAGGCCACTTGATTCCTCTGAGCCCCAATTTTCATCTCTATAAAATGGGGAAACAGGACAAGGGTCATAATAAAAGGTGACAGAGACTCCAGGACAGATGCAGCTGTGGAGGGCTATATTAGTTTATATTCCATGGTTATGATGAAATGCCAGGGGCAGGATCAGTTTATAAAACAAAGAGTTTCATTTTGGCTCAAGGCCCCAGAGGTTTGAGGTTGAAGGCCAGCATCCAGTGCCCCCTTTTTGCCAGCAGAGTCCTGAGGTGGGGCAGGGCATCACATGGTGAGGGACAGCAGTGCACACATGTCTGTATCTGTCCGTTGATGTGTCTGTCTCAAAGAGCCATCAAGTCACTCATGGAGCTCCATCCACCCCAAGGACCTCATCTAATC
This sequence comes from Octodon degus, assembly GCF_000260255.1. Lineage (NCBI taxonomy): Eukaryota > Metazoa > Chordata > Mammalia > Rodentia > Octodontidae > Octodon > Octodon degus. The sequence goes on along the minus strand of NW_004524594.1, from coordinate 18,868,900 downwards.
CTAATCCTCTCCTGGAGGCCTCCCTGCAAACATCAGAGTTGGATGAAATTTTTGCCCTTCTACTTCCTCACAATTGGGATTAAACTGCAACATGCGAAGGCTTGGAGAATGCTCAAGCCACTGCTTGTCCAAGCCATTGTGGGTGCTGTGAGGCATGCTGGTTTCCTTCTGACTCTGAGGGGAATAATCTATGGCTTCCTGGATAGAATAGTCAGCTTTTTACTGCAGGAACAGAACCCCTGACATACACACCCTTAGGAAGAGGGGTTTCTTTTGGTTCATGGCATAGCCCTGGCTCCAAGGTAGAGCGTCATGGTGGAAGGGTGTGGTGGAGGAACGTGCTCAGCTCTTGGCAGGCAGGAAGCAGAGACAGGAGGAAAGCACTAGTGAGGCTGAGGCAGAGACAGGAGAGACCCTTCAAAGGCACACCCAGCAACCTCCTTCCTCCAGATGGGCCTCAGCCCTTACAGCCCACCCAGCTCTGAGCTCATCGACAGATGAACCTGCAGAGAGGTTAGTGCCCCAGGGTCCAGGGCCCTCTCCAGGATGCACCTCTGAACAGGCTGCGTGGGGGCTCAAGCCCTCCATACATGAGTCTTTGGGGGAACACTTTGTGGTTGAGCCAGAAGTTGACAGAGGTGGCCTTGAGCTGTTTTGTCTGCTGAAAACAAAAAGCGGGAAGTCACAGGTGCAGTCAGAGACCCCTGTGTGGGCTCAGCCTCAGTGGGCCTCAAAGCCCCACCAACTTTAACCTCAAGATCCCTACTCTAACCTAGGGTTCCTAAAAACAATGGCACACAACAATCAAGACCCTGAGGCCTGCCTACCCTAACCCTTGCTGACGTAGCCAGAGTTTGATCGCCCCTGCCTCAGTTCCCTCATCTATGAAATGGGAGAGCTGCGGTCACTGCTTAGTGGGGTCTGTGGAGGGCTGAATGGTTAGTGCCTGTGCAGATCCCTGGCCCTTCCTCACCTGGCGGTGCCAAAAGAAAGGATGCTGTGCTAGCATCCAGCTGCCCCTGACTGGTTCTCCTCCCACCCACAGCCGCCACCTTCATGGAGCACTGGAAGCGGAAACAGATGCGGCTCAATTACCGCTGGGACCTCACAGGCTTCGAGGAGGAGGAGGTGAGTGGCTTTGGTGCTGTCGCCGCTGGCTCCCCAGCTGCCCACTGTCCTGCTACCCATTTGGGCCTTGTGTGGAGGCCTTAGGTTATAAACACCCCTGGTCTGAGGCGAGGCCACTGCGGTCCACTTCACCCCGTCACCCCGCTCCTTCAGATGCCTCCATTCATTGGCAGGGTGGCTGGTCCATGCCCCCCTTTTGATCTTGATGCTCACATGGACATGCCCTGCAGTCTGGGATGAGTGCTAGGCCTCACTCTGCTAACCACACTGCAGTTGAGAGCTGCCGCGTGTGAGAGGCAGTTACCACTGCTGCCCATGGGTCCCCAGAAGTGGCCAGGAATGATGTCCTCTCAGTCCTTGGTCCTAGTCGCAATTGGCCATGGCTGAGGTGGGAACCTGTCACCTTCCAGAAAAAGGGGCACTCAGTAGTTAGTGACCACTGAGATTCTAGAATCTTTCTAACTGAAACAGCATCGAGGGAACAGCCCACCCAGGGCACAGTTGGGTACCTCTTCCCCAAGATTCCCCTAATAACCAAATCCAACAGGAACTGCCCACAGGGTGAATCAAAAAGAAAAGAAGCTGGTAGTACAGGCCTGTGATCCCAGCTACTCGGGAAGCTGAGGCAGGAGGGTTATGAGCTTGAGCCTGGACAACTTGGTGATTTGGGGGGACCTTGTCTGTAATATGCAGTGGTAGGGTGTCCCTGGGTTTGATGTCCAGTACCAGAAGAAGTGGGGTAAGGGGACACAGAGAAAGACAAACAGAAAGAGGAAAAGAGAAAAAAAAGAAATAATGGTGTGGTGGTGAGGAAACAGTTCATATAAATCTGAGGTTTGATTTAGTTTGGATTTTGAGACAGTCTCACTATGTAGTTCAGGCTGGCCTTGAACTCACGATGTAGCCCAGGCTGGCCTCCAACTCACGAAGATCTCCCTGCCTCAGCCTCTCAAGTGCTGGGGTTACAAGCATATACCACCATGCCTACCCTAAATCTGAGGTTTGTTTTGTTTATCTTTTTGAGACAGGGTCTCACTATGCAGTTCAGGCCAGCTTTGAGCTCAGTCTGAGTTTTTGTCTTACTAAAGTGAAAAATAAAATCACAGACAAAAAGAGAAAGTTAAAAAAAAAGAAAGAAAGAAAGTTCAGAGAGTGCTTATTAGAAATAATAAGACAAAAGCTTTCAGTTCATACCCGAAGAAAGGATAGGTCCTTATCTCCTCCTCTTATTTTAACTTTTATCTTTTGTTCTTGGGTTGTGTTTTACACTTTTAAGCTTAACAAGCTGCTTGAACTAGCTTTCAACCTGGTGAGCCATATTCCTTTACCTAGTCCCCACTACTTTAGGCTAATCTCTGTTATAAGGGGTGCCTGTAATCCCAGCACGCTGGGAGGCTGAGGCAGGATTGTGAGTCCAACTCAACCTGGGCAATTTAGTGGCTTAGGCCCTATCTTAAAATAAAAAAAAATGAAAAATAAAAAAAAGAGCTAGGGATGTAGCTCAGTGCAAAAACTCTGGGTTCAGTCCAGAGAATTAGAAAGGAACAAAGGGAAGGAGGAAGGAAGGAAAGGCATATGTTCCCCCAAGAGTAAGCTGCGCACTGGCTTACCATGGGGCTGTGCTGCCCCGAACTAAACTAACAGCGAGGGTCTCCTGAGTCCAGCTTTTCTGATGGGCCTGTCATATTTCCTCACACAGCATCTCCTCCCCGGAACCAAAGCCAAATATATGGCTCAGCTGGGGAAGCCACATACTGGCTAGCAGCATTGTTAAGAGCAGAACTTGCTGGGCAGACCAGGCAGCCCCATCTCAGTTACAAGTCAGACCTCACGGCCCGCCGTGTTGCAGAACTTCCATTCCTAATTTGACCTCACCCTCACTTGTGACCTGCAGCAAGTTGCCTACCATCCCTGTGGCCCCATACCCTGGCCTGGCACACTGGCAGTAGTTAAGGACCCATCCTCACATGATGGGGAAAGATCCTCAACAGGTCAACAGAGCAGGGTCCAGCTCGTGCACAATGCCTGTAACAGGCCTCCACCAAGCCATACCTGTACCCCACCTGTCACCTGCCCGTGTAAGTCTCAGCACTCTTCCACAGCCCCTTATCCTGCCTCCTTCTCCTCTTTCACAGTAGCCAGCTCCAAACTGATGACACGTTCACTGGCCCAAAGCTGTTTAGGGGCAATCCCAGGGCAGAACCCAGAGCCCTGTACCTGTGGTAGGGGCTGGGCCAACTGTGCCCTGGGTGGGCCGTCCCCTTGTTGCTGTTTCAGTTAGAAAGATTCAAAGGGATCGGGCATGGTGGCACACAACTATAAGCCCAGCTACTCAGAAGTCTGAGGCAGGAGGTTCCCAGAGGTCAAAGCCAGCCTGGGTAACTTAGTGATTGTATGAGACTATGTCTAAAAATAAATAATAAATGATGATGATGATGATGATGATGATGATGATGATGATGATGATGATGATAAAAGTTCTGAGGATGTGGCTACATGGTAGAGCACTTACATAACATGCTTGAAGCTCTGAATTCCATCCCCAGCACCACACATATACACAGGCATGCACGCACATGCACACACACACACACACACACACACACACACACAGAGATTCAACTAAAATAAAAAGTCAAAGAGAACCATTTGCCTTGTTTTGGAACTCGGATCAGAATGTCTTTTGCAGGGCTGGGGAGATAGCGCAGTAGAATAAGCACTTGCCTGGCAAGTGCAAGGGCCTGAGTTCAATCTCTAATTCCACAAAAAAAAAAAAAAAAAAAAAAAGTCCTTTGCCTGAAGTTCCTGTGCCTGGGGGACAGTGGGGTAGGGGGCAGGGCTGGTCCCCTTTACTTACTCATTAGGGCCCCCGCCCATGATTTCCTGACTATGGCAGCACAGGGCTTAACTTCACAGCCAGGAGCCCTGGTCACACAATCCCAGGTGACTGGCACGAGTTCCCCACAGTGAGCCCACTTCCCCCTGGAGGGGTGACCCCAGGTTTTGCACACAAAGCAGAAGGAAGCTGGGTCCAGCCTGGCTGTCACTTGGGAATTAGGAAAATCTTTGGCTGCTGCAAAATCGACAGCCCAAAGGTTATCCAGAGTCACAGTGACCCCCACCATCAAACGCTCCCCTCCTGGTCACCTGTCCCCAGTCTCCATCCTGGTTTTTAAGAAAATGGTCTTTAGAGGATGCACCCCATGTCTGGAAAACAGTATGATTAATGAGATCTTTTTGTTTTTCCTTTTCTGGTTCCCCGAAGGAGGCGGTCAAGGTTTGGAACTTTTTGTCACTCCTCTGTCTTCCTACAGCCTATCTCCCAGAACCAGGACCTCTGCCGCACCTCACCCATCTGTTTCCACCTCGCAGCTCCTCGTGGCTCTCCCGGGCCGGGGTCTCTGCTTCTCCCTCCTCTAACCCCTTCTTCTGTTCCAGCGCCTCCGCTGACCGCTCTGGGCTCCCCGGGCCTCTGGTCTGCCCGCGCTTGCTGCACACTGCGTCTCTCCCCACAGCTTCCACAGCCTGCTCTCGGGGCCGGTTCATGGCTGGTCCTCACTGCAGCCTGGCACAGCCTCGTGCTCCCGGGACCCCAAAGCCAGGCCCTGTGGCCACCCCATTGGGCTGGGGTCCCAACAGTGGAGCATGCCAGGCCTGTGTGCAGGCCAAACACGGGGACCTCGGAATTGGAAATGCGGCAGGCAGCCCGCCATGAACTGGCCCTGTAGGACACCCGCAGCACATACATAAGCTGGTTGCCATGTGCCCACGCAGAGGAGCCCACACCCGCTGTGAGCCAGACCCTGTTCTGACTTGATTTCTTTCACAGGATCATCCCAGGGCCGAATATGAAGCCAGAGTCTTAGAGAAGTCGCTGAGGAAAGAGTCCAAAAACAAAGAGGTAGGGGATCACTGAGAGCTTGTTCTGCTGGCAGCAAAGCGCCGTGTGTTCAAATGTAGATGAGGGGTCAGCAAGCGCTGCTTCATCAACCATGCAGGCTGGGGTGGCAGATCCTGTGCTCACCAGATGTGGTCCAAGGTTGGCCCAGAGAGTAAATATTTTAGGTTGTTTACTCTTACACTGCAGCCACTCAACTCTACAGTGTGGCCATTGATGACCAGTAAACAAACAGGCCTGGCTATCTTCCAATAAAACTTTATTTACAAAAGCAGGAAGGGGCAGACTTGGCTCAAGGGCTGGAACTGTGAAACCCCGAGGTACCCTGTGGGAGACCTCAAACCTTAGCATGCATGTCAGCCCAAGGACCACGCGGCCTGAAGTCCCTACTGAGGTGCATTTGGCATGGACCCTGCCACCTGTGCTTCACACTGAGCAATGAGAATCATTTGCGATCCAGGGTCTGTGAGCAAACATCTGAGCCTTCGTTTCCCTCACTGACTATGAGAACAAGAGAAATAAGTGTGCTTTTCGTCGTGCACTTGAGGCCACCCTGGTTTTTTGTTTATTTGTTTAATGTATGTGGTACAGGGTCTCACTACGCAGGCTTGGGCTCATAGTAATCCTCCTGTTTCAGCCTCCCCAGTGCTGAGATTACAGGCGTGCGCTACCTTACTTGGTCTCTATGGCCAGCTCAGCATGCCTGGGGCCAGGGCTGGCACAGCATACGGTGCCGGGGATTGAACCCCAGGGCCTGTGCTTGCCTAAGCAGGCGCTTAGTCTGCTGAGCTATCTCGCCGGCCCACCACCCTGTTTTTATAACAAATCCCCTTCTCTGTCCCCAACTTCTTGTCCAAACCAAAACCTTACGTGTGAAGCTTGACTCTCTCAGAGCATATGGATGTTTTTAATGCTGGATTTTCACATGACCTGGGACAAGAAAGAAACTCCTGGGCCTTGTCCACTTCTCAGAGGTGGAGAAATTCGCCTTGGCTCTGTGAATGGCTAGAAACTGCTCTTCCACCTCCCAGACTGCCCTGTCCACCTCAAGCACTGTCCAGGACAAACCCCTGGGCTTCTCTTTCCTGGCCATTATGTCACATGTGCAGAACTCATTGGTACCAAGTGGCCAGAAGTCACAGTCAACAGAATCCCATCTGGGGACAGAGGTGGGTACTCCCAGTTCCTGTAATGCAGCAAACATCAGAGAGACCTGGGCTTCCTGCAGTTGGGAAGGATGTTCCCTCTCACAAGTCAGAATTGTCACCCTCAAATAAAGAGGTTTATCTGTCCAATTCAACCCATCACACTCACGTGTTCCTGTCTGTACCCAGCTGGCCACTGTGGGCCCTCGGGCAGAGTCCCCAGTTCCAAGCTTGGGTTGAGATGTCTCAGAAATTGGCATAAGGCCCCTGGGATGGTCACCCTGTGGCTCTGTGGTTGTTCTTCTCAGAGTGAGCTCAGATGGGTGTTCCACTCCTTCCCAAGGGGAAAAACTCTCGTGGCTACACCACGCTGGCTTGAGACAAGGGACTTTGGGGTGAAGAAACAGCAAGCTAGAAGTCTGGGGATGCTGAAGCTGCCCCTCGGCCCAGGGCTTGGTTTCAACTTGAGCTCCTGAGCATAGGGAGCCTCAGAGGCGTCGGGCTTATTTTGCAGTCCCCTGATGGTGAGGCCAGGTCCCAACTGTTCCCCAAAGGCCACACCCTTCCTTTGCCGCTCTGTTTCTTGTGGCTCCTGGCCACTGCTTCTCTGGTCTGGATCTTTCCCCCAGCTATGGTAACAAAGATGCACCATGTCCTTGGCATGGTTACTTGAGCTTCTAGATGTGCCTCCTTCCTGCCTTTCTGAGATGCTCATGGTGACAGACAGACCCCTGTCTCTGCACCCTCTGAACTGCTGCATCTCTTGAGATGGAGGCCAGTGGGCCCAGAGGGAAGGTCGTGCTGGAGTCCCTGTTCCAGAATCTTCCAGCTCTGTCACCATGACTTTCTTCGCAGCCTTGCTTTTAGAATATGGGTCTCTGCCCCCATTACTTATTTAAAATGCCCAGAACCGGAATCGGCCCTGTGAGAACATGGGCTCCGCGGACCGCAGCCCGGCCCGAGGTCAGTGTGCCTCTCCTGCCTCAGCCTCTTTTCCCTGCCTGCCCTCAGAAGCGCCGGCATGTTCCGGAGGAGTCAACAAACAAGTGGAAGCAGAGGGTTAAGAGCGCCATGGCAGGGGTGAAATTGGTACTTTCGTGTCTCGGGGGAGCACACATCCTGACCGTGTGCGGACCTCCAAGTCCTTGTGGTGGTGCTTCTCCCCTTTTGCCTGCGTCCTCCTAACACTCACCCGTACTCCTTTACCTCCCGCCACACCCCGCCAGCCCTGCCTGCGTCACTGTGTCCCCGCATGGCTGCGGTGGATCCCATGTTGAGGGGGCCATCCCTGTCACAGCTGCCCATGCGCCCCTTGTGGCGTCCCCACGAGCACTCCTGCACCCACCCTGTACAGGGTCTGTGCCAGCATGCCCTGGCCCATGTGCATGTTTTCCTGTTGGAAATCTCAGCCCCACTTGAAATCTCCTGGGCCGCTGACCAGCTTCCGCCAGAGGTTCCTGTAGACCCTGCTGGGTCCTGCCCCAGAGCCTTCCTGAGCCACACGTCCCCACAGTTCCTGTTCCTATGCAGCAATCAACATCTTAACTTGTAATACTAGTGACTTGTTGGGCAAAAGAAAAATAGCTCTTATAGTCTGGGTAGCAAATGGCCAAGCAGTTGGGCCCTGTGGCCCTCGAAGGGAGCCCTGCAGGGGTAGAAGTGGATTTCAAATGTCGGCTGTTCCCAGACACAGGACTCCCAGTCTTGGGTGCATGAAGGAAGTGAGCTCCCTGATCGTCACCCTGTCTGCACATAGTGTTACTGCATAGGTAATAAGGTCCCGTGTGCCTCTGGAAACACCGGGCATTAAACCTGCTCGGCACCCGTTTTACGGTTTCCCAAGTCTCTCTGTTGTCCACGTCATCTGTGTGTGCGCATGCCTATGCCCTGGTACATCCCAGCCGGTGATGCTGGCCGTTCATATTACAGACCGACAAGGTGAAGCTGACGTGGAAAGACCGATTCCCGGCATACCTCACCAACCTGGTCTCCATCATCTTCATGGTGAGTTCCAGAGGGTGACAGCGGAAGCTGAGGGATGTCCACAAGAAGAAACAGGCATCCACCATGACAGGGCCACTGGGAACACTGGTGCCAGTCACTCCAAGACGTGCTGACCCTGGCTCCTCCAGTGGCCATCCCTAGAATGGGATGACGCCAGGAGTCTTTCAGAAACTCTTAAAGAAATGACACAGAGGCAGGACAAAAGTCACTGTGATGCTGCTCAGATAGGTGGCAGGGCTGTGACTCCAAGCTGGTCTGCTCAGCTGATGTGAATGAATTGGCAAGATCTTTGTGGCTGTCCTAGGAGACTCCAGTCCCACACTGATTTGTCCTCAGCTGCACTTCCAAGTGTTCATCAACCCTCAGGTGGTCAGGGCCACCACTGAACACATTTGCCCCAGCAAATGTGGAGATATAAGTGAGTCTTGTAGACTACCTGATGCCCAGGGCCCTTGGTTGGCCACAGAGCTGAGGACCTATAAGGAGCATCTCAGGGAGCAGCTTCAGAGCTGACCGGTCCTGTACCATCCACATCCTGCCCAGAGAAACCAAAGCCCAGAGGTTGGGCCTCTCTTCCCAGGATATGAACCAATAGGTGGCAGAGCCAGAAAATGGGTGGTCACTTTGCTCTAAGAGCCCTTTAATGGCACATACTTGGTTTTGTTTGATTGTTTTTGCTGTCCTTGGGATTGACTCGGGACCTTGAGCTTGACAGGCAGGCACTTAAGCCACTGAGCTATATCCCTGGCCTATGGCATGAACTTGAAAAGGAGGCAGGAGGCCAATCTGGGTTCCCTGGGTTGAGTAAGGGACCGAAGACCCCTTAATTAAGTAAGGAAAGATAGCATAGGACTCAGTCTGTCCCCACACTCTTCACACACAACAAGGAAGACCTTGTCTGGTATAAAGAAATCCAGAAGACTGGGACACCAAAGATCATCTCCCTTTGCCCCAGAGAAAGGGCATTTGTTTGGGTCTGGGAGGGCTGTTATACTATGCTGCTCAACTTTTCCATTGCTGGGACAAGCACCAGACACAGACACCTCCAAGGAGAGGCGTGTAGTGGCTCAAGGTTCAGAGCGATCAGTCCATGGTGAGCTGGCTCCAGGTTAGGAATATCACAGCAGAGAGGAAGGGAGAAGAGTGCTGCTCCCTTCATGATGGTCAGGAAGCAGAGCAGAGGGGGAAAGTACAAGGGTGAGAGGTGTGCTCTCCAAAAACACTATCCAGTGACCCATTTCTCCAGTGAGCCCCACCTTCTGTTGGCATTCAAGTGTGACCCTCAGCAGATTAATCCACTGATGAGTGTAGACACCATGACCCGTTCACCTCTCCAAGGATCTCTTAACCCAGTCAGATTGACAAGTAAGATGAACTAGCAGAGTTGCTCTCCAGTACACGCTGCACAGGGAGTGGGCTCAGCCTCATCCCGCATGTGCATGTCATGTCTCCTTTGGTGCTAGGGGATAACCAAAGAATACCTGGCTCCCTTACCTGGAGCATCCCCAGCCCTCACATATTGAGGGTCAGGGCTCAGGGAATGGGAGGCACAGGGAAACCTAAGGTCCAGCTGCATCTGGCAGACAAGGAAGAGGGTGGTTAGTGGAAGGACCAGTAAAGGAAGGGGGTGGGTGGTGTGGGGCTGGTCCAGCAGCTTCTCTGACCTTCTGCTCACCCAGCCTAGCATTGTGTCCACTCTTGGGCATAATGTGGCTACTCCCCCTGCAACGTCATGTCTACTTTCCAGACAGGAAGACAGGGAAGTGGGGGGGGGAGTCAGAAGATGGGAAGCAACAGCTATTCCAGCCCTTTGAAGAGACCTCTGCCTGTATTTCATTGGTTAGCACCCATTGTCTGGCCACCCAGCCTGCAGAGAAGCTGAGAGAGGAGCACGCTATGGTCCTCACAAGGCAAGAGAATGGAACAAAGGTTAGGAACATAGGGTAGGAGATGGCCAGCATTTCCTTCCCAACCCTCAACATCCTGGTGAGTCACACTTACTGTGGGTGGGGACACAGCTCGGTCCCTGACTCCAGAGCCCCATTCAGGGAACAGATGTGGTTCTGGTCCTCTAGACACTAGTGCAGACAGCCAGCAGATCTGGCCTGGTACCTCCATTCAGGAAGGGAGCACAGGGCCTGTCTGTTCTGGCACGTGCTGACCCCCAACAACGTGGGGGGCTGCCTGCTGCAGTTGAGTCACCCCAGGCCCAGCACCCTATCTGTCTGGCACAAGGGAGTTTCTGGAGCTAGGGTGAGGCTGCCTGACAGGACAGAGGAGGCTTACTCTAAGGATAACCTGGTCCCCTACCTCCAGGAGTGGTACCCATGCCCCTCCCCCAAGCCAGTCACCATTGGCCAGGAGTGATGCAAGCTGCCCATGCTTTCCAGGGCAGGTATGGTCACCATTTAGTCACCAGCAGATATCTGCAGGTGCTAGTACTGGTGGCTCAGAGTGTACAATGAGAGCTTGCCCAGGAGATCCCCAAAGGCCACAGCCTCCCATGGGGCCAGCATGTCTCACCCATCCTGAGCTGTAACTGAAGGCAGGTCGGCTGTCCTGGGAGTCCAAGGGGACCTTCTCAGGAGGGACAGGACCCACTACCTGCACTCAGGACACAGGGAACACCCAGCAGGAGCCTGCGTACTACAGGTGGGGCTCAGTCTTGGTCTGGAGGCCTGGCTCTGTGTGTGCTTCCCACTTGCTCATGCTGCATGGGTCATGTATGTCCTCAGACTGGACTTCCATAGCCTTGGGCAGGGCAGAGTGGGGGCTGGGTCTTGCTGCTTGAGTTGGGCCATAGGCAAAGGAATTCCAGACAGACAGACAGACAGACAGACAGACAGACAACCTGCAGTGGATGGAACCAACTGATTAGGGTAGCCAGCTCTGACCTGGTCTCTCAGGCAATCACCAGCCTGTTTTATGGAGGGTTCTGATCCATGGTGGATTCAGCCAGCCTTGGAGTTGCTCTCATGGAGGCTGGGTCCCACCTCCCACCAGACCTGCAGTGCTGCCTGCTGCCACCTCTACACAGGGCAGTTCCTTGGGGGTGGCAGCACTCCCTCTGAGGCCGTCCCTCCCTCTGCTCATTCAGGCCAGGCAGGGGAGAAGCACCCCTCCTGCTGCAGTGAGCACCCCCACATACCAAGGGCACAGGTGACACTGTGCCCTGTGCTGTGATTGGGCCCGACACAGAAAGATCCAGTGAATTTCAGGTTCCAGTAGACCCATTTGTAGATCCCAGCCCTAGCTACGCAGCCTTTCTGAGCTGCAGGGCCCTCTTGTATCACAGAAAAGTCACCTGAGATGGCTTAACATGCAGAGCCCTGGCCTGCAGAAGTGCACAGGCAAGGTCATTCTTGGTTCTGACCCAGAAGAGCTGAAGGCTGGAGAGAGCTGGGCCCCTTGCCAAGTGCCCCCCGCCTCCCCCACAGGTCGCAGTGACATTTGCCATTGTCCTCGGCGTCATCATCTACAGAATCTCCATGGCTGCTGCCTTGGCCATGAACTCCTCCCCCTCCGTGAGGTCCAACATCCGGGTCACAGTCACGGCCACTGCAGTCATCATCAACCTGGTGGTCATCATCCTCTTGGATGAGGTCTATGGCTGCATCGCCAGGTGGCTCACCAAGATCGGTGAGTGCCTGTGCCCCAGGTCCTGCCCAGAAATATCACCCCAAGTCCCTGTCTGAGTTGGCTGTGAGTTGGGGGGGTTATGGTGCCTGTGGTCAAAGGCACCAGTTGGCATAGTCCATCTGTCCCCCAGAGGTCCCGAAGACTGAGAAGAGCTTTGAGGAGAGACTGATCTTCAAGGCCTTCCTGCTGAAGTTCGTGAACTCCTACACCCCCATCTTCTATGTGGCTTTCTTCAAAGGACGGTAGGGACTTCAGCCTTTGCCCAATTTTTTCCACCCCATCTGGTGTAAGGTTCATCTCTTCCCCTCCCCTGTGAAGAGGAGGCCTGGTTCCCAGAGCTGTGGCCCTTCAAGAAGCTCTGGTTCCCACTTGAGTGGCAAAACGGCAGAACTCCTGAACAGTGGGCACTCCAGGAAGTGGAGAATGCAAGCAGCCAGAGCTTTGGGAAGCGGGGACCTCAGGCAGCAATCCTAATAGCAATCCCAAAACCACCTAGGGATTGACCCAGGAGATCAGGACCCGCCAGCAAGCAGGATGGCCAGCCATGCCCCATCCTAGTAGAGGAGATCAGGCAGGGGTGTTGCCTGTGAATAGACTCAAGGCTCAGACTTTGGGGCCAAAGCCCAGCACGGTGTGCGTTCTACCCAAGTGAGCAAAGCCTGGCTGTTAATGAGCTTCATGTTGGTTTCTGTTTGTTTCAGGTTCGTGGGACGCCCGGGTGACTACGTGTACATCTTCCGCTCCTTCCGAATGGAGGAGGTAACTGAGGCATATAGGTTCGCAGCAACAGCCCCCTCTGCTTGGCTCCCCTACAAGCCCACACGGGACCTCAGGAGCAGCAGGACACCTGTTTGTTAGGCCGTAGCAGCCTTTCCTTTCCTCTGACAGAGCCTGTGCTTTTCTCTACCGGTGGGTCAGCTTTGGTCTTAGTTGGCGTGCCCACAGGGAATCCCCCTAAAGAAGACAAAGTCTCCCGAGTCAAAGAGAGAAAATTACACATGCTTGCCTTTTCTTTCTTTCTTTTTCTGGCCAGGCTTTGAGTATTTCTGTCTCTGGTTAAAATGAGTTAATGGGGAAAAACAGACCTCGGCTGTATTTTTTTACTTCCAACTTTGCTACGCCCACCCCTCTACCCACAGACTTGGTGCTGGCAACATTTGGCTTCTGCCTCACAGTTCTGGCCACAGAGGGTATGGCGCCAGCCGCCGCTGGCTGCTGAGTCACGGCCCGTGGACCGCCTCCACAGACTGGTGGCTCCGTCAGGCCAGGCTGGGTCCACGCCCAGGCATAGGGGACCCAGCACACGTTTTCACTGAGGAATGGAATAGCAGGTGGGGGTGGGCATCAGGTACAGGGCAACCCAGCCACCTCGACTACAGCCTAAAAGTTCATTCAGGCCCTGGGCATCCCAGGGCTCCTGCAGTTATGGTGCTTGCTGAAAGCCCATAAGGAATTGTTTTACTTTCTGCATGGTATTTTTGTATATACATGATACACTGTCAAACTCTGCCATTGTAGAAGCAGGAGAAACGTCTTTTTAGAATAGAATAAAACCAAAGTGATGCTCTTTTTTATGAAAGAATGCCTAAGACACGTTACTTGATAATTATAAAGGGGTTTTTGCTTGGGTCCCCGAGAAAGGTCACTGTACCCTCAGGTCACCAGGGTGTCTGTTGCTTGGGCATGTTAAGCCTCCCCCCCACAGAGGCATCTCACCGCCACCAGCCAGCCTGCGGAGATACTGCCCACTGAGAGCAGGGCTGCCTCACTCTGGGGCTTCCCAGCTGGGTGGCCCAACCTGCCACGCTGTACAGCCTGTGGACGGGTGGCCAGGGTATGGGACAAGTTGCTAGCCCTGGAGGAGGAGGAGGAATCCAAGGCCCAAGGCCCACTCATTGGCACTGGCACTTCCTCCGAGCTCCTGGCCCTGCTCAGCGGCTGCAGGCAAGGTGTTATTTTCCTGGGGCCCCCTCCACAAAACACCACAAATCCAACTGCTCACGGCTCTGGAAGCCTAAAATCAAGGTGCCCACAGGGCCATGCTCCCCTCGGAGGTTCTGGAAGAGTCCTTACTTGCTTTGCCTGATACAGGAGGACAGCAGAGTCCTCGGTGACCCTTTACAGCCAGTCCAGTCTCCACCTTCTCCTCTCTGTGTCTGCTTTCTTATGAGGACGCCAGCCTCAGGATTAGGGCCACCTACTCCAGGATGGCTTCATCTTGATTTACTAATTATGCTTACAAAGACCCTTTCTCCCACTAAGGCCCCCTTCGCAGATTCCAGGTATTGGGACTTGACTGTCTCTTTGGAGGACACAAGTCAGCCCTAACCAGCCTGATGGTTAGGTGTGCTGCCTGGGCCCGGACTCCTCTCCAGGAGTCCCTGGCGGTGAGACCAGTTCTGTTCTCTCTGCAGTGCGCCCCTGGTGGATGCCTCATGGAGCTCTGCATCCAGCTCAGCATCATCATGCTGGGGAAGCAGCTTATCCAGAACAACCTGTTCGAGATCGGCATCCCGTGAGTCCCGCCCAGCTGCAGCGGGGCGGGTGGGGCACCGGATCTTGGGGTGCATGGGTGGCTCTTGTGCTGGCCTGGGTGACAAAAGTGAACACTAGGCGGGGAGAAGTCACCCATTGTGGACTAAGAGAGGAGGCTGGGTGAGCATGCAGGGTAACAACAGACGCCCCCAAACCCACCTGTGGGTCTCAGGATTGGTGAATAGGGAGCTAGTGTTTGCCTTCTTGTCCTTGTCCCCTTCAGAAATCTGTGCCCGCACCTTCTCCCCAAAAGGCCACTTCTGGACTCTTCCCCATGGTCACAACTCTTAAGAGTCCTCACTTTATGTTGTCCTCAGGCCCTGCCTGCTGTCCTGCAACTTTAGGGGGCCTTTATGTTCCCACCCCTGGGTGTCCCTGAGAAGCCACCAAAGCCATGATGCTGTTACAGAGCAATAGTCTGTGTGACAAGAGCAATAGTGGCTTTCCCATCTTGCTTAGAGCAGACACTAAAATCCTTACCATGCCTTGGGCTGCCTATTGTGATTTGATTCCAGCCCCATGTCTGACCTTATCTCCCTACTGTGAACTAACAGCTCAAGGCTTATCACAGAAAGTGAGATATAGCACCTTGAAGCAGGGTGTGTGACACAACCCGCACTCTTCAAAGCTGAGGCAGGAGGACTGCAAGTGTCGGCTCAGCCTGGGCGGTTTAGCAAGATACTGTCTCAAAGAAATGTTTTTAAAAATTTGAAAGAGGGTGGAGATGTCCTGGGTTCAAGTTCCAGTATAAGAGAAAGACAGAGAGAGAGAGAGAGAGAGAGAGAGAGAGAGGAGGGAGGGAAGGAGAAAGGAAGAGTGGCGAGGGAAGAAGGGAAGAGAGAAAGCAATGAGGGAGGCCCCCATCTTTCCAAGGCCGCCCAGTGATGCAGAACATCTTCCAGGAAGATGAAAAAGCTCATCCGGCGCCTGAGGCGGCGGCGCCAGAGCCCCTCAGACCACGAGGAGCAGGGGAAGAGGAAGCAGCGCTATGAGGTAGACTACAACCTGGAGCCCTTCGCCGGCCTCACCCCCGAGTACATGGAGATGAGTGAGTGGGGGCCTTGGCCTCACTGTGCCCTGGGGCGGCGGTGGCAGGGTAGAACCAGGCCCTCGGGCTATGCAATGTCCCCACCCTGACCCGAAGCGCCAGAGTCCCAGTGGGAGATGAGAGTAAGGGGCCCTGTAAGGCCGTTGTCGTCGCCCTAGATCCATGAGCCCTGCCCCTTGAAATTGGCCCCTGGGTCCTGATGGCCCTGGTCCCCAGGTGCCATCACCATGCAGCCTGATGCACAGGCCACTTCTCGCCTCAGCCCCAGCTATCCGAGAGCCCACCCCACAGCTACAGTCCCCACTGCACCCAGCCTCTGGCTGCCCCTCGGGCCCTGCTCTTGGAGGAGGCAGTTCTCAGGCCTTAGTCCTCCTCTCCGTCCTGGCAGTAAACACCTGTGGTTTCACTGCACAGAGCAGGACTCAAGAGCAGTTAGAGATTAGGCCTGTGGTGTGCCAGTCCTGCAGGTGGGCGGAGCAGAGGCGGGAACAGCCAGGTGTGGCCTGCACCAGCCACTGGAGCCCCAGGCCGCACTTCCTCACTGTCTGCCTCCCCTGCTCTGGCTACTCTGGCTTCCTTGTTGTTCCCTAGCACACTGCTCAGGCCTGCCCCGGGGCCTTTGCACTAGCTGTGTTCCCACTGGAAGGCTCTCCCCTAGTACCTGCATGACTTGCTCTCTCCCGTCCTCCCTCCTGTCTTCCTAGGTGCTGCTCAGAATGTCCCTTATCAGAGGTCTTCCTGATCATAGAGGTCAAAGGGGGCAACCCCTCCCCTCCACAGGCAACAGGCCCGCTTTTCCCCCTGCTCCCTCTGGCAGTCACCAGCTGCTACCTTTAGCCCTTCTTTGCTCTGTCCCATCTGTCTAATGCCCTACCCAAGGCGAGCCTCACTGCCACTCAGTCTCCACCCCCTGAAACTGCCTGGGTATGTGGCAAGTGCTCAGTACGTGTTTGCTCATGAATTACTGTGAGGAAATGGACAGGAAAACAGGCAGAAAGGTTCTGAGTGCAGTGTCTCTGGCCAGCACTAACAAGTCTCAGAAGTGTAGATTCCCAAACCCATCCCTGGCCTTCACGCAAGAAGGGCTGTCCCAGACTCTGCATTTTACACAAGCACTGAGCAGACTGGACTGGCCTAGAGTGAGTGCCCAAGTGTACACAGGTCTGCTGTGCTGAGGAGCAGTGTGGCCTTTGGCTTCTGGAGCCTCTACCCAACTTTCCTGTGCGTTGCTCCAGGAGCCTCGCCCTGCCTCCCTAAGCTCCGCCCCCACCTCCCTAAGCTCCGCCCCCACCTCCCTAAGCTCCTTGAGGCTCCACCCCCTAAGTGGTTCCCTTGCCTCCCTAAGCTCCTCCCCTGTTCCCTAAGCTCCTCCCTCACCTCCCTAAGTTCCTTCTTGTGCTCCTACGGTGGGCCCAGCAGCTCCCCCGGTGATTGTACAAGGAGCACCTGGCTGTTGACTCAGGCTCTAAAGAGCTGTGGTTTTCTTTTGATTTTTGTTTGTTCATTTGTTTTTGGTACTGGGGATCAAACTCAGGACCTACCTTGTGCTTACCAGGCACTTATGTTGCTGGGCTGTCTCCCCAGTCCAAAGGACCATGTTTTGATGACTGTTTCTCTCTGTCCCTGTCATCTCTTTTGATTCAGGGACTGAACCCAAGACCATTACACTGAACTAAATCCCCAGCTCTTTTTTCACTGTTTATGTTGAGATAGGGTTTCACCAACTCACTAAGTTCCCCAGGCTGGGCTTGGACTTGCAAACCCACACTTAGCCTGTTTCGTTTCTCCTGGAAGAAATTCCAGGCTGAGCCAAAGGTGGCCCGGTGGGCAGCTCCAAGCCAGCTCCTTCCACAGTTGCTAAGACACGGAGGTGGGGCTATGGCCAACCACGTCTGGGTCACTGAGGTCAGCCTGCACCTGCTGTAGAAGCCAGGGGACCAGATGACTGACAAAACCACTGCCCGCCATTGGCCAAGAGACTGGACATTTCTCTGGGTTTTTCTGGTGGCTGGAGGATTCCCATGGTGCTCCCGGATTTGGAAAAGTGCAATTCTTTGAGTGGGCTCCTCTTTCCCATGCCTGGCCTGCCCCCACCATCCAGGGTGGGCTTCTGTACCCTGCTCTGTCCCTGTCATACCAGCTGCCATTGTCTCCTCGAGAGGAGACTGAGGCTGGCAGCAGATCACACAGATGTAGATGGACAGAAGAAAGGCTCAGGTGGGGATGTGGGCCCAGAAAGGCCCAGCAGCCTCTCCCACTTCTCTCCATGCTTTCTCATCCTGTTAGCGCCACACAAGGGGGCATTGTCACTTGGAAATGAGGACAGCCACCCTGGCAATGACCTGCCACCCCTGGCCCGTGTGTACAACCCACGATGCCTGGCTTATCCAGTGTCCTGGTCACCTCCAGAGTCTCCACAGAGGCTTCCCACCCAACCATGTCAGGGGAGCGCGAGGCCCCCAGGAAAGCTCCAGAACAGGGCTGCCATGGTCCCTGCCCCATCCGCCCAGTGCTCACAGTACTCACAGTCAGCCACTAAGCACCGGGTGACTTTCTGCTGGCTTCCTTATTTACCACCTGGCACCGAGCACCTTTGGACCAAGTCCTGATATATAGCTCCTCACTGGCTTCCCCTGCCCTGTTTCCTGCAGTGACCTTTTCCTGACCTCTCCTCAGAGCTCAGCCCATTCCAGCTGTGGCATCCAGAGCCAGAGAAACCCTAACACTCACTCATGGCTAATGAGCAGAAGGAGTGAGGCCTGGGGGAGGAGGGACCAGGCCTCCTGCAGGATGGAGCCACCCACCCTGAGACCCAGTAGAGGGGACATCTGGGGTTCTGAAGGACACAGCGATGGGGCCAGGCCTCCCAGACCTCAAGGAGCCCCTGGCAGTGGGAAAGTAGCACGGAACTGAGGCCCTTCCCCTGGTGAGGGTGCAGCCTGATAGGTGAGCGATGACTTCCTGTATCAGAAGAGCATCCCCACTATCACAGTATCAAGCACAGTGATTGAGCAGCTTCTCCCTTTGGCCCCCCTGGCCTCAAGTCACTGGGACTATCCTGTCATGCAGGTGCCCCTAGGCAGCTACAGTTGGCCCTCTCAAGGCAGGGCACGTTGGCCTGGGGTCTGCTGAGCTGAGCTCAGGGCCAGGGCAGTAGGCGGTGTCCCCTGCCCCTCAGCGCCAGGCATGGCGGTGAGCAGCACCTCACTCTCTTTGCAGTCATCCAGTTTGGCTTTGTCACTTTGTTTGTCGCATCCTTCCCACTGGCCCCACTGTTTGCGCTGCTGAACAACATCATTGAGATCCGCCTGGATGCCAAGAAGTTTGTCACTGAGCTTCGGAGGCCAGTAGCTGTCAGAGCGAAGGACATTGGTGAGTGAACAGAGGGAAGAGTCCCAGTCAAGGGAGGGCTCCACAGGCCAGAGCCGGAACCCCATGAGGGTTTCTCACTCTGTCCTTCCTGGGTGATCCGAGACCTGGAGGCCTACTCATCCACCCCACCTCCTGAGACCACATTGCCTGAGACTGAATTGCCATGAGGACACTGGGAGGGAGGGAGTCAGATGCCAGTGGCCCTGAAAGGTAGAGACAGACCCTGGAACAGCAATACCAGCTGCCTAGCAAATACCTCCTGCATTGTATAGTTTTGAGTCACTTAAGGTTCTCGAAAGAGAAGAGGAAAAGGAGAACAGGTTCCACCATTCAGTGACTCACCTATGTGAAACTTCACTAGGCTTTTTTTTTTTTTTTTTTTTTTCCTGTAGATCTGGGGATAGAATCTGGGCCTTGCACATGCTAGGCAGGTAATCCACCCCTGAGCCACAGCCACACAGCTCGCCTTTTTTGAGCCAGGGTCTTGCTAGGTTACCTAGGCTGGCCTCAAACTTGAGGTCCTCCTGCCTCAACCTCCTAAGTAGTGGGGATTACAGACATACACTGAGGGTTTTAATGCAGGCTTTCCCACCCCAAGTCACTCAAGCATGGTTCCTCCATGTGTAGGAGAGGGGCTTGGGGACTGGGGAAAGCATATTTAAAGTCAGTGAAAAGAATAACCGATACAGGTATGTCAGAAACTGGAGCACACTTCCTGATGGGATAGTGAACCCCCAATCACCACCAAAGGCGCTGAAGCAAACAGGGTGTCCAGGAGGGGTACAAGATATAAGAGATGGAGTGAACAGGCTCCATGCCCCATCCCATGCTTCAGTCAGAGCTGTCCCTCACCAGCAAGGACAATGTCCTTCCTGTCCTAAAGAGAAACCCAATTTTCAAGGTGAAGGCAGTCCAGCAAAGCGCTCTAGTTTTCTCTCCATCATTTTAGTTAGAATACCACCTCAGAGCTCATCCTTGGAGTAAACGAAGGATGGAGTTATGTTAGGGCCATTGTCATTCTTTTGAAATGACACTGACACGCCAGTGTGAAAGGGCGTCTGTGGGTTGAACTTTTGTACCCCAAATCCACTTTTGTGAAACTGTGGGGTACTTTCTTGGTCTTTCCAGCCCTAGACACCAGGATTGTTATTATTGGGACACCCCTCAACTGGCAGCATGTTCTGTCCTGCAGTTGTTAGGAGGGATCAGGGGCCGGAAGCTCTCGGGCCCCGCTTAGCCTCTGGGGGCCTAGCCACGGCCCACCAGATCTGCCACTCCTCCACCACCCGCCTCAGAGGCAGCGTGGACTCTGGCTTCTCATACGCAGCACGCTTTAGTCTGTACCAGGGGAAACTGCCATGTTCACAGTCAAATGCCATCACGCGTCGGCACTTGCATCCGGTTGACCCAGCAGCTTCCGGCCAGCCGTAGTGCAGGCCCTGTGAGGAGCTGGGCCCAGAAACGCGGGTACTGTGTCAGGAGGGAGGAAGATAGTGTCAGACTTACCCTGGAAACATTTGCCTCCATGTGTCACCTCTTGTCTGGGCAAGGCAGATGGTAGAAATCCAGAAGAAGAAAAAAAAATCTCAGCTAGACCGCAGAATGAGATCTGTCTACAAACTTTTAAAATATGACGGCCCTGTGTGAGCGGATCCTTCCAGGTCCCTCTGGACCCCAGCAGCACTAATAAGGCCTCCTCTGCGACTGAGGGAGTGGCTTGCTCCTCATGCCGCACCCCCAAGTGCCCAGACTCCTGGTGGTCCCTCGGCTGGGCCCTCCAGAAGCACTGGATGAGCAGCTGGTCCAGGCTTCCCACAAAAGGGCCAAGGAGCAGAGGTCTTGGGCTTGGCAGTCCCCAAGCCTTAACAGGACTCTTTTTTATTTTTTATTTGTGAAACCAAGGATTGAACTCAGGCCCTTGCACTTGCCAGGCAAGCACTTATTCTACTGAGCCATCTCCCTGGCCCCAAAAGGACTCTTTACTGCAATTCTTTTATCCATTTTTTTAAAAATTTGCACTGAAAAATATAAAAAGCCATTTGCAGCTGGCAAGCCAGGCAGAAACAGATCCTCAGCTGGAGGTGGGCCACAGGCAATTCCAACCCTGAAGCCAGGTGAGTCCCTGGCTAGCTTCTCAGAGATCCCACACACCCTGCTCTGACAGCCAGCTCCAGAGAGCTAGGAGTGACCCGGATTTGTCTGGGACCCTTCAGCCCATGGAGTCCTCTGAGGAGCTGCAGGAAGCCTGGGTGGCTCTTTGGTCCCACTTCCCACATGGGGACACTGAGGTCAGATTAGAGAACTGAAGAGAATGACTCAAGGCCTCGTCTCTTCCCTGAAAGGATTCGCTTGGCTGTCACATTGCAGACAAACTTGGAAATGGGGGCAGCAGGGTGCCTGACAGTCCCTGAGAACCTGCGGCTCTCTGCCCTGTGGCAGCAGAGGAAAGCATCCTCACAAAGGCCTGGTTCCCGGACACCTGGAGGCCCCAGTGGAGTCCACGTGGGCATGTGTTTGCTTTGGCATCTCTGCCTCCAAGGCCTTCACTGGCTGCAGACAGTGGCACCTGAAAACTTGGACACCCACCAGGGTGAAAAGAGCACCTGGCTCCCCACAGCCCCGTCATCTGCGCTGCATCCCCACCGGCCGGGCAGCCACGTGCACCTGCAGGGCTGCGCTCCTGGCTCCCTGCTCTTTCCCACGGCTCACGGATCAGCTGCCACTTCCTGGTTCCTGTCTGGGTGGTGGAAAGTGTGATTGGCCAGTCTTTCACATGCTTGTTTGCAGGCTCCTTACCTGTAACCTTTTGCTCAACAAGCTTTTGTATTCCTCCTGTGATCCGTGCAGAACCTTCGGGCCGGCCTCCCCATGGCCCCTGTGACCTGCACCCCACAGGCCCTGACTGGCTAGGGAGGTTGTACCCAGAGTGTGGGTGTTCTGTCATCCCTGGCCATGGATGGGGCAGCACAGCGGGTCCCTGCAGGGCCTCAGTACTGTGCGTGGGCACCAGCCCTGGATCCCCTGGCTCCTTCCACTTGGACTTCCTATTGCCTTCAGAGGCTGTCAGGAGAAACTTCGGCAGCATTTTGCTCCTGGCCACCCTTGCCAAGCCCTTGGTTTTACCCAGATACTTCCTTATTGTCTGCTTAGAAGTGGGGCCTAGAGACCCCAGGAGGATTTAAAGGAAAAAAAGCCCTAGGGAAAGGTAGGCAGAGTGGGGCGGCTCCCCATGTGGGTTCACATACAAACAGCTCAAAATTGTCCACAAGAGCATCCCTCGATTGACCTAGCAAGGTGAGATCGGTACATGTTAGGCAAGATGCACGGCCACATCATCCCAAGCAGTGCAGGTGCCGGCCCTGAGCCAGGAGAAGCGAGGGGTGGAAGTCTGGCTTTGCACTTTTCTCTCCTTTTTATGGTACTGGGCACTGAAGCCAGGGCCTCCCTACTGAGCCACACTGAGCCACACCTCTGACTTTTTTTTTTGAGGTAGGGTCTCACTCATTACTCAGGCTTGTCTTGTATTTTCAGTCCTCCTGCCACCCACACACCCCAGAGTGCAGGGATTATAGATGTATGCCACTGCCAGGCCTGCTGGGTTTGCGCTCCTTAAGCATCTCCCATCACTGGGGTGCACAGAAAGCCAGGGTCTAGATGTAGGCATGTTACAGACCTGTAGGGCAGGCTCAGTTCCAGACTCCAGGATACTCCTAAAGCTCTGCTCGCTGGCATGTCCATCCGTCCTTCATCCTCGTCCTTCCCATTTCCTGTTGGCATCTCTGTTGGGTGATGGTCACCTGGCCCATCTCCCTCACTTATCCTAGGAGGTGCTGAGTTCAGATGCCATCCTCTAGGAGCCCTGTGTGGAGATCTGAAGCCACCCCAGCATCCCCGCTTGGAGGTCTCAAACTAAGAGCCCAACAGGCCTGGTGGGCCACACGCTGTGAAAACAGTAAACCCCAAAGTGACAGACATGGCCCCATGTTTCCCCCTAACACTCAGCCCTCCCTGGATGTTCTATGCCCCAACTTTACAGGTTCTGGAAGACTTTCTCCTCTCTTAAAGAGCTAGGATCAAATTATCCCCAAAAGCAGCTGCAGTCCCCAACGTGGTCTGTAGGGGGAGCCACTGGTGGCTACTACAGGTTGTCATGGAGATGCATCTGAGGATTGTGGACCAGAGCTAAGACTCTCTCAGAAGCAACAAATCTAGATTTTGTAAACATCAGTCAGCGCTTTTAGTAGTAGGCAAGCAAAGTGGAACACCACGCAGCCTCAACAGGTCCCCAGCCCCTGCTTTGCATCCTCTCCCCTGGTTTCATCTGTTGCAAAGCATGATTTATGCTTATGAAGTCACTCAGCAAACATCTGCCAAATAGCACCAACCCTAGAAGGACCCAGAGAGGATGTGCCGTTCACAGGCCACTCCGGGGTCTCCGAGTCCACAGAAGGCCTCTTGTCCCCAACACATGGCCTGGAGAGGCCGGGCATGAAATGTCACTCATGCTCAGAGTACAAGTGCTGGCACCAGAAGGATGCGCTGCCTTCCTAGTGCTGTGCCTGGCTCACCCCTTCCTCCTGCTGGGAGCTTGTGCTGTCATGGGAGATGTCAGGTAGAGCTGGGGTAAGCATCTCCTCCCAGGCCAGGCTGCAGCCCCTGTGGGCCGAGGGCAGAAGCCTGCTTCCCAGGCTCCCAGCTGAAATGGGTCAGCCCGCGCGGTTCTGGTGGACTCAGGTCACAACTGGGGTTTGTCATTGAGTGTCCCCTGGCCAGTGCTGGGAGGGAGAGATCCTGGCACCTCGCACGTCATGCTGTATTGGCCTCAGCCACTGTGCCTGAGCCTGTGGCTCCCTGTCTCTGGGGAGCAGGAGGTAAGCTCCTGCTCTCTTTGTACCCCTGTAGCATGTACCCCAGAAACAAAGGCAGCAGCCCCTGCCCACTGCTCCTTCTGGGGTAGGAGGGCAGTGTATGCATAGCTGTCCCACAATCCCTGCCCTCTGGAAGCCCACCTGCCCTATTTTTCCCTAAGGCCATGAGTAGCTGCTTATCCTCCCTGGATCGCCCACTTTGGACCTGGCTCAAGGCCTGGAGCCAGCACCTGCCCGGATGTGAGCCTAGCCTGGGAGGATTTGGTTAGAGGACACCAGGCCCTTGCCAGGAATCACAGCACCAAGGCCTTTGCAGTGCTCCATCCAAAAACAAACCAAGAAGCAGTGCATCCCCTGTGCTGTCTTGTGATGCTTGTGGCTGTCTGTGACTTGGGCTAGCAGGAGCCTTGGGCTGGCCAGAAAGGAAATGGTTTACTCCACATTCCCAGTTGTCATTCCCAGAATGATTTCCTGACTGACCCAGTGAGGAGCCCGGGCCTTGATTTTTAGCCCAACACTAAGTGGGCTTCCTGCCAACTACAGCTATTCAGGAAGCAGTCCAGGAGCTGCTGCACCTTTCCTTTTTTTCGTGTGTGTGTGTGTGTGTGTGTGTGTGTGTGTGTGTGTGTGTGCACACATGCGTGTATTGGGTGGGTACTGGGGGTTGAACCTTGGGCCTTTGCCCTGAGGTACCTCCCCAGCCCATTTTTATATTTTGTTTTGAGACAGGGTCTCACTAACTTGCTTAGACTGGACTCAAACTCATGACCCTCCTGCGTCAGCCTCCCAGAGTACAGGATTACAGGCATCTCGCCACACCTGGCAGATCTTTGTCTCTCTAGAAAACAGGTCCCACCAGGCCAGTTGGCATAATAAGCAGGGTTGCTTGAGGAGCTAAGAGCCATCAGGGATGGCTGTTTCTAAGCATATCTCTCAGAAGCCTGTGTGCTCATGGACAGCTAAGCATCTATAAAGCCATGGGCCCTGGCACTCACCAGGTGATGACTCACTGCCACTGTGTCCCTCGGATGGCCTTGAAGAACAGACGTACTATCCACAAGGCAGGGACACTGGATGTTCTGTGCAACCAGGTGGCTGAGCATCTGTCCAAGAGGGGTCTTTAACCTGTTCTTCTCTCCCAGGGATCTGGTACAATATCCTCAGAGGCGTTGGGAAGCTTGCTGTCATTATCAATGTAAGTGACATCTGGGGAGCTGAGCCAAACGGACAGAAGTCCTAGCTGGATGACGGGGTGGGTGGCTTGACGGTGGAGCTGGGCTCTGCTTCCTGCCTGCAATCCCAGCACAGCCCCAGCCTGCTTCCAACTCTGTCGATCTTGGGGAACATGGTAGGGGACCCCAGTTCCTCCACAGCCTCCTGCAAGCCTTCGGCAACCGGGGAGGAGTGGGAGAGAGAAATGAGCAGCAGCCTTTCAGTCTCTCTCCTGGGAGGGGGTTCACCTCTATATGAAATACAAACCCGCTCATGAAAGAAGCTTGGGTAAGGAAAAAGGGGAATCTGTCAGTACCACCCCTGCCCCAGCTGCACTGAGAACCAGCATCCCCCTACATTACCTTACCCCTTATGGTCTCGCCTGTCCCAGGCCGCAGGTTAGCACTGTCAGCCCCGGACTCCTTGGTCACAGCAGTCTTTCCAGTGGCCTCCCCTCCCGGGGTTCCCATGTCCAGTGTGTTTTAGGTATTCTTCCCCCTAAGTTCTGCTCTGTCCAGTTGACCCTACATGTGCTTCAAAGCCCAGGGGAACCACAGAGTGTCCCCACTGCCACTGCCACTGCCCCGTGACCCTTCACCCTGCCAACCAGCAGCAGGTGCGGAGCTCCCCTCATGGTACAGGAGTGACACTCAGCCCAGGAGAAGTTGTTTTGGCTTTTTTGGCAGAACCAGGGATTGAACTCAGGCCCTTGTGCTTGCCAGGGAAGCGCTTATTTTGCTGAGCCATCTCCCCGGCCCAAGGAGGAGTTCTTGAGCCCTAGGACTCTGTCCTGCCCCCTGCTGGTCACCTACTCCGGATTGAGTTGTGCTGGTGTGAGCTGGACATGCTCTATGGCTCCCCTGCCCTACCTTCCTGTGTCTGCATCAAGCCTGGGGGACAAGGTCCCTTCAGAGTGCAATCGGGGACAGGGTGACATAGAAAGGTTAGGTGACCTGCCTGTACCACCCGGTGAGAGACTAACACATTCACCTGCCCCAGCCTCCCACTGTGGAGAGCCTGCTGTCGCCAGCCCTACAGATGACTGAAGGGTGACAGACATCCACCCCCACCCTCCAGGTCATGTCTCCGCACTGTCTCCGCAGGCCTTCGTCATCTCCTTCACATCCGACTTCATCCCGCGCCTGGTGTACCTCTACATGTACAGCCAGAATGGCACCATGCACGGCTTCGTCAACCATACTCTCTCCTCCTTCAACGTCAGTGACTTCCAGAACGGCACAGCCCCCAATGACCCCCTGGACCTGGGTTACGAGGTGCAGATCTGCAGGTAGCAACTTCCCTTCTTTCCCTGCAGGACCCTGTTGGGTGAGTTTCTGGGAAACCAGCATTTGAGCCAGGTCTCTTTCAAGGGGAAAGTTACAAAACAGCCCAGAATTTCTTTTGAAAAATGCCTCGAGGGAGGCAGGTAGGAGCTGATGTACTAGTCCATACAGGAGAGAAGCTGGGGAGCTACAGTTTGCTGTCAGGCTGCTTTGCTGCCTTAGCCTCTCACATTTGCTTTTTTTTTTTTTTTTTTTTTTTTTTTGGAACTGGGGATTGAACTCAGGCCCTTGCACTTGCCAGGGAAGCGCTTATTCCACTGAGCCGTCTCCCCAGCCCACCTCTCACAATTGCTTTCCTCAGTGTCAGCATTATTTTCTGGCATGCAGAAAGGACCTTCCGACAGTCCTTGCCTTATACTCTCTCTGCTCTGCAGCCCCAGAGGAAGCTCTTCTCCTTCCCCATGGTCAGCCCTCGACAGTCTGTCCTGGGTTATATGCCTGTCCCAGAACCAGTTGCCCTCACCAGGGGTTGAGGAGCTCTTATCAACCAGGCTGGGTCATGAGTCAGGCAACTTTACTGCTCCGCTGACCAGAGGCTGAGGGCTTGCAGGGAGCTTGTGTAGAACCCGGGCTGGGCCACCCACTGCCCATCTCCCACAGGCCTGGCTCAGGGGCTGGGGACTTGGTGGGGTGGCCTGACCCCACCCATCAGGGCACCTCCAAGCCGTGGCAAACACGGATGTATAAACAAATCAGTTACAGGAGCAGGAGGGGGAGACCAGGTGAACAGTAGGAATAGAAAACATGGGAGGTGAGCAGCCTCACCGGAGCAGTGAGGGTCACGGTAGTCATGTGGACTGGTTTAGCTTCCGGATCAGGATGTGAAGGGCAGCTCATGGGCAAGAGGATGGAGCAGGCAGAGGTGATGTCCCATGGCCAGGGTAGGAGGACTGTCCCGCCATGGGAGCCTGGCTCTGGGGTAGCTAGGGGTGGCCGCTCCTGCAGACAGTACAGTCTGCAACCCAGCAGAGACTCGCAGCACCAAAGACCTAAACCCCAGTGTGCACATCCAGGCCTGGAGACTCCCTCCTCCTCCCCCAGCTCTGCTCTGGCTGCCACCTCTCCCCGTCCTCTTGTGTTGGCTTCCTCAGCTCTTAGCCCTGACCCACAGGAAAGGGAAGAAGCCACCAGGGTTCAGGGCACTGTGGGCAGTAAAAGGCTTAAAGCAGCAGCGTGAAGAAGAAAAGTGAAACATCGTGTTGTGTGCTCTGTGTCAGGGCGGGGACAGCACCTACCTGCGCCCCATACAGGACAAGGTGGAGTCAGGTCTGCCTGTTCGAAGTCGGGTGGTGACACAAGACACAGCCCAACCCCACCTCCAGCTTAGAATTCTCCCTCCAGCTCCCCTGCTTCTGCTAGAATTGGTCCATAAATCTGAAGATAAACCCACATAAGTGAAGCACCCATTCAAGTGGAAATACCCTGAATGCTCCTGGCCTCTTTGCACATCCTGGCCCTGTAGTGCTGAGCTTGATGGTGAGGCTGACACAGCTGTCCCCAGTCAGTATCGAGAAGGAGTTCAGACTACATAGTGCAAGCTTGGGGGAAGATCAAATTCAGAAACCCAAGCAGAGTGGCTACGCTACTATGCACAGCCTTCATGCTGTTGGAAAGTCAAAAAGTCCTAAGTGAGCTGGGCTTGGTGGGGTTTGAGTAATTTAGCAAATTACCAAGATCCTGGCTCAAAACAAAAATTAAAGTGCTCGGGATGTTGCTCAGCATGAAGACCCTCGGTTCAATCCCTGGTACCACACTCACATAAAATCTTAGGTGAACCATGGTGAAGTTAGAGACCCATCTATACATACGGGTATGTTGCTTATAGGAAGGGCTCAGAAAGCCTCAAGCCACCTCTCCACTGGTGGCCTCTGGGAGGAGACTTCGTCAGGGAAGGCTCTGGGATTCCCTCCTCGATTCCCAGGAGCTGGCTGCACAGTGTCACCGCTGTCCTCGGCAGACGACACACCTTGGCATCTTCACACTTTCCATGCCAAGAATGCACTCAAGTGTTACATGTTTTGCTGAAGCTAGAATTTAGAAGTAGGACTAAGAAAAGAAGGGTGGGGCTGGGGAGATGGCTCCGTAGAATAAGCACTTGCCTGGCAAGCGCAAGGGTCTGAGTTCAATCTCCGGTCCCTCCAAAACAAAGAAAAAAAGGATAGGGAGTTGTATGTCTCATTTTTCTAAAAGACTCCCGAGGTCTTTGAATGTTATCATTTGGACTCAGCCAGCCAGTGAAAGGACCCACATCTTGCAGGCAGAAGGCAAGGACCCAAGGCTGAGACCTCACATTTAAGTGTCCTGTGGCTTTGACCCCCATGCAGACAGGGGCTGTGGGCCCCCCACTCTGCTTGCCAGGCCTTCCTGGACTCCAGGCTCTTGTGCTAGGTACTGAGCTTTCTGCCCGCGCTGGCCACACCCTCATCGGGCCACCTCCCAAAGGCAGCGCTGGCAGAAGACACAGAACTAAGCCCAGCTGGGGAGTGGCCCCAGCAGTGTTCAAGGAGTTGAAAGCCAAGATCGTGGCTGGTTACTTTTTATTCCTCCACTAGAACCAGCATTGCCACATCCAGTCCGCCACCCACCCCCAGAGAGGATAGCGCATTCTCCCTTGGGAAAGCCAGCGGGCTGATTAGGAAAGGCAGACAAAGGAAGAAAGAAAAACATCTCTGAGAAAGGTCGGCATCAGTGGCATCTGACCACAGCTAGCAGTGGACTTTGAGGGATGCCCAGGAGTTTGCCAGGTAACCCAAACACATTTCCCAGCATGCCAATGGAGCTGGCCTAGAGCACTGAGGAAAAAGGGAAGAACAGGGATGTAGGGGCTGCCTGTGCCCGTCAGAGAACAGGCTGTGTAGCTTCTGCCTGGCGCTGCACCTGCACCAACATGTGTTCCTATCTCAGCGCTAGGGGTTCAGAGCTGAGCAGAAACAAGACTGGGTGAAGGGTCCTATCTGTTGTGCTCCCCAGTCTCCTCCCCTGAAACGGGGCCTGGCATGTAGTGGCTCCTCAGTGAAGCCCTATCACATGAAGGAATGTCCAGACCGAGGCCCAGAGAGGCTGAGCAGTTGCTCAGGACACACAGCAGGTGGTTATCTGTGCGGTTCTGGAACGAAGGTGGTGAGCCCCAAAGCAGCCGCCTCCTCTCGCAGTCTCCCTAGCTGGGCCAGCCTGAAATGAAAGGGAGCATGTCCTGGACAAGGGGGTCTGGTTCGAGTCCAGGAGGAGAGGTCCTGGAATTGGGGTGCACTGCCTTAGGTGCAGGCTGCAGGAGGTGGAGTACAGGCGCAGAGCTGAGCACAGCCCTGCAGGCATCCAGGTGCATCCACCCCAGACAGTCCTGGGACAGTGTCCCCGAAAAGATGGAAGTTTTCAAACTATTCTAGAAGCCTAGGGTTTGGTAGGGGGATCCAGCCAGGCTAGTTAGTGGGGAGGGGCTCAGGCTGAGAGAGCCCCACCTCATCCCGGGAGCCCCATCTTCTCTGACTTCAGCTTAGAGTCCCTTGGAATAAGGCTGCACGACTTTTAAGTCCGGAACCTCCGAGACCAGAAAGGCCTGCTGCTGCTCTGGGGAGCCCATGGCTGGGCCCACAGCGACATCTCCTGGGCACCGTGTTTCCCATGGGGCCACTTGGGCCTTGACCACTCTCCTGTGTGGGCAGACCCCAGAGTGGGCCGCAGTGCTGGACCAGGCTCCCTGTCTCTCCAGCCACCCGGCACTCACATGAGCTCTGTCCCCCTGATCCCCCACCCTCTTCTGCAGGTACAAAGATTACCGTGAGCCCCCGTGGTCTGAGCATAAATACGACATCTCCAAGGACTTCTGGGCTGTCCTGGCAGCTCGCCTGGCATTTGTCATTGTCTTCCAGGTATGTTTCCCCGGCACCCTCTTTGTTTCCCCAAAGGTTTGGAGATTAAGCTTAGGAAGCAGTCCATGCGTACTGTCAGGAGCCACTGGCATCTGGGGCTCGGAGACCCTGGAGAGCCCTGGGGGCCAAGTTCCAGGACGCCCCTTGGACAGCCCAAGCCCAGAGCTGTGATAAGCCGAGGAGAGCCTCATGGGAACAGGGAAAGGAAAGGGGGCTGATGGGAGGCAAGAGAGCTGTCAGGGTATGAGGTCTTTATTGAAAGAGACATGGAAAATGAGGAGACACTGCTGTGTCCTGACTTGGTCTCCCTCTCTCTCTCTGGGTGGAAGTCGGGGTGCTTCCGACAGGAGGCAGTGGGCGTCTGATGGCTCCAGCCCCCAAGCAGCATTCAGAGGACCTGGCCATCTCTGAGGATGAGGTTGGGGCCAATTTCTTGAGGCCAGTGGCCTCCAGTGAACAAGACCCAAGGTCAGGCAGCAGCAGGTTCACCAGAGGCTACAGTGTGAGGGAGGCCACCTGGGGCCGTGACACTGCAACAAGGGAGCCCCCACCTAGAAAGAGAGGCCAAGAGCTCAGAGTCCAGGCGCGCCAGTGTGGGATCTCCCCAGATGGGCCCCCTGCACCCAGGCTGCCTCAGCCGGCCCTTCCACTCTCGAGAGCAGCAGTGCACCTGTCAGCCTACCACAGCAGCTGGAGACCTGCGGTGGGGGTTCTTATGCATTTGAGATGTGGAGCAAAGCCTCCTGGGGAAAGGAAGAACAGGCATAAAGGAGCTGAACGGAGAGAGGTCTGGCTGGCAAGTGCTTCTGCTGAGCCCCAGGGAAGCAATGGACCAGCCTTGGGCCACCAGCACCCAAGGCAGTGCCTTTGTCTGCCTAGATTGGCTGGGCACTGTAGAGGCAGGAAGGGGGGCCTTGGGGATGTGAGCTCCCTAGCTGTGGGTTCAGCTACTCATGCCAGCCACATGGGGAGCTGGGAGCACCCAGTAGAAGAGGGGTGGCTCCAGGGGCCACTAGCATCACCCCCAACAGCTGTAACATCTGGAGGTTCTAACACACGCTCCCTGCACAGTAGTTTTGCCAACAATATGACATGGGTATATAGGGCCACTTTATCTTGCACTCTGTTCCACAGAAACATGCCCACCAAGATGATAAATGTACAGAACTCCCTGTGGGCCATGCAGGTTGTAGGATGACCCACGCAGGAGGTACCACTGACACTCCAGCCAGTTGGGGGCTGTGGCTCAGTTAATAACTTTCCTGAAACCCTCAGTCCTCCTTTGTGTATTTGACAGCATGTGACCTGAAGGCAGTGACCCATCCTAGCACTTCCCAAGCCTCCTTGTGCAGGAACTCAGAACTACTCAGAGAAATTTCCTCCTATTTGCTAAGTTCAAATTAATTCAAGAAAGCCAGCACCTATCCCTGCTAGCTCACTCTACTTACCCCTTCTGGAAGCCCAAGGCCCAGAGAGGTCAGAAAGTGTATAGAGGGCTGGGAGTGATATAAGGTGGCTCTGCTAGGTGGGACGGGTGCACAGGTGGGGGCAGATACACAGGTGAGACAGGTGCACAGTCTCCAGGTACACGGGGCAGGAGACAGATCGCGAGCCCTTCCTCAGGTGCATCCCTCCCCCCTCACACGCTGACTGCCTTTGCAGAACCTGGTCATGTTCATGAGTGACTTTGTGGACTGGGTCATCCCTGACATCCCCAAAGACATCAGCCAGCAGATCCACAAGGAGAAGGTGCTCATGGTGGAGCTGTTCATGAGAGAGGAGCAGGGCAAGCAGCAGCTGCTAGACACGTGGATGGAGAAGGAGCGTGGTCAAGAGGAGCCATGCAACAACCACAACCCCAAAGCCCGCTCGGACAGCTGTGGCAGCAGCGGCCCAGCCCCTAGCCACGCATACCACGGGGGTGCACTGTAGCCGCGCCAGCATGCTGGGCAGGCCAGCGGGCTTCCCCACCGACAGCCGCCCTCTTGCAGGCGGGCATGCTCACCCCCACCAGGGCCCGGTGGCCCCTGTGTTTTTTACAAACATGGAGGACCACTTTCTGATAGGACAACGTTTTTCTCTCTTCTTTGTGTATTTTTCCTTGTTTTTGCACAAAACCATTATGCAGGGAATTTTTTTATCTGTAGGTAAGGTAATTTTTTTATCTGCACGCGCCGAGGGCTGGTGCTTTGCAGAGCAGTGAGTGGAAGCATGGAGCCTCCTTTGCCAGGGGAAGAGCACGGTGGCCCTTGACATCATCCTCTGTCCTGTAACTGATGCCTTCTGGTAGATGCAAAATGGTGTTCAGAGGCATTGGGCAAAAGCTGGTACAGTGGCAGAGAAAACTGAGAAACTGAGAGGAATAAGCCGTGTGGATTCAGGTTCTGAAAGGCATTGCCTGCCTTGAGGTCCAAAACACTAGAGGACTTTTAAGCATCTTTTCCTTCTGAAAGAAAGTTCAAAACTGAGCGCCCTTCTGGCCAGGAGAGCAGTGCCGTGGCCTTCCCTGTCCACACAGAATACAGAAATTAAGGGGTGCAGTCATTCCTAACTAGCTGTGACCAGTGCCCTTGTGTTCCCGCCACTCGTGCACCCGTGACGCTGTGCTGGAATAGATCATCCGAGGTCCTGTAGAATAAAACCAGGGTGACAGGAAGCAGGCCAGGGCCTCTTGCCCAGGCGGCGTTTCTAAGGAAGGCTTAAAGGTTTCGCCAGTTCCTGAGGCTTCTATGGTTTACTCAAAGAGTTAGAATATTTATTGGTTTGTTTGGTTTTTTTTTTAAAACTCAATGATGGGGTGGATTTGAGGATTTTTTTTCTTGTAGCTTGAGGTGGAAGGAGTTTATTTTATTAGTTAACCAAATATCATTGAGAGGAATTTAAAATACTGTTACTACCAAAGATTTTTATTAATAAAAGTCTTCTATTTTGGTAACACTTCTCTATATTTTTACTCATAGGAATGTCACTATTGGATAATTATCATTTTACAAGCTTGTAAGAGCAAGTCTCATAAATAATGCAAGCGATCTAAATTGCAACAGGCATACTAACCAATTAACAGAAATTTCTCAAGCATCAAGAGAAACGTAAAAAGATGCTTCACCGAAGCCAAGGAGAAAACTATTAAATGTATTTGCCTTGAACTTGTCATGGGTATGATGTTGACATTCCTGTAATCGGTCCACTGTGACCGAAGCCTATGGGTGTCATCGATTTCCCTTATTTGCTAAAATCATGCAGTCGGATGCTTCCATTTTTTTCTTGTACATTAAATAGTTTCAAATGAGGGTTTTGTATATAAATATTGTATTAAAAACTAGGTGATTACCAAAAATCCTTTTATGGAAACCATTTTTTAAAAAAACCGAATGTACACAAATTCACAGAGGACTGCGGTCGAATGTTTGTTTAAATAAATTTGCATACACAACGGGCTCCTCAGTCCGCTGCAGTCTTCTTGGCTCCTGGCCCCGGAAATCGAGGGGCTGAGAGGCTGTCCCCAAAGGTAAGTCCGTGGTTGGTTGCTGCTGCAAACTGGGGACTGACTGACTCCGACTTGTCCAGTTCCTTTGATGCCAGACGCATGAGCCGTTCTAGGTGTTCCTGGGATTCTGTCTCTGTGCTTGTGTGTGTGCACTTGTGTCTGTGCACATGTATTTGCATGTGTGTTTACACATGTATACATGTGTGCACACTCTCAGGTGCTTTGTGTAGTGTATGCATATGTGTGCATTCTTATGTGCATATGTCTGTGTGTTTCCATGTGTTTGTGTCCCACATACTTGTGCATGTGCTTGCATCTGTGTATACGCCGTGGGTGTGCTCATGCAGCTGTGTGCGTGGGCTCCTTCTGAGTATTCATGTGTTTTCATGATTTGGGTACATACCAGCGGCTTCGCAAATACTTCCTGTGCTGCGCGTCTGCACGGGCGCATATATCCTTGTGCCTGTAGAGGAGTGTTATGTGACCCTGCATCTGTGTCAGAATGGGCTGAGGTCACATTTTCTTCACAACCTCTTCCATGACACTGCAGTCCAACTGCTGGGCCCACAACCCAACAGTTAAGTATTTTGGATTCATAGAACTGAAATTCAACTCTACTTAATTTTTTTTTTTTTATTTAGTACAGGGTCTACAGGGTCTCACTACATAGATCAGACTTGTAGTGATCCACCTGTGTTCAGCCTCCCAAGAGCTGAGATTTACAGGCGCACAACCACCAGGCCCAGTCTCAATCACCAGGGGTGGGGCCGGCACAGCACACTGGGAATTGAACCCCGGCCGCTGTGCCCTGCCTAAGCAGGAGCCTTAGTCCACTGAGCTATCTGGGCAGCCCTTAGTACTGAAATTCAGTTCCAAACACCTTTTGGAGAGCGACCTTTGGCTGCGAGTATGTCCATGTGGGCACGTAGAGGCACCATTTTAAAACCACCACCGATAATCACTATCACTACATAAAGTTAAAGATATTCTCAATGCCAAAATGCTGGTAAAGGGGGCCGGGGAGATGGCTCAGTAGGATAAGCGCTTGACCGGCAAAATGCTGGTAAAGCCAGCCAGGACTTTTATTTATTTTATTTTACTTATTTATTTATTTATTTTTTGGCGGAACCAGGGATTGAACTCAGGCCCTTGCTCTTGGCGGGGAAGCCCTTATTCCACTGAGCCATCTCCCCAGCCCCTAGCCAGGCCTTTTAGAGAAGACATTCTCCTTGTAGGTCACTGTCAGTGAGGCCTCAAAATTCACACCCCACCTGGACCAAGGAGTCTCCCCTGACCAGCGGCGAGCTCCGGCACTCCCTAGTGCTGGTGTTTTTCCTGCTTGAAAGCCTCAGCCCACTGTGAACTCCCAGGGACCTAGCAAATACAGCCAAGGACACCCTTCTAGGAGCACTTTCTTGGTCTTATGAGGTGCCCAGCGAGGACCCACCCTGGGGCAGCATCACAGGAATCCCTCTCCCCCCTGTGGACCCTCTGAAGCCTGGGGTAGAAACCCTTTGGTGGGAGGGTCCAGGCTCCTCACACTAAGGCAGCCTGGGGCATAGCCCTCTCACAGAATCCCTGGAGTATCAGGGGTGGGATGGATCTAGAAGCAGAGGGTGGGGATGGGGTGGAGCAGGTGGCCAAAGCCAAATAGGGCAGGGCTTCTGGTCCACCATGAGAACTGGACACGATGGTCATGGCCACAGAAGAACAGAATGGGATCTGACTGTCACCTCTGTGGTCACATTGAGGTCCACACAAGCTGTCAGGTGGAAATTCAGTAGGACAGGAAGCCAGAAAGAGGGAGCTGAGGAAATTCAGGTGAGTGGTGATGACTGGCTTGAAACTGTCCGTAGTGGGTGAAGAGAAGCCAGTGTTGTCAAAAACACCTGATAAACCCCAGCCAGTACTGTTATTTTGCATGGGCACCGGGAGGCTCAGAGATGTGGACACCCCACACACATTATGCTACAGTCTCCAGGAGCCACTCATATGCCTCCTAAAATGACTCCACACCACAGGGGGAGGGGTGACCACATCTCAGGGAACACCCATATCACTATGTTTTGTAAGATCTATAGTAAAGAAAAAGAAGAGCTAATGTTTGCCAGAAACAGACCAGGAAGGAGAACCTGGCACACAGGAGGCACCAGAAAGTATTGAGTGTATAAATGAATAAGGGATGGGTGATGAATGGGATGGGTGGGTGGGTGAAGAGATGGGTGAGTGAAATCAGCGAGTGGATAAACATGTGGATGGATAGGTGAATGGATGGATAAGCGGACGGATGAGCGAATGGGTGAATGGATGGGTAAATTATGGATGGATAAGTAGATGGATGGATCAATGGATGAGTGAATGATGCATAGATGGATGGATGGGTGAAGGATGGATGGATGGATGGATGGATGGATGGATAAGTAGATTGTGGATGGATGGATAAGTA
>NW_004524594.1:18827860-18832798 GCF_000260255.1 Octodon degus | reverse complement strand
TGATGCATAGATGGATGGATGGGTGAAGGATGGATGGATGGATGGATGGATGGATGGATAAGTAGATTGTGGATGGATGGATAAGTAGATGGTGGATGGATGGATAAGTAGATGGATGGATGGATGAGCAACTAGGTGAATGGAAGGGTAATTATGAATGGATAAATGGATGGATGGATGGATGGATGGGTGAATGATGGATGGATGGATGGATGGATGGATGGATGAATGATGGATGGATGGATAAGTAGATGGTGGATGGATGGTTAAGTAGATGGATGGATGAGCAGCTAGGTGAATAAAAGGGTGAATTATGGATGGATGAATGGATGGGTGAATGATGGATGGATGGATGCATAAGTTGATGGATAACCAGATGAATGGAGGAGGTAAATGCTGCGTAGATAGGTGGATCCCTAGTTGGATATTGGAGTAGAGGCTAGATAGATGACAAATAAACTGACAACTGGCTTTTCTGCCTGTGAGCTGGGTGGATCTCAAGATCCAGCTAGCCAGTGCGGGAGTGGGAGAGGAAAGAGGTACACAGAAGGCAAACTACAAGGTCTCTGGCCACAGCAGAGCCCTCAGCAGGGTGCCCACACACTGCTAGCCCGCACAGCCTTGACGGAAGAGCAGGGGGCACAGACACAGCTTGTTCCTGGAAGCCCTGCCTTGGGACCAGCGGAGGTGCCCCCGCGGGGTCTCAGCTGGGATGGCAGGTGCTGTTCCTGCCAGGGGCCTCCGGGGACACAGCTGCAGAAAAAACAGTTGGCCTGCAGCATCCTCAACTCTGTCAAACGTGTGTCTTCTGGTGTCTCATTCCCTGCCTCCAAAAAAGTACAGCACACACACACAAAAAAGACCAAAAACAAACAAGGCAACTGTGGGGGGGCCTGGGGGTTTGGCTCAGGGGAACTGGAAGCCCTGGGTTCAGTCCCCAGCACCAAAAGAAAAAAAAAAAACAAAAAACACACCTCCCCTAAAAAACAATTCAAAAAAAAAAAAAAAAAACCAAAACAGTAAAATCATTCCCCGCCGCTTCCTCCCTTCCCCACTTCATCCTCCCTTCTCTTGTCCTCCCTCCTCACCCGTGTATTTTATTGAAGTGTAACATACGGAAAACTGCCCACACTATAAGACACAATCAACTTCCACCAAAAGCACAAGTATCTGTGGCAGGGCCCTGAAACAATTTTATGGCTCCTCAGAAGCACCTGTCTGTCCTCCGCCTTCCCTCTGAGTGTCCCTCCTCACCTAGTTGTAACCATCACACGGACTTCTCGCCAAGAAGTGAGTTCCTGTTTCTTTCTGTGAGTAGCTGTCGCCCTCTGCTGACAGCCTCTGGAGTTGCATACACGCAGCGACAGGACGGGCTCCGGGAGGGGATGGCAAACTCCGTGCCTCAAAACAGCAGTTCTTGACTTGCAACCTGTAGGCTGGATGCCTGACGCAGGTCTCACTGGGCTAGAACCAGGCAAGGCATACGTGGCGTGGCCGTGGCTCCTGCCCCGTCTTCCAGCCCGTCCCCTCTCACACATGTGATCTACCTGCTTCTCAGTTTGTGGGGACTTGGGTTCACAGGGGTGCCCTGGGATAAACAAAGCCAACCTCCCCATCCCAAAGTCCTTAGTCTTCCCCACATCTGAAGGGACCCACTTGCCATCAAACCAGCATACCCCAGGTCCAGAGTAAGGACTAGATCTGCGACCATCGCGGCCCGCGTGTAGGCCATGGGGACACTGCGGACATCGTTTTGTCTTCCACACACTCCTTCCCCTCCAGGAGGAGGCTCACGAGGAAAGCTTGGCCTCTGCAGCTGCCTGAGTAAAGCGGTCAGCACTGAGAGAGGCCAAAGCAAACGGAAAAAGGAGAGAAGAGGAAAAATAAGTGAGAGACACTGAAATGATAGGAGGGGAAAGAAGCCAAGAGAATTCTGACCACCGCTGTCTCCACAATTTAGAGATAAATGTACAGCCACGGGTGGTGGCTTGTGCCTCTAAACCCACCACTCTGGGAGGCTGAGGCAGGAGGATCACAAATTTGAGTCCAGCCTGGAGAATTTAGTGAGACTCAGTCTCAAAATAAAAGGGTAGAGGAAGTAGTGGTAGAGCATTCCTGTGTTCGACTCTCAGTACTCTCTAAAGAAATTTTTAAAAAGTAGAATACCTTCTATGAAACCAAGAAATTTCCTTCCTTCATTCTAAATTTCTTTTCTTCCTCCCACCCTTCATCCCTCCTGTGCCTCTTTCCTTTTTTTTTTTTTTTTTTTTTTTTTTTTTTTTCTTGGAATGATGCTAAGTAAGATTAGGAAATACATAACCTAAACTTCATTAGAATTATAAATTTTGTGCTTCACAGGATGTCATCAAAGTGAAAAACAGCTCACAGAATGGGAGAAGATATTTACAAATCACATATCTGGTAAAAGAGGCACATCTCCAATATAGAACATTCTACAAATCAACAACAAGGAAACTTGATTTTTAAATGAGCCAAGCACCCAGGCGTGATGGCGTGTACCCATATCTCAGCATGTGGGGGACTGAGGCAGGAAGTTCACTCAGGCCCAGAAGTTCAACACCAGCCTGAGAAACACATCAAGTCCCTGTTTCAGGGAAGAAAAGAAAACAATGGACTAGAATAGACAATTTTCAAAAGAAGATATGCAAATGGCCAATGAGCACATTAAAAGATGTTTCAGGGCCAGTCAGATGGCTCAGCAGATTAAAGCGCCTGCTTAGGCAGAAGCAGGGGCTGGAGGTTCAATCCCCGGCCTGCTGTGCCGGCCCCACCCCTGGGTCACACTGTGACTGCGATTGAGACTGGGCGTAGTGACATGCGCCTGCGATCCCAGTGCTTGGGAGGCTGAAAAACAGGAAGGATCACTGAGTCTGATCTGTGTGGTCAGACCCTTTCGACCTTGTACTAAATGCATTTTTTTAAAAAAAAGATGTTTCACTTCACTATTCACTAAGCAAATGCAAATCACAACCACGATAAGACACATCTCACATTATTTTTAAAGAAAATAATAAGAGTTGGCAAGGATGTAAAGAAATTAGAACAGGTGTGCTTTGCTGGTAGGAATGTAGCACAGTGCAGCCACAGTGGAAAGAGATTGGTGGTTTCTCAAAATTCCTGATCCCAAGTTCGAGCCCAGCCTGAGCAACTTAGTGACTTCATAAGAACTTACTCCAAAGTTTTTAAAAAATCAAAAAAGGCTGTGGCCATGGCTCAGTGCAAAGGCTGTGGGTTCAATTCCAAGTGCCAGAAGAAAGCTAAACAGAATTATCATCTGATCCAGCAACTCCACTAATGAACACACCCCCAAAGAAGTAAAAGCAAGATCTCAAGCAGCTGTGTGCACACCCGTGTTCATAGGAGTATGGTTTACAACAGCCCAAAGATAGACGCAACCAGAGCACACCTGCAGGTGAGTAGACTGACAAAACATG
This sequence comes from Octodon degus, assembly GCF_000260255.1. NCBI lineage: Eukaryota > Metazoa > Chordata > Mammalia > Rodentia > Octodontidae > Octodon > Octodon degus. Next base: position 18,829,343 of record NW_004524594.1, on the reverse strand, counting down.
CTCTGTCCATTTAAAGGATCAGTATTCAGCCTTAAAAAGTGAAGTTTAAATTTTTATTAGTACGTTTGGAATCCATACCCTGTGGGGAACCAGTACGTGCACATAACACCTCTCGGTTCCGTTTCCCCTACTCCTCCCATATCAGGGACCACTTCAGTGAGTCCTCACCTTCCCACAAGGTATTACAGAGCATGACAAGAAGAAAGAGCAAGTGACAAATAGCAACGCAAGGAGGATCCAGGATGGCCAGTTGTTCACGAGGAACAAAAGGGCCTCGTGGCAGCCAGAACCCAGTATGTACTGATCACATTTACATTGAGGAAAATGGTGAGATTATCGGGTGACTCAGAGGGCAGCAATGGTTCTAAGATTGGAGCCAGGGAGATGGCTCAGTAGAATAAGTACTTGCCTGGCAAGCACAGGGCCCTGAGTTCAATCCCTGATACCACAAAAAAAAAAAAGGTTCTAAGCTCATGAAGATCTTACGCTGATGAGGGTGGTAAGGAGAAATGGCAGGTTAATAGAAATTTGTCCTTTCCCCAGGATGAAATCTTTGTAGAACTACTACTCAGTTCTCAAGAAAGCAGGATGCTCAGAACTTAGAACAAATGGGGTATACCGATGAATGTCCATTTTGTATCTGTGTATTCAAAGTGGTCAGGATAGACATATAGTCGCATTCTCTTAATGAATAGAATGATTTGTTCTAATGGTGTTTGTAAATAGGATCTCAAGTCCGCATCTTGTACAGCAATCAACCGCTAAGAAGAATATATGCAGTGTATTATTTGTTGAAACTGTACTTCCGATTTGATTTGAAACTGTCTCATTGCTATCTGTTTATCAATAAAATTTTGAAAAAAAATAAATAAAATAAAAAATAAAAAAAAGAAAGCAGGATGCCTTCAGCTGATGCAGTCTTGCCCTGTGGCACCACAGCATCACAGAACTGCTGAGACCTGGGCTATGACTTGAGACACACAGAGTGACATTTCCGAACACATCACCAGCTCACATGGCAAGATGCTAGGTCTCGGACGAGCTTTAACCACAATTTAATTATGAAATGATTTTTCCTGGAAAATTACATAGAACAGCCCTCAACAGATCCTTCTTTCTTTTTATTCACTTGTAGAAGTTGAATCATTGTGACCTGTGGCTGCAGTGCTTTTAGATGACATTTGGTTTGAGTGCCTCTGTGACAGACTAAGAAGACAGCAAGGAGACATAATCTAGTTACTCTTAGAATAGCAATATAAAGCAAGAAGAGAGCCTTGAGGTAATTAAGGATTAGGCTGATCAAGCATTAGAAAACGTATCCCCAGGATCTCAGGATAAATCCTGAGGGCATTTCACTGACCTTCTCAGACCCAAAAGCTACAGCTCTTGTTGCATAGGTCCTGCTTTACCTTGGTCTTAACCATCCAGTAGAAAAGTATGAAGACGAAATATAGGAAATAAAGCCATGCTGTTATGTTGAGCT
>NW_004524594.1:18811847-18812894 GCF_000260255.1 Octodon degus | reverse complement strand
AACTTAACAAAAAAAGGGTATACAGATGAATGTCCATTTTGTATCTGTGTATTCAAAGTGGTTAGGATAGATATATAATTACATTCTCTTAATGAATAGAGTGATTTGTTCTAATGGTGTTTGTAGATAGGATATCATGTCCGCATCTTGTACAGCAATTAACCACTGGGAGGAATGTATGCAATGCATTAATTATTGAAACTGTCCTACCAATTGATTTGAAACTGTCTCATTGCTATTTGTTTATCAATAAAATTATGGAAAAAATAAAACAGACAAAAATAATATTATAGCAAAAAAAAAACTTCTTTTGGGAGGGCATCAAGATCCATAGTTCTAGTTTTGTGCATTGCTCCTTATATATGCTTTTTTAGTATGTTCCCACAGGTGGCTAGGTAGATTATAAGATAAAGGAGTAATTTTTAAAAAATTGGAAGTGGACTTTTACCAAGATGGTGCTGAAGGCAAAGAAGGAAGCCCCTGCTCCTCCCAAAGCTGAAGCCAAAGCAAAAGCTTTGAAGGCCAAGAAGGCCATGCTGAAAGGCATCCACAGCACAAAAAGAAGATATGAACGTCACCCATCTTTTGCCATCCCAAGACATGGAAGCTCCAGAGGCAGCCCAAATACCCTCAGAAGAGCACTCCCAAGAGAAACAAGCTTGACCACTATGCCATCATCAGGTTCCCCTGACCACAAAGTCAGCCATGAAAAAGATCAAAGACAACAACACACTCGTGTTCATTGAGGATGTCAAAGCCAATAAGCACCAAATCAAACAAGTTGTAAAGAAGCTCTATAGGCTGGCCAAATAGCTCAGTGGATTAAAGCACCTGCTTAGGCAGATGCAGTGGCCATGCTGGCCCCATTTCTGGGGTGCGCTGAGATGGCCATTGTGGCTGGGCATGGTGGCGCACACCTGTAATCCCAGCTCTTGGGAGGCTGAACACAGGCAGATGACTATAAATCCAATCTCATAGTTAGACCCTATAGACTCTGTAGACCCTGTACTAAACTACAAAAAAGAAGAAGGAGGAGGAGGAGGAGGA
>NW_004524594.1:18806840-18811737 GCF_000260255.1 Octodon degus | reverse complement strand
AGAAGAAGAAGAAGAAGAAGAAGAAGAAGAAGAAGAAGAAGAAGAAGAAGAAGAAGAAGAAGAAGAAGAAGAAGAAGCTCTATGACATTGATGTTGCCAAGGTCAAATCAGGCCTGATGGAGAGAAGAAGGCATATGTTCAACTGGCTCCTGATTATGATACATTGGATGTTGCCAACAAAATTGGGATTATCTAAACTGGGTCCAGCTGGCTAACACCAAATATATACTGTTTTCCCTGTAAAAGTAAATAAATAAATAAATGAGTAAGTAAATTTATTTTAAAAAATGGGAAGTGTTATAGTGGCACTTGAGGCTTTGTCATATCTGTAAACTTTCAGTCTGATCTCCCATCCATAGAACAGTAGTCTCAAGCACACTTAATTGGGCTTGCAGCTTAGCATTTATAGAATGTTGTATAGTCCAGGCCTCAGCAGCAATCTTGGTGCACTTATCTATGAAACAAGCTGTCTGAACAGAGGGGCCAAGGCAACAGAAGCAACGGCTATGCTTGGAACCAATCATACCAAAGAGGCTATACCAGCAACGATCAGTCCCAGTAATCTTTGCTCTGTAAATGAGTTGATCAAATAGGACTCATAACAAGTGAGCGGTAGACATGTATGACCATTGATTCAATTAAATTAATAAGAACCCGTACTCCTAGCATATGCCCTAGGATCATTAGAGTCTTATTTTGTACAGATCTGAAGGGAACACAGTGATTAAAAGTGAATTTTTGACAGGTGAAAGCATTAGTATTCTATATCCCCATACTGGAAAACGTGTGCTTTATAGATAGATACATACAGAAACTTGAATATCCCTATGGTACTAGATTAACAGTATAGTTTTACCAGATTCAGAGTCCAGTCCATCAGCTTCATTTTATATTAGGAAGAGCCAATTTCCATAACATTTCTTGGCAGACCCAAGTTTACCATAACGTAAAAATTGGGAAGAAGAAGTGTTAACAACTTTTATTTCCTTAGTAGGTGCTCATTTCCTTAGTGGGTGTGGAGGGCTGCCTGGATGACTCTCCTTGAAAGAGCGGTTATCTCTGTTTCACTAAACCTGGCCCCACTTCCACACATTGTTATGGGCACAGCTGGCTAAGTTTCATTCTTATCCCCTCAGTTGGCTTTTAGCCATGCAAACGGGTCTAGCTGAGGTGCTGATGTGTAGTCTCTGAAGCAAGGCGACAGACAGGTCAGTGTTGCCCCACTCTCTAGCTCCCGAGAAGCATGTGTGAGGCAGGAGGGAGAGACACCTTCCGTGTTGTGGGCTGGGATCAAGCCTCGAGATAAGAGGCTATGACTTCCCAGGGCATAAAGAAATCACACATTAGAGCTGAAGCAGCAACCCCAAAGCGTTAGATATTACCTCAGACTCTGTTATGCTGATTCCCCTTTCTGCATATCCTTTTCTCTGTATGTTGCAGAGGCGATTTCAGGCCTCCTACTGGCCCAACTCACAGCACTCACCTACTTTCCACCAATCTCAGTCACTCATCCTTGAGCTGCAGTGAAATAAGCCAGAAGTTTACTGTATCCAGGGAGCAAGGAGCAAAGAACAGAGCCTAAAGAAACGGGCTCCTGGGGCTGGTGAGATGGCTCAGTGGTCTAAAGCACCTACTTAGAACAAGCTTGGCAGAGCACAGGGACCACGGTTCAATCCCCCAGCACCACATGCCAGCCAGCCGCGCCCCCTAGTGGACTGAGCTGGCCACACACACACACACACACACACACACACACACACATAAATAAATGAATAAAATTTAAAAAAAAAAAAAAAAAAAAAGAAACGGGCTCCTTGTAATTCCAGCAAGCTGGAGATAACATAGTAACTGATTCCTGGAGGCAACACCTTGTGTGTTATTTGTTCCTTTACCTGGGAAGTTATCAACTACTGATAAGTAAACTAGTTGGTGAATACACGAAGGCAATATGGATAGCAGTTTGTTTATACCAAATTAGCTATGTAGTTATGTATTAGTTATGTATTAGTTTGTAGCCCGCAATAGATGTGAGAAGTTTTCCTGGCTCGGGGCTCACTTAGAGAGAGGTTAATCCCAGCGAGACCCCTGTGGCCGATTTCATCCAGCCTTGCTGTCGCTCTTTTCACAGCTCCAAGCATGCTACCACAATTGGTGCCCAACGTGGGGCAGACAGAAGATGATTAATTGTGAGTACAAAGCCGGTTGGACCGTTGGGGTATGGTATGCCCAGAGTAGGCGAGACCAACAGCAGAAGCTCAGGGTAATGGGGAACTCCCCTTCAATAGAAAGTGAATATGTCCATCTTATTTGGACACTGCTCAACGAAGCAAGAGTAAAAATGAAACTAAAAGGTTTTGAGGAGTTCTTTGCACTGGTCTGGCAACATTTTTATTGGTTCAGGCGTCAGGAAAAGCTGTTTTAAATTTAAAAGTTTGGAAGCAAGTTATGAGAGTGCTGTGTTGTGCTCACCAAAATGGAGAACCAAATTCTTCTTCACGTATGGTTTCTTCGTAATTTCATTTCCTTAGCTTTGGAGCCGTGGCAATCAGACTCAGAAGAGGCTGAGAAACATTTGAAAAGGTCAGCTTCAGATGCTGATACTGCTAAACCTCAAGAGCATTTTCTGTGCAAGTATGAATCTGCACATGTTGGGATAAGGAGTTAAAATAAAGATGTCCAGAATGACCTGCAGGGCATGTGCGACGAGGAATAAAAAAACAGAACTGCAACAGCAGAGGGAGTAGCCAAGAACACTTGGAACTCCTCCAGGTCATCCTGTTCTTATGTCCTTGCCCCCAGATGCCTAGCAGGATCTCATGTGTGGCTAAAACATCAATCGTAGGCACACACAATAAGAGCTTGTTTTGTTAATCAAAAGTAACCTGAAGACTGGGTCTCAATATACATAAAAATAAAGACTGAAGGTGGTGTGGCAGCCTTTTGCTTGAGTCCTCGCTTCGCTTGCGTAGGGTGTCCATGTGTCTCCGTTTGCAGCCAGTGCCTGTGAGCCTTTCCCAACATGCACATGAGACCTTTTTAAGACCTCTGCCTCCCTCACCCTCAAGTGTGAATGCTAGCATAGAAAAAAGAACAGAAATAGAGCAGGGGGGGGGCCTCTGTGGTGCATAATCCTCATAAGGTTGCATCCTCTCAACACCCCCTACATGAAAATGCTCCCCAGCATACTGAGAGGGTCAGTTCTTCAAATTCCTTGATGCTCTATAGTGGGAATAAGTCTGACAAAGTGGGTCCTAAAAGGATATTTATGGCATTGCAAACCATCTCCTCACACTCTGAAGATTTGGAGGATATAGAACAAAAGGAAATTGAGAAAGAGGTATGTGATCTGTGAACTGAGGTAAGGCAATTATCACAACTGCTTTCTAAATTGATTGAGAAAATGAAGGTCTCTACCCCTGTAGTTCCTCTGTCTCAGTTCACAGAACTTCAGCCCCTACCACCATCTTTTAACCCTTCTACTTCTCCGTATAAGGAGAAAAAGAAAGCCTCCATAAAATTTCACAGAACTGTGATATCTCAGGCTCTTATGCAGGGGTGACAGCAGGGAGACCCTGAGCTTATTCTGCCCCTTTGGGTATTTTTCCTGTGGTGGTTCACCGATACCTACCAGATGCTGAATTTCCCCAGGAAATTCAGGAACACCAACCTCCGGCATTCAAGGTTATTAAAGATTTGAAGGAGGCTCTCATGGCCTATAGTATGCAATCAACCTATGTGATGGGATTAACACAAGGATTAGCAAATGAACATAGACTAATTCCTCATGATTGGGAAGTTTTGTGCCCTATCATTTTGGAGCCAAGCCAATATTTTCACTTTAGAACTTGGTGGAAAGATGAAGCAGCTATTCAAGAGAGGGTTAACAAGGGACAAAATCCCTGTTTCATCAGATCAACTCCCTGGGTCAGGGGCCTGGCTTAGTATCGCAGCCCAATTGCAGTATGATGATGTGGCTATTGTGCAAACTTGTATTTGTTGCTTGAGGGCATGAGAAAAGGTGGAAGGGTCAGGGAATGCTCAAAAATTATTTGCTAAGTTTCTCCAATCTAATAAGGAGCTATATGTGGATTTTGTCTCACAATTAAGGGAAGCTATACACAAAACAGTGAGAGCACCGGATCTGAGGGAGTTATTGTTACAAACTTTGACTTTTGAGAACGCCAATACCAAATGTCAAAGGGTTCTGTCTCCCTTAAAGGCACAGGGTGCACCATTGGAAGAAGGTATTAAGGCCTGCGCTGATATTGGCTCAGAGCCATACAAAGCTAGTTTATTGGCAGCTGCCTTACAGTACCTTTTTACACAAAATCATATCAAATGTTTTACCTGTGGAAAAATGGGTCATATGAGAAAAGATTGCAGAAAAGGATAAGATAAAAAGGAAAAAGGAGATAAGAATAGCAAGACTGCTCCTGGACTTTGTCTGAGATGTGGAAAAGGTAAACATTGGGCTAATGAATGCTGCTCCAAACTTGATAAGGATGGCCAACGCTTAGAATCTCAGGGAAACTGGAGAATGGGCCCTTTTCCTCGGGGCCCAGAGATAAACAATACGGGATACCCACAGTTTCCACTGGCCAGCCCGAATTTCAATCAAATGCAAGGTTCCAGATCTTTTCCATGCAATCCCTGGAAGCAGAAGCACAGCTTTAGATCTGACAACTGCAAAAAATCAGCTTTTGCTCCAAGCTTGTGGCATTTAGAAAATTAAAGCTGTGGGGCTGGTGAGATGGCTCAGTGGTCTAAAGCACCTACTTAGAACAAACTTAGCAAAGCACAGAGACCCCGGTTCAATCCCCCAGCACCACATGCCAGCCAGCCCCGCCCCCTGGTGGGCTGAGCTGGCCACACACACACACACACACACACACACACA
>NW_004524594.1:18801186-18803807 GCF_000260255.1 Octodon degus | reverse complement strand
TTCTAGTGGCTTCTCGGTGGAGTTTTTTTGGTCTTCCAAGTAAAGTATTATGTCATCTGTAAATAATGATACTTTCACTTCTTAACCTATTCTTATTCCTTTTATTTCTTCATCTTGTCTAATGGCTCTAGCTAATGATTCCAGAACTATATTGAATAGGACAGGTGAGAGAGGACATCCTTGTCTTGTACCTGATTTGAGAGTAAAAGATTTCTGTTTTTTCCCATTGAGAATTATATTAGCCATTGGGTTGTCATAGATGGCTTTTATCAGATTGAAGTAGAGGCCTTCTATTCCAATTTTTTGTAGGACTTTGAACATGAATGAGTGTTGAACTTCGTCAAAAGCCTTTTCTGCATCAATGGAGATGATCATGTGGCTTTTAGTTTTTGCCCTATTGATATGGTGTATTACATTTATAGATTTTCAAATATTACGATCTTCTTGATGATTTGCTGTATTCTATTTGCTAGGATTTTGGCATCTATGTTCATGAGGGAGACTGGCCTGTAGTTCTCTTTCTTTGTTGCATCTTTCCCTGGTTTTGGTATCAGCATAATACTTGCTTCCAGGAATGATTTTGGGAAGAGAGTTTCATTTTTAATTTCATTGAAGAATTTGAGGAGTATAGGGACTACATTTTCTGTAAATGTCTTGTAGAATTCAGCTGTGAATCCATCCGGACTTGGACTTTTCTTTGTCAGTAGGTTTTTTATTACATCTCATATTTCACCGGCTGTTATTGGGCTATTGAAAGTGGTTATATCCTGTCAACTCAGCTTTGGTAATTTGTACCTTTCTAGGAATCTGTCTGTTTCTTCTGTGTCTTCTATTATACGAGAGTACAGATTCTCAAAGTAGTTTTGATAATCATCTGAATTTCCACTGGGTCTGTGGTAATTACACCCTTTTCATTCCTTATTGCTTACATTTGAATTTTTTCCTTCCTCTTTTTGATGAGACTAGCTAGGGGCTTATCAATTTTATTTAATCTTTCAAAGAACCAGCTTTTTGTTTCGTTAATTCTTTGAACTGTTTTCTTCATCTGAATTGAATTAGTTTCTGCTCTAATCTTTATGATTTCTCCCTGTCTTTGGGCTCTGGATTTGGTTTGCTCTTCCTTTTCTAGACGTTGGAGGTGCAGCATTAGGGTATTTATTTGTTCCCGTTCTGTTTTCTTAATGTGTGAGTTCACAGCTATGAATTTCCCTTTGAGAACTGTTTTCATCGCATCCCATAAATTACGATAAGTTGTGGATGAATTTTCATTGAATTGTAGATACCTGTTTAATTTCATCAGTTACCCATTGGTTGCTGAGTAAGGTGTTGTTTAATTTCCATATATTTAGGGGGTTTTTCTGGTTTCTTTTGTCATTTATTTCCAGTTTCATTGCACTGTGATCAGATAATATACATGGGGTAATTTCTGTTTTCTTGCATATACTTAAGGATGACCTGTGGGCCAGTATGTGGTCTATTTTAGAAAATGACCCATGTGCAGCTGAAAAAAATGTGTATTCTGCTGTGGTTGGGTGGAACACTCTGTATATGTCTACCAAGTCCATTTGTTCCAAGCTCTGGTTCAGTTCTGCTACTTTTTTGCTAATTTTTTGTCTGGTCGATCTATCTTTTTGGAATAAGAGGGTGTTAAGTTCTCCTGTTAAGATTGTTGTATTGGGTATTGGATTTTTCATGTCTATTAAGATTTGTCTTATATAGTTGGGTGCTCCTGTGTTTGGTGCATACATATTTATGAGTGTTATTTCTTCCTTTGAACTTTTCCCTTAACTAGTATATAGTGGCCTTCTTTATTTCGTTTGATCATTCTTGGTTTGAAGTTGAGACTGTCTGAGAACAAGGTTGCTACCCCTGCTTTTTTTCTGAAGTGCTGGGGCATGTAGTATTGTTTTCCATCCTTTGACTTTCAGCCTGTGAGTTTCTTTATGAGTTAAGTGTGTATCTTGTATACAATATATTGTTGGGTTTTGTTTCCTAATCCACTGTGCCAATCTATTTCTCTTAATTGGTGAATTGAGTCCATTTACATTGGTGGTTACAATTGAGATGTATTGACTTTTGATTGACATGTTATTTAAATGCTGTTTTTTAACTGTTCTTGCTCCTGTGTTTAATTGTTTGTCCTATTTAGTGGGTTCCTTCTGTTCTCATTGGTGAAGTTCTGATCATTTTGGTCCCTCTCTAGAACATCTTTTAGGAGCCTGTGTAGGGTTGGCTTTGCCATCATGAAATTCTTAAGTTGTTCTTTGTCATGAAAGTATTTCACTTCTCCATCAAACTTCAAAGAGAGTTTTGCAGGGTATAGTAGTCTGGGCTGGCATTTGTTTTCATAGAGGACTTGAAGTACTCTGCTCCATGCTCTTCTTGCCTTCATGGTTTGTGAAGAGAAGTTAGCCATAATTCTGATGGGTTTTCCTCTGAATGTGATCTGCTTCTTTTCTCTAGTGGCTTTCAGTATAATATTCTTGTGTTGGATTTCTAGGTCTTGACTATTATATGTCTCCATGTGTTTTTAATTGAGTTGAAGTTATTTGAAGTTCTGTATGCTTCGGTTACCTGAATGTCAGATTGTTTCCTCATATTTGGGAAGTTTTCTGCTATTA
>NW_004524594.1:18798693-18801086 GCF_000260255.1 Octodon degus | reverse complement strand
CGGTTCAATCCCCCAGCACCACATGCCAGCCAGCCCCGCCCCCTGGTGGGCTGAGCTGGCCACACACACACACACACACACACACACACACTAAATAAAAAATAAAAAAGAAAAAAAAGAAAATTAAAGCTGTAGTTTTCAGCCCTATTCCCAAAGATACTGCAGGTCTGATTGGAGAAAGGAGTAGTATTACTACCCAAGGTGTATTTGTACATTTGGTAATTATTGATAGTGACTATGAAGAAGAGATCTTATTTAGGATATCTACTACTAAGCCTTTTCAAATTAAAACATAATGGCTTATTAAAAATATAAATCAGCTTCTCTTCATTATGCATATTAGAACTCATACTGCATTGCCTGGCCCTGTTGTCAGCAGGAAACAATTACATACATTTTTTACTTGTAGGCAATGTTCAAGCTATCTTCTAAAATTTTGTAAAACTTTTCATACTTTCCTTGTCACAAAAATTCCTTATAATCCTCAAAGTCAAAAAATTGTTAAATGTACAAAAGCCGAAAGGAAAAAAGTTAGACTGAGTTAAAAATGGTACAGACAGTCTCAAAAACCTAAATGTTTATAGATTTATATAAAAATGTTTGCTGTTTTCTTGGTTCCTGTATATATGTTACTTTCTAAGACCACCATAAAGGACTTAGTGTGGAGTACTGTTTTAAAATCAAGTCCTAAACAGGACAAGGAGAAAAGAGCAAAAGTACACTAGATAGAGTTTAAACTCTAGCTTTACTCAATTAGATTTTTTTAAAAAAAGAGATAGTGACTATGAAGGGACTGGCCAAACAGCTCAACATACTAAAGCACCTGTTTAGGCAGAGTGCAGCGGCTGGGGTTCAATCCCCAGCATTCCATTCCAGCCTTGCCCCTGGGGCACACTGAGACAGCAATTGAGACTGGGCATGGTGGTGTGCACCTGTAATCCCAGCACTTGGGAGGCTGAAAACAGGAGAATCACTATGAGTCCAATCTACATAGTGAGACCCTGTAGACCCTGTACTAAATACATAAAAAAAAGAACGACCAATCGAGCAATATAAGAATCGAGCAATATAAGAATTGAGCAATATAAGAACCAAAAAAAAAAAAAAAAAATTAAAAGTTCTTTTAAATTGCAAACAGTTGGCTCCAAGCAGTGGGGGGCACCGCCAGGGGTGGGGGTGGGGCACAAACTGAGATCAGGGAGGGCCCTGTACTCCCATCTGCTCCCATCCTAGACTGACCCAGATAGGCATCTACAAGCTAGGTTTAGCCACAGAGGCCTGTGTTCCTGGTGTTAAGTAGGTGGGTCATGACTATGACATGCCATGGCTCCAGTATTGGCTGGGCGCTTGGCTGGTTTTGCAAGTCCTTAAGGCTCAAGATAGTATCTATGTTTAAAATCTGGGCAAAAACAAAGTATTTAGTGGTCAGAGCCAAACAGCCAGATCTGAAGAAGTAACAGACAGCCGGTACACACAGTGGCTGCACACAGAGGCCATGACTACAGTGCCATAGCTCCCTTAAAGCTTTAGGAGGTGATATGGACCCAAGAAACCCCTTCTGAAGGGGGTCATTAAGATCATTAAGCTGCTGCTAGCAGCTTGGCCAGCAAAGCTAGGGAGTAAAATCAACCAAAGACAGAGCCCTAGTGCTAAATGGTCTGCAGGTTGTGTTTGGTGTAATCAATGCTATTTATACAGGGAAATCAAAGTTATAATTCTATCCACCCAAACCACTGTTTGATCCACACCAGATTCTTATATTGCTCGAATGGTCGTTCTTTTTTTTTTATGTATTTAGTACAGGGTCTACAGGGTCTCACGACACATTTTGGACTTGTAGTGATCCTCCTGTCTTTAGCCTCCCAAGCACTTGGATTACAGGCATGTGCCACCACACCCTGTCTCAATTGCTGTCTACAAGCACCCTGGGGGCAGGACCAGCACTGCATGCTAGAGATCAAACCCCGGTCCCTGCGTTTGTCTAAGCAGGCACTTTAATCTGCTCAACTATCTGGCCAACCCAGTCATTCTTTTTTTTTTTTTTAATTTAAAAGTATTAAAAAGAAATATTGGGTTAAAAAAAATAAAAATTAAGGGTTGGCCAGATAGCTCAGTGGACTAAAGCTCCTGCTTGGGCAGGTGCAGGGACTGGGGCTCCATCCCCAGCCTGTCATGCTGGCCCTACTCCCAGAGCATGCTGAGATGGTAACTGAGATTGGGAGTGGTGACGCATACCTGTAATCCTTGGCACTTGAGAAGCTGAAAACAGGAGGATCACTACGAGTTCAATCTATGTAGTGAAACCTTGTAGACCCTGTAGGCCCTGTAGACCCTGTAGACCTTGTAGACCCTGTAGACCCTGTAGACCTTGTAGACCCTGTAGACCCTGTAGA
>NW_004524594.1:18796674-18798593 GCF_000260255.1 Octodon degus | reverse complement strand
CCTGTAGACCTTGTAGACCCTGTAGACCCTGTAGATCTTGTAGGCCCTGAAGACCCTGTAGACCTTGTAGATCCTGTAGACCTTGTAGACCCTGTAGACCCTGTAGACACTGTAGACCCTGTAGACCTTGTAGACCCTGTAGACACTGTAGACCCTGTAGACCTTGTAGACCCTGTAGACACTGTAGATCCTGTAGACCCTATAGACCCTGTAGATCTTGTAGGCCCTGAAGACCCTGTAGACCTTGTAGACCCTGTAGGTCCTGTAGACCTTGTAGGCCCTGAAGACCCTGTAGACCTTGTAGACCCTGTAGACCTTGTAGACCTTGTAGACCCTGTAGACCCTGTAGACCCTGTAGACCTTGTAGATCCTGTAGACCCTGTAGACCCTGTAGACCTTGTAGGCCCTGAAGACCTTGTAGACCCTGTAGACCTTGTAGACCCTGTAGACCCTGTAGACCCTGTAGACCCTGTAGACCCTGTAGGCCCTGTACTAAATACATTCTTAAAAAAAATACACCGTCAGTGGGCTGGCTGGCAGAGCAGTCAGCCAGTCCACCCTGAGGACTTCCATCTTCCACAGTCACACATTCCTGAATGGCAGCCACACTAGTGGTTCATTTCCTGTTAAAATACAAGCTACCCTCACCCCCAGGTTATTATCAGTGAGGGGCCTGCTCACTGACCTGTCTGTATATCCTTCCACAAGGCCTGAGCATGTGGCAGTTGAGCATGAAGCCCAGACTACCAACGCAGTTCAGTCATAGTGCAGTTGTTCTCTGTCTATAGATTTTGAAGATTTAAAGTGAAGGTAGCAAGGTCCAGTTGAGCTTATGATGGGAGTTATATTCCCTCTTTTAGTTTATTTAATTGATTTTTTTGAGTGTTAAATGTGCTCATTCTACTATACCTTGACCTTGTGGATTATAGGGAATGCCTGTGAAATACTTGGTATGATAGAGATGAAAAAAGCAGGATAATGCTTTGCTAGTATAAAAAGAACTGTTATCTGTTTTTATGGTTTTTGACATTCCCATAGTGGCAAAAGCAGACAACGTTGTTGAGTATGTCCCATTTTTTTCTCAAGAATGACAAGTTGCTTGCATTACATGGAACTGGGTATCAATAGAAATGTGAACATATTGCAAGCACCCAAAAAAGGGAATATAAGTAACATCTATTTGCCAAATTTCACTTTGTTTGCACCACCTGGGATTGCTACCTTCAGGGAATAGTAGGTGAGAGATTTTTGGCAGGTAGGATAAAATAGAACAATATTTCTAGCCTCTGAGCATGACAACTGAAATTCTTTTGTTAAAGCTCTACAACTTCAGTGGTCATACCCATGTGATTGTATTGTCAAGCCAAAAGAGGAAACAAAAACAATTAATGGATTGGCCTATTGATTACCATAAGCTAAAGGTTCAGGTAAATTTGTACGTGAGCACATATGGCCAATGAAAACTGGACCAGTATACTCACAAATTGCCTTTTGTAACCTGAAGAATAGATTAATCAAAGCAGGATCCAGGGTAAAACAATCTATAGCACCCTTTAGATGTTGCATTAAATAAACAGCATAGAAGAATCACTGAAAATATTGAGCTCTTGACTGGAGAAATACTCTATAACAAATAAGATGTCCAAGGGCCAGGGAGATAACTCAGTGGACCAAGTGAAACAGGCAAGGGCAGGGACCAGGATTTGATTCCTGACACCACATGCCATGCTGGCCCCACCCAGGGCATGCTGAGCTAGCCACTGAGACTGGGCATGGCAATGCATGCCTATAATCCCAGTGTTGGGAAGGCTGAAAACAGGAGGATTACTATGAGTCTGATCTGTACAGTGAGACCCTGTACCAAATACAAAGTAGGAGGAAAAGAATGAGGAGGAGGAGGAGGAGGAGGAGGAGGAGGA
>NW_004524594.1:18779838-18788064 GCF_000260255.1 Octodon degus | reverse complement strand
CTATTAGTCTCACATTGTTCATCTTTGCATCATCTTGCAGGTGATGAATTTTTTTTCCTGCATCCTAGAAAAGATCTTTTCTTACCTTTTCACTAGCTGCACCAGCATCTTCAACATCTGAAACTCTATCTTTACTTTCACTCAAACGATTTAGCAGGCTTGTGATTGAGATTTTAAGTTCCTCTACATCTCTTTGACTCTGCTTCATGCGATCTACTTCTTTCCTATATTGCTCATTCAAGCAATCTCATCATTTTTTAAATATCCTGTACTTTTTTATCAATGTCTTCTTTAGAAGCAGTTATTAATTCTTTTACTGCAGAGTTTTTACTGATTGGGTTTCCTCCGTATATTTCTGTATTTGATTCTTTGGTTCAGGTGCTATGAATTCAGAGATTTCTCTTTTCATTTCAGACACTAATTCTTTTTTTAAAGTATAACATTCAATGTATTATTTCTTTCTCAAGAGAGTTTTCTTCAGTCTGTTAAGACTCAGCTCCCCTTACATGGCTTTGGTGGAGGTCGTGGGGCAGCACCAGCAGGTCTAAATCGGGGTGGAGGAGTTCGGTCCTTGTGGGCTTCACGAGATCGATTTCTGACCACTTTGCTGTGAATGGCACAACTCACACAGTAATGCAGCTTCACGTACAGCTTGGGAAGCACATAACCGTCGAAGACACTCTCTTCAGAAATGTCCCTGACGGCGGCGGCCTCCACTATGTTCCAAATGACAAACTTCTTAATAGCCTTATCCTTGGGTACACACCAGGCGCAGTTTGTGCAGCAAATAGGCTGCACATGACAGTGGTCTTTTTTGGCACGACCGTTGTTCCTTCTTTTTTTCATCATCTTGGAAAAGCTCAGACACTAATTCTGCTTTGAGTTCCTTTAAACCTTTCCACAGTTGCTTATTTACTTCCGACGCTATTAATTCATATATTTCAGCTAAGCTAGTGTCCACTGCACTTGTTCTGGTTGGGCATTGTGTTTCCTCCATATGTTTCTGCATTTGATTCTTAAGTTCAGATGCTATGAATTCAGAGTTTTCTTTTTTTGTTGTTGTTGTTTTTTGTTCCAGAGATTAATTCTGCTCTGAGTTCCTCTATATCTTTCTGCTGTTTATTTACTTCCAATACTGATTCATTTATTTCAGCTAAGCTAGTGTCCACTGCACTTGTTCTGGTTGGGCATTGTGTTTCCTCCATATGTTTCTGCATTTGATTCTTAAGTTCAGATGCTATGAATTCAGAGTTTTCTTTTTTTGTTGTTGTTGTTTTTTGTTCCAGAGATTAATTCTGCTCTGAGTTCCTCTATATCTTTCTGCTGTTTATTTACTTCCAATACTGATTCATTTATTTCAGCTAAGCTAGTGTCCTCTGCACTTGTTATGGGTGGGCTTGAGGCCTGAGATTGCATTTTGTTCCTTGTCTTTATCATTTCGTTTAACACTGACCTCTGGCCTTTGGTGTAGAGCTTTGGTGCAATTACGTCCTTATCACTTAATGAAATTTGGATACTGATATACCAAGTTCTAGTTTATGCAGTTGTGCCTGGCTTGAGTCTGGCTACTGTGCTCAGCTCCTTACTGTTGTTGCCCTTGGAGGTGGGCCTGCTGTACCCCTCTGGTAAGATATTCTGTTCCTGGATTAGCTGTGTAGTTTTGACCCTAGTCCCACTGCAGGGACTTTAGCTGCAGGGTTTTACCCCAAGCCTGTATGCCAGGTCTGGGCTGGGTCTGGAGGAGTATGAGGAGCAGGGGTGAGAGAGCACAGAAGCTCTCCCGCACACTCACCTGGGCTGTGCTTTGGTGGGCCTGCAGGACTCCCAAGAGCGTGGCAGAAGTTCTCAGAGTGCAGGCTGTGCTGGGTCTGGCCGGGATGGGGAGGTCCAGAGAACACGAGGAAAGGTCTCTCTCATGCAGCTGGCCTGGACTTGAATTGGCGGGCGGGCACAGGACAGAGCAGAAGCTCTCCCCCACACTCACAGGGCCTGGGCTTGGTTGGATATCACTTTCCATTCTTTTAATAAATCTCTGTCCCATAAATTGACAGGAATAGGCATCACAAATGGTGGGGTGTATCCCTTCTGGCCATCTGGCCTCTCATAAGGGTGGTGAAACACTCTGTAAAACCTGTGTAGGGGACCCTAGTCCCACCGAGGCAGTACGCGCCAGTTTAGTGTACAAGAGCAGCCAGAAATGTGGTATAACAATAGAAACATCAACACCAGTATCAATTAACCCTATAAAAATTTTTCCATTCCTTTTAACTTGACAAGTCAATTTACTTTTACTTCTTTCCTGAACAAAATATATCTTGCCTTGAAAAGGTTCAGATTGATCTGCATCTCTAATTTCAGACAAACCTATATGTATGATGTTAGGCTTAGGTCAAAAGCGGAAGGTGGGCAATATGTTCACCTCCTTGGAAAATCCATATTCTGAGGGTTCCCTTGTCCTGCAGGGGTCACCTCAGTGGTTGTAATAGGGAAGTCAGACTTTTTTATCCCCAGTGACATCGCTAACAGGATTAAATCCAAAGGGCTTCGAAAGCTGCGCTGGTATTGCCTGTTGTGTCAGAATGGCTTTAAGTGTCATTGTGTGTCAGAATCTCATCGGAGACAACTATTGTTGGCTTCAGAAAATCCTCAGCAGTGTATGGACTATTTTTCAGAGGAATTCTGCAGTGACTTTCCAAAACTTCTCAGGTGACGCTTTGGCACCAAGCAAGTCCATAACAATTTTGTCTACAGTGAGTACATCAGCCACTGAGAGCACATTCATATAAACACTACTCCATGGGAAACACTGACTGACTTCACTAAGTGGCTGGGCTGAGAAGGCCTGTGCAAAGTGCATGAGACCCTCAAAGGCTGGCGTATTCAGTACACACAGACAGGGACCCAGAGACCACTCAGCGGCAGCTGGAGCTAAAGAAGAAGCAGCTAGACCTTGACGATGAAGAAAAAACTGCAAAATTTATCAAAGAACAAGTACGAAGAAGTCTGGATGGTAAGGAGCAGGAGGCCCCTACTTTACAGAATTAGGCAGGTAATATGAGGAAGAGAAAGCCACATTTAATCTGAGTAAAGGAGCATGCAGTTCCGCAGGAGCAGCATCTTGCAGATTAAGTTCTTTGGGGCCAAGTACACGGAAGACGCCCGGGAGTACAGCATCAGCGAAATGGAGAGAAGCTCCCCAGGGCTCAGCTCAGTCTAAAGCAAAGAAGAAAAACAAATCTGCACTCGATGAAGTCCTGGAGAATGAAGAGAAACAGAAAAGAACCTCTAGAATAGACTATTGGCTGCAGCCTGAAATCACTGTGAAAATTATAACCAAAAAGCTTGGAGAGAAATACCATAAGAAAGAGGGAAGTAATGGATAACTACACAGCCGTTGTAAAGATAATTGATTCTGCAGATCAGCTGAAATTTGATCAGGCCCACTTCGAGACAGGAATTTCAGCACCAGGAAAAGGAATTCTATTTCTAAATGGAGGTTACAGAGGAAATGAAGGAACCTTACAATCCACCACTGAAAAGACTTTTTCAACTACTGTGGTCATTGAAACTGGCCCTTGAAAAGGATGTAGAGTTGAAGGAACTCAATAGGAAGATATTTCTAAACTTGCCTCAGTTGGAAAATTTGTTGACAACACATTAAAGCATTACATTGGTGTTTGCCAAAGTATTGCGAGACCCTACTGTGTTAGGATATTTCTTCGAATAAAACAAACAGACTTATTTAAATATTGTATAGGCGTTTAGCTAACTTTATAGAAAAGTCTAATTATGTCTCCTAAAGCATCAGTTTTGACCTTGTTTAATTTTGTATAATTTTCACCTTGTTTTTTTCTTTGTAATACTTCTTTGATGATTTTTTTTTATCTTCATTAAAAATATTAGGGGCCAGAGAGATGGCTCAGTAGACTGAACACTTGCCTAGCAAGCTCAAGGGTTCAATTTCTGGTTCCACAAAAAAAAATAATAATAATATTGTAAAGTGGCTGGGGAGATAGCGCAGCAGCTTAAGCACCTGCCTGGCAAGCACAAGGGCCTGATTTTGATCCCCAATACTAACACACACAAAAAATTGTAAAGTAGTTTATGTAAAGCAACTTAGAATCCTATAATTGGAGGAAATCCTTCATATACTCTAAAATTTATACTTTCAATAGTAGATTAGTAATGTTGAACTGTAATGTAAGTATTAAAACTTTAAAAACTAAGCTATCATAGCACCTTATTGTAATTCACACATCATACAACTCACCCACTTAGAGTATACGATTCATTGGTTTCCAGGATATTTGCAGAACTGTGTAACCATTTCCACTACCTAAATTTTGAGGATGTATTTTGTCACCTCCAAAAGAAACCCTGTAGATAGTCAATCCCCATTCTTCTTCACCCTCTGCCCATCCCTGGCAATCATTGATGGCCTTTCTATCTCTTTAGACTTGCCTATTCTGGGCCTTTAAAATAAATAGAGTAAGCTCTGGTTTGTTTATTTGTTTTTACAGTGGGTGCCTTTACACTGAGCCTAATATTTGCAAGGTTCATGCATGTTGTAGCACATAGGAATACGTTCTTTTTATTGCCAAGTCTTACTCCATTGTGTGGATAGATCGCATTTTGCTTGTCCACTCTTTGATTAATGGATGAGTTGGCTGCTCTGAACACTACTCTCACCTCTGTTCATGAGCCTTTCTGTGGACACACACCTTGACCTCCCAGTGGTAAAACTGCAATCTCATTGTAACGCACAGCATGTTTAATATGTTGAAGAACTGCCAAACTGCTTCACACAGGGCTTGTACCACACTAGCAGTGTTTGAACTATACATCTCTAAACAGACAGGGAACATGTTCTGAGATGCAAGATGGGAACCCCACCTCACCCTAGTTTACGCCTCCCCCTCCTGCAGGTGCACACAGAAGAAACTTCCAGTTTTATTAACTGACAATAAACAAGTGCAGCATGATCTAAATGTGAATCAGAGCTTGTTTTCTGAGCCTGTGGCATCTCAGTTAGCAACATTCTCAGGCACACCTAAAAGAGCAAAATGACTCCGAAAATCTCCAGGTTTATATCTTAACCTTTCAGCAGCACCAGTAAGAAGAGACTGTCTTCAGTAATGATTCAGACAGAAGGCCTAGAACTGAGTCTGTTTGGACCATGCCTGGACAATTGCTCCAAAGAAAAGGCTGGAGTCCGTGGCCTGACCACGTGGGCTGTATGTCACCGCTGGGCCATCTAGCTTGGACTGAGTGGAAGGGAGCTGACCACTGCTGTCATCCTTCCAAGCAAATGTTACTGTGTGGAGCCACGGAGAACCATGGGCCTCATGGTTGAGCAGGCTCTAGGTTTAATATAGAATGTTATGCTCGCTTGGTATATAACCATAAAGAGCTAATGTCCTTGAGTTGCAATAATTTTAGTGTATAAATTGTCAAAACTAACATGTCCTGTATGGTTGTGAGAACTGTAGAAAATACATGAAATTAAAAGAAAAGAAAATAGGGCTGAGGAGATAGCACGGCAGTCTAAGTGCCTGCCTGCCAAGCACAAGGACCAGGGTTCCATTCCTGGTATCACATGCTGTGCCGACCCCAGAACCCTGGCACACCATGGGGGCCATCAAAACCAGGCATGGTGACACACAGGTGTAGCCCCAGTGCTGGGGAGGCTGAGACTGGAGGATAACTAGGAGTCCCAGCTGCATAGCAAGAACCTGTACCAAATACATATATACATACAAGATTTAAAAATAATTTTTAAAAAGAAAAGAAAATACATCTAAAGTATCATATCAGAAATTTTTTTAAAAAGAAAACCCATATTCCCTAGGAACAGACAGACAAGTACCTGTATTCCCCCTCACGCTTCACAATCTTCATCAATAGGAGATACCACAATAATTCCTTTTGGTATTCAGTTGGCTTTCCCCATTAACAGTTCAATAGGGCGGGGAGGCAGAGGCCCAAATACACCTTTGGTATTACAGATGGTATTTCACCTCCTAAAATATGTATTTTTACTGGCTACAGGCAGATCTCAGTCTCCTATTTGCTCTTCGGAGGAAGAAGGATGTTCCTCTTGCACCCGAGTTGGGAACATCTTGGGTCTTGCACTTGGGTCCATATCTGAACTGGGTGCAATTGACTTAGGGCCAGTTGGAAGGATCCCCAAATTCTTCCCATTACTTGAAGAGCCTGGAAGACTGGGTCCACTTCCCATTCCCCTGCAAGACAGATCCATCTTTATATTCATAATGCCAATCCTTGGCCCTATCATGCCTTTATTACAAGGCGGGCACATGGTTGCTGGAGCCCATTCAATTGTTTTGGAGGAAACAGGAGGAGAGACATCATTGCCTTGGACTGCTTACAATTTTTTCTAACAGGGCCTACCTGTCTACATTCAAAATATTGGATCTCAGTTTTTGTTGTTGTTGTTGTTCTTGTTGTTCTTGTTGTTGTTTTTCTGCATTTTAGGGAAGGGTCTACAGAGTGTTCAGGGTCTCACTACTAGATTGGACTCGTAGTGATCCTCCTGTTTACAGCCTCCCAGAAGCTGGGATTACAGGTGTGCGCCACCACGCCCAGTCTCAATTGCCATCTCAGCGCTCCCCTGGGGAGGGGCTGGCACAGCAGGCCTGGAGATGGAACCCCCAGCCCCTGTGCCTGTTTGCAAGTGCTTTCATCTGAATCTCAGCTTTTGCCCCCTTTAAATTGTTGGGTATGGCCTTGGTTATTAGGGCTGAATTATAAGAGGGAGAGCCTATTATTTTGGAAGGTTCTTATAAAAAGCTCCAAGATCACTGGATCCTCTAGTGGACAAAAGAGCTTGTTTACAATCCTGATTAACATTTTCAAAAGTCAATTTAAGAATCAGAATATTAGCAGATTCAGGATTAGCAGTTTGGTGGTTTATAGCTCCCTATAAATGAACCACAAACGGAGTCTAGGGCTCTACTGACTCTTGAAGCACCAGGGTAACAGATTGTACCGGAGCGCCCTCTGCTGGGATGGAGGCACAGGTGCAGCGCTACAAACTTGCTGTTTGCCTGAATAATTCCACAGGGCGGCACACCTGTTCATCTAGACTGGACTATCTGCTGGTACCCATCAGTACATCCATAGTAATCTCTAGGCCATCATCTCCAGCCTAATTTTCATTTTTCTCAGTCTATTCTCTAATAAGTTATCTCAACTGAACATTGAAATATAAATATTAAGCAGGCGAAACACATGGTTTTGCAAGATAGTAAAGATCAGATGCAATCAGCAAGGTGGGACTATAACAAATTCTCTAGTAGTCCTACTACAAAAGGACTTTGAACACCATTATTCACTACATTTTTCTTAATTTCCTTTAACACCTGGACTTGGAAATGGGTGGTAAACATCTATCCTCTGACTAGGATGGTCTGAGATGTCTGTATCCCCCGCAAAGAAGCACATGGGACCACCAAAATCCTCACCACGAGCAGCTGCCTGAGTTATTGTTCTGAGCTAGCAGAGGATAGAGGTATGGACAGGTAGTGGGTGCATCTCAGGAGGAGAAGACAAAGATCCTACATCCTCAGCAGTGGGTGTGCGAGGCACAGCGAGGGTATCGGAGGACTCACTGTTCTTAGCTTTCTCGGAACACGCAAGTGGACACTGTGACATTGGAACTACTTTTTCTGTCAAAGGAGCATGTACTGGAGCGCCCTCTGCTGGGATGGAGGCACAGGTGCAGCGCCACAAACTAGCAGTAAATTTCAATCTGTGGTCTCACATGTGGATGGCCGGGTCAAGAGCACAGATTGACAAAGAGCCCCGGATTGTAAAGATGTCAAGGGGGAAAAGAAGTCCCCCAGGACTGAGTGGCA
The DNA here is from genome assembly GCF_000260255.1 of Octodon degus. NCBI lineage: Eukaryota > Metazoa > Chordata > Mammalia > Rodentia > Octodontidae > Octodon > Octodon degus. The sequence continues at coordinate 18,780,187 of NW_004524594.1, read as the reverse complement.
TGGACATCTTGACCTGCTTGCTCCCAAGAATCTAAATCAAGAGTTTTTGCCTGTAGGAACCAAAGGGAATTTTACAATCTCATGGAGCATCTTTGATGGTCTTACTGGCTGGCACTGTGCATTTTGCCTTTTTAAAAGAGATTTTAGCAACTGCATGTATTGTTTTTCTTCAGCAGAAAGAAGTTGCCCCATGTCTTAATTCCAGCATCCCCAGTAAATCTATGATGCAAGAACTCTGTGGAAGAAAAAGGAAGAAGGAGAAGGAGAAGGAGAAGGAGAAGGAGAAGGAGAAGGAGAAGGAGAAGGAGAAGGAGAAGGAGAGGAGGAGGAGGAGGAGGAGGAAGAGGAG
>NW_004524594.1:18775823-18779738 GCF_000260255.1 Octodon degus | reverse complement strand
GAAGAAGAAGAAGAAGAAGAAGAAGAAGAAGAAGAAGAAGAAGAAGAAGAAGAAGAAGAAGAAGAAGAAGAAGAAGAAGAAGAAGAAGAAGACCAAGAAGACCAAGAAGACCATTAACTCAGATCTTTGGGATTATAGCCCAAATATGGGAATAATGTGTTGAAACACATCTCTCCAGATAGCAGTTTTTCCCTTACAGGAGCCACCAGAAAAGTAAGTTCTTGCTCTGGCGATTGATTAATTTTGAGCAAGATAAAAATATAATTTGAGAAAACGTGAAACAATGGATAACTAGGATAATGATTTTCAACTTGGCCTAGAGAACTGGCAACAGCATTCAGACAGTACATAGTTTGAATTAAATTTTGGCTCTGTGAAATAGCTAATGGAAGCACCGTTATATGGGGAGCATATGGGGAGCACACCCTATCAAATGACATACTTGATTTCTCCCTCCGGAGACTGTTTTGAATATTTGTTCCAAATATAATTGTAAAAATTTTTAACTAATTGGTTTGATAAAAACAAGTACTCATCCTGGGCCTGCCATGCCGGCCCTGCTCCTGCCCCTCCTTCTGTCATGCTGAGACAGCTGTTGTGACTGGGCATGGTACTGTGTGCCTGTGAGCCCAGCTCTTGGGAAGCTGAACACAGGCAGATCACTATGAGTCCAATCTAGTAGTGAGACCCTGATCACCCCAGAGACCCTTCCCTAAAATACAAAAAAAAAGTACTCATACCATAGTCCAAGAAAACTTGTGGGAGAATGAGGGGTAACAGAAGCAAATATAACAATCATGCATCAATCCAGAAATTTGACAAGAGTGAATGTATTTTTTCACCTATCTTAGCTCTTACTTTGTGGCCTCAGTTAGTATGCATGGAGAGTTACGATCTGAGTCTCCATGTAAGATCTCATATAAATTTTGTAATTAAAAAGTAGTTATCAATGTTTTAACCATTGTTACTCCATATTGTCTTGTTTTGAAATTTTGTTTTACTTTTTGCCTCTTTAAAATAAAATTTTTTTAAAAAAGTTATTCCCAATTTTGGTCTAATCCAATTAATATCTCCTAATAATTTTTGAAAATCATTTAAAGTACTAAGCTTATTCATTCTGATTTCAATCTTTTGAGGTTTAACATTCCTCTCTGCTAGTACAGTTCTCTAAAGTTCAGAGTGCTGCTTTTCGTTTTTTGTTTTTGTTTTTTTTTTTTTTTTTCTGGAACAATACAAAGCCAAATAAATGCAAACCAATCCTGGTTGGCTTATCTGAAAGCCCAAGAAGGAATCTCTTGGGATGCAGCAGCCACCAGGATATCATCCATATAATGACTTGTATGAATCTGGGGAAAATGGTCTCTGGTGGGCTACTAAGCAAGGGCTACAAACAAATAGACATATTGTTGAACTATTTGCCATGCCTTGGAGTAACATGGACCATTGATATATTTTCATGGGCTCTTTGAAATTTACAATAGGAACATCAAATGCAAAATAAGGCCTATCAGTAGGAAAGAGAAGAATATTGAGAAAACAACCCTTTAAATTAATATCTATCAATGGCTGATCTTGTGGGATAGGCACACACTATAGAGCTGGTTGTAATGTCTGCATCAGCAGCAAGCAAGCACTAATTGCACATGAATCTTTTTTTTGGGGGGGAGGGGTGTATTTAATACAGTGTCTCTACAGGGTCTACCAGGTCTCACTACATAGATCAGACTTATAGTGATTCTGTTTTCAGCCTCCCAAGTGCTGGGATTATAGGCACGTGCACCACGCCCAGTTTCAATCGCCATCTCAATGCACCCCGGGGGCAGGGCTGGCACAGCAGGCTGCAGATCAAACCCCAGCTGCTGCACCCTGCATAAGCAGGCGCTTTAGTCCACTGAGCTCTCTGGCTGGCCCTGCACATAAATCTTGTCATAGTCTCCATTTTCCTGAATTAGGGGAAATTACAAACATAGGAGAGTTCCTCGGACTGACAGAGGGTTCTAAATATCCTTTTGGAAGTTGTTCTGACACCAAGTATTCCAAAATCTGTAGCTATTCCTTATTTAGTGGGTATTGCTTAACCGATACCACCTTTGTGACTTTCCACTGTAAAGCAGGGCTGACATAAGTGGAACAGTGACAATGGCCCTCATCATAAATTTGATTCATTAACCAATTCCTACTTTGTCCTTTTTTGTCATTGTTTTTATGGGTGTTGGATCTCCCTGGGACTATTTTCCTTCAACATACCCCACATCTAGCACCATTTTATGTACCAGTAAGGACTGAAAGCTGCTATTTTCTGATTTTAAAAGAGAAGGGAGCATGGTTGCTATTATTACTTTCCATTCTTTTTTTTAATTTTTTTTCTTTTTTAATTTTTTATTTTTTATTTTATTGAGAAATAAATATGAATGAGACAGTTTCAAAGCCAATTAATAGGACAGTTTCGATAATCAATACATTGTACATTGTTATCTTCTTAGTGGTTATTCATAGTACAATAAGCAGACAGGATATCCTGTCCAAACACTATTAGTACACCTCTTTCTTCTCACTGAATTAAGTGAAAGTAGCTGTATATCTGTCCTAACTATTTTGTATATATAAATACAAAATGATCTTTCCTTTGTATCCCCTTTTTTTGTTTAGTCCTGTCAGAGGTGAATATTCTATTGGCATCTAAATACTAAGGTATTTGAATTCAGCTAAACAATCCAACACTGTCTAGCAGTCTATAACATTAGGGGTTTATCTTCAGAAGTTATTGACTTGAGCCTTTTACAGTTCATCATATTAATATGGCCTTACTTTATATGCCTCGCTTTTATACTTTTCTTCTGGGTGGTTAAGACTAAGATAAAGCAAGAACTATATCGCAAGAAATGTAACTTTTGTATCTGATAAGGTCAGTCAAGTACCCTCAGGATTTATCCTGTAGCCCTATACTGCACTTTGTAGATCTTTTGTCAGGGTCAACCATGAGGATGAGTCACAGCCATTGCGTGACGAATTTGCTCTCTGTGAAAGCCTGAGAGAATGGTTTTTCTCTCCCTATGACTCTCCCCAGGTACACTATACATCATCGATAACATTCCTCTGTGGCTCCATAATCTTCTTGATCAGAAAATTTGGAGCACAACTGAGTTACATGTTGTTACAGTACAGTTTCTCCTATGTCCCGAGTCTTCACTGAAAGACATTGAAAGACTAGGGCCAAAATGTTGGCTGACCTTGCAGCCCTTCCTTTTCTCCAATTTTGATCTGCTAACTTAGGTTGTTAACCCTCCAGAAGAGAAGCTTATTATTAACCTGCAATATATGTAGTTTGGTTTACCCTATCTGTCTAAATATCAAACATCTTTGGCATATCATGAAACAGATATTTTCCAACAAATATTGGTATGTTGAACTTTAAGACCTTACAGAATATGTAGGAAAAATAATTTTATGAAGGTAGAAATAAGCATTTACATAATTTACAAAGAAATTTAGAAATCTAACCATATACAGAATTGTAATGGGACAGACCTGTGACATTTTTTTTTCTTATTGTGACTTTTTTTTCATTTATCACCCTTTTAAAAAAAAACCCTTTACTTGAGAGATATTATGGCAATAAATTGTATGTTATGACATGAAGTACATATTTAGAAGACCAGGATGGCAGGCACTCCAAGCGTGACCCCCTCTATTACACATCGCCATCCTTGGTGCAGCCACCTGGCTCACAGGCACCAGCATATACAGTTAGTCAGGGTGAGAATCTCACCAGCCAACCGCTAGCCTCAAAAACCTGCTGATGCCCCCCAGGATCACTGCCCCTCCCATTTCGTGCATACAAATGCATGGCTTTGCCCCGTCATGTTTCTCAGCTTTTCTCCTTGCCCACTCCTCATTGTCCAGTCCTCAAGTTCT
>NW_004524594.1:18768371-18775385 GCF_000260255.1 Octodon degus | reverse complement strand
AAGAAAGAAAGAAAGAAAGAAAGAGAAAGAAAGAAAGAAAGAAAGAAAGAAAGAAAGAAAGAAAGAAAGAAAGAAAGAAAGAAAGAAAGAAAGAGACTGTGGGTTCGGGTCACTTTGGACACAAGTTACTGGGAACTCCTGCAGCGAGGCCCCAGTTTCTTGCCAGGTGTTACAGCACATGGTAAAATAAAGAGCAAGAGATAAATACCAATGTAACAGGGATCTGGGATGGCCAGATGCTCATGGGGAAGAGCAGGCCACGAGGCAGCCAGACATTGGTATTTATTGATCACATTTACACTGAGGATAATGATGAGGTGATTATTGGGTGACTCAAAGGGTGGCACTGATCTTATGCTGAGAAGGACCTTATGTTGGTGAGGATTACTTTGGCTGGCTCAGAGAACAGTGGCGAGTTTACACTAATGAGGACCTTATGTCGATAAGCATGGTAGGGAGAGATGGCAGGCTAATGAGAAGTTTTTCCTTTCCCCCAGATGAAATCTTTTTTAAATTACTACTCAGTTCTTGAGGAACCAGGATGTTGCTGCTGTCTTGCCCCAAGTCTTCACAGCGTCATGGCACTGTTGAGGCCTCCATTGTGACTGGAGCCACACAAAGTTAAGTTTTCAAATACCACAGTCAGCTCACATGGCAAAATGCTAGGCCTCAGACAAGCCCCAGTCACAACTTAATTATGAGACAATTTTTCCCTCAAAATTATACAGAATGGTCCTTAAGACTCCAACCCCCTTTTTTAAAAAGACATTTAGCCTGCATTAGATTCATTTATTCATTTTATAAATCTTTACCAAGTTGATCACCATATATATTAACAGACTAATGGGCCAAAAAAGAGAAATAATTAACTACATCAAGACACATTAAAAAGTAAAATTTTACTACATGCTGAAACATGGATATACCTTGGGAACAATATGCCACATGAGATAATCCAGACCCCACAAGACAATCACTGTAGGATCCTGCTCTGGGAGGGCCCTGGAGCAGCTAGGTCTACTGAGACAGGAGACAGGATGGGATGCCAGGGGCTTGGGAGCAAGGCAGTTGTGGAGGACCATCTGGATGGCTCTCCTTGAAAGAAGAGCATTTAGGGCTCGGAAGATAGTTCAGTGGTCTAAGCACCTGCCTGGCAAGCACAAAGTCTCGGTTTCAATCTCTGGTACTGCATGCCATGGGGTGACACACGCCTATAATCCCAGCACTGGGGAGACTGAGACAGGAGGATCACTGAGTCTGAACTGCATAGAGAGACCCTGTACCAAATTAATTAAGCAATTAATTAATTTATTTAAAAAGAAGAAGAGCATTTGGCCCTACGTCCGTGTATTGATATGCACAGAGCTGGCTAAGGTATTTCCTTATCCCCTCAGTCGGCTTTAAGCGATGCACACAGCTGTAGCTAAGGTGCCTTCGAAGTAATGCACAGGTCAAGGGTGCCTGACCCACAGCTTCCAAGGAGTATGTGTGAGCTAGGCCGAGTGACACCATGCTGTTGGCCAGGATGGAAGCCTGGAGAAAGAAGCTGTGACACTTCAAGACATGACGATTACACATCAAAACTGATGCACTGACCCGAAAACACTAGATACTTCTCCCATCTGTGCTATGCAAATTACTCTTTCTGCCTCTCTCTTTCCACATATCGCAGAGGTGATTTCAGGCCACCTGCCCAGCCCAGCTCACAGCACCCACCGACTTCCCACCTTTCTCTCAGTCAGTCATCCCTGAGCCACTCTCCTCTTCACAAATAAATCAAACACAGGTTTGGCCCCGGGGCAAGGCCTTCATTGCAGTTAGCCTCATTCTGACTGGATTTATTTATTTATTTGTTTGTTTATTTTATTTATTTATTTTGTGTCTGTGTGTGGCCAGCTCAGCCCACCAGGGGGCGGGGAGGGCTGGCATGTGGTGCTGGGGGATTGAACCGCGGTCCCTGTGCTTTGCTAAGCTTGTTCTAAGTGGGTGCTTTAGACCACTGAGCCATCTCACCAGCCCCTGACTGGATTTAGGATGCCTTGCTTCCCCACAACTACAAACAGGCCTTTGTGTCCATCTCAACAGGGAGAGGCAGCTGGAATTAACTAGTTTGTGGAATTCCAATAACTTTCCCCTGAGATCACAAATATAAACTTCAGTGGACCAAGATGAGGTCCAGGCAGGGCTGCCTACAGGTAGCGAGTCGGTGCTCGGTGGGGACAGAGAGGAGAACGGATGACAGTGATGCCTGGACGTGGGGGGCGGCTGCAGTGGACGTGGCTGCATGACAGTAAGATCATATTTGGTGTCACTGAACTGTGCATTTAAATGTGGTACAGTCAGTAAATGCTGCCAGGTGTAGATTTTACCACCATAAAAGAAAAAGGAAGAGAATAATCAGAGGCCAGGGTAGGAGCAGCGGGGCAGGGACACTGGGGGACACTGGGGGGACACTGGGGGCAGGTGATCACTCCTATCAGCCACATGCTGCTCTCCCAGGAGCCCTGTCACACCCCCATCCCAGCCCCTGGCAACCACCACCCTCCTCCTTTCAGTCCTATAAATGTGACTCTTCTAGGCCTCATGAAAATAGAAGAAGCTATCCAGGGCCATCTCTGGCTCATTCCCTCCCCTCTCACCCTCGGGAAGCTGAAGAAAAACTTAAATCTTCAGCTCTTCACTCCTGAATCAGCCGTCTACAGTAGATTTTTGCCTGCTCTCAGCTGCTTGCTTTTACCCGACTACAGCTAACAGCTCTGATGTGTGTGTCTGCAAGAGCCTTTTCCCACACCTGGGCCCACAAACATCCCAAACACCACTGCGGGGAGGATTTAGGCCTCCTGCTGCGGGATCAGCTCTGCCTCTTTGCAAAGCACCTTGGCACAGTGACTAGCATAATGTTCAGCAGGGACAAAACCCTGTCTACACGCCTGAAGGAGGGACTCCCGCTGGCCTGCCTCATCTCAGTCCATAGACACAGACTCAAGAAACAAGCAGCAAAGGACTTCCGGGAAGATGGAGTGGTGAGTAACAGAGAGAGGGCCTGTCTGAGATTTGGGGTCCAGACACTGGAATATAGCAACATGAGAAAAGAAGAAGGGAGGAAGTGGGTCCCCAGGACTCAGGAAGGATCTTAAGTGAGAATGAAGCCCCCATGGAGAGCAAAGAGTGACTTCAACAAAGAAAGAGGGGGCAGGCAGGGCTTTCTCCTTGAGCCTAGACTCACTGTGCGGGAGGGGAGGGGTGGCTCAAACACACAGACAGCAATCCCAGAGACCTCCACAGAAAAAAACACCAGAGAAACAGTGGCGGACACAATGGCTGAAGGGACATCGACAAATGGTTGCCTCCAGCGTTGCTAAAGTGGTCAAGTAGTGTTCTGTTCTTGCTAACAGAAATTCAAATGGAATATTCTGGCTACTCAATCTAAATTACTGGTAAACCATTTTATATTCGTGAGTGGTTTTTACATATTTGGGTCTCGGGGCTGGAGAAATAGTTCAGTAGAATTAGCACTTGCCTGGCAAGTGCGGAGTCCTGAGTTCAATCCCCAGTACCGCAAAATAAATAAATTAAATAAAATTCCAATTTATATATTAAAAAAGGGAGCCAGGGAGATGGCTCAAATGTATTGTCTCCACATTTCTACCCTTGGAAAATATTTTGATGATTACTTAAAAAAAAATTTAAGGCTTCTATTTGAAGATCTAAGAGAAAATAAATCAGCTTGGATAATCAGACTATGAAAGGTACCAATCACATAACAGGGTATATATTCCAATGTCACAAATAATAGTAACAAACAAATAGTAACAAACTGGTTTTGGCACCTGGAGTGATTACTACAATAAATTATTGTATGCAGCAGAATATGTAGTCAGAAACTTAGATAATAAACATTCTTCTCTTAGAGAAATGAGAGACAGAGAGAGAGAGAGAGGGAGAGAGAAGGGATGGAGGGAGGGAAGGAACAAAGGTCATACATACCTGGACACTGCATCTGCTCAGGGAGACTCATCAGAAGTTGTAGGATGGAGGTTTTTCCCTGTGCCTGGGCAGAGTCCCAACAGCTGTAGCAGGTTTTTGGCCTGCAAGGCCCAACCAAGAAGCCTGATCCTCCGGCTCCACAACAAGGCCACAGGCCACTCACTGCTGGCATCCCATGCAACCTGGGCCTCAAGGATACCAACAATGAAGAGGAATTGAGGGCAGAGGAGGACCTCTTCTCAGACACAGCAGTAGGTCGAATCCGCCTCCTTTGAGCCTCAGGAGGCAGGTGTGAGGCCGTAAGGGAGCAGATGGGCTTGGGTGCTCTAAGCCTCCTCAGCACCCACAGAGCCACAGCTGTGCCCCAGGATGGGGCCTGGGGGCCATCTGGCATGATCCTCAGCCCACACAAGACTAAAGCCACTCTCCAATCCCCACCTCCATGGTCAGATGGCCTCAGATGGTTCCCAGGGGTACCTCAAGATTCACTGTCTCTGCAAGCCCTGTTAGAACCCTGTGCTTCTCCAAGGGGTCACTCGAGGACCAACTCAGGGACACAGTACAAGAAACCTACTGGCGCTTGCTGCCAGGAATAGTCCACAAAAACTTTGGGCTTTGGAAGAGAGGGGGTAGAAGCCCAGGCCAGGCTCCAGGAACCCAGAGAACACACAAAGACACTAGTTTTGCCACTTCTGTAGGATTTGGGGCTCCCACTTCGGTAGGACTTGGGACTCATGAGGAAATGAGGTCATCAACAAGCTGCCTGTGGGCTAGAGCTGAACCCAGGCCAGACAGCCTTTCACCCCAGGTGCACACCAGCCATTTTTAAGTTCTGAGGACCCTCCTGTCTCTGCCTCCTAAATAGCTGGGATTACAGGCATGCACCACTACACCTGGCTGTCCACCCATTTTTCAGTATTTAATGTTTAAAACCCAAAACATTTTCACACAGACCTAGATTCAGGACACCTCTTGAAAAAATCACAATTCTTCCAACCCTGGGCCCATTCCCCGACAACCCTCACTGGAGACAGGAGAACCTGCATCTTAGGCTTCTGTTGGCCTGGAATTCCATTGTCTTTCATCCTCCTGCTGAATAGGCCTACAGGCAGCTGGGGCTGGAATAAGAGAGGAGCTGGCTTCTCCAGACAAAGAGAACCAGCAGGATTGGTGGAGGGACAGAAAGAAGCACAGATCAGTAGAACAGACTAGACGCTGGAAATAAAGCAGATCTGCCAGTGGATTTTTGGCAAAAAATGCACATTACAGTATGGATCTGAAAGGTCCCCCTAAACTCTGCTGTGATTAGAGAGTAATTGGATTATTGAAGCACTATGCTAATCAGGGGACTGGTCTGCTGATGGGTTCAGAGCTGACTGGCCATTGAGAGGAAGGGCCTGGCTGGAAGGGGCGGGCCATTGTTGGTGTGACTCAGAAGGGCATGCCTCCTTCCAGTTCTGCTTCCTGGCAGCCATGAGATGAGCAGGTTCCCCCGGTGGCCCTTCCACCACAGTTTCTGCATCTGAACCCACCAAAAGTGGACTTCTAAATGCCATGAGCTCCTCCTCCTTCAAGCTGCAAGTGTCCAGTGACAGTGAAAGCAACTAAGACACTGTAAAGCCAATTCAACAGAAATCAGATTTTCCACAAATGATGCTAAAGCAGTGAGACCCATAGGCCAAAACAAGAAACGAATGAATCTCAACTTCCTTTTTTTTTTTCCCCCTTAATGTATTTTTTACAAGTTCTACAGGGTCTCACTACACAGATCAGACTTGGTGATCTTCCTGTTTTCAGCCTCCCGAGTGCTAGGATTATGGGCATGCACCACCAAGCCCAGACTCAAGAGGGGTGGGGCTGGTATGGCATGTGGTGCCAGGGATCGAACCCTGGTTGCTGCACCTATCTAAGCAGATACTTTAGTCTGCTGAGCTATCTGGCCAGTTCTCAACTTCCTCCTTAAAAAAAAAAAAGCCAGGGTCTCACTGTGTAATTTAGACTGTATTCGAGTTCACTCTGTAGCCCAGGCTAGCTTCAAATTCACAATGATCCTCCTGCCTCAGCCTTCTGGGTGCTCAGATTACAGGTTTGCAGCACCATACCTGGCCCAGGATCTCATTTAAAGTTTTCCTACGGTTGGAGATGATGTTGCTCAGTGGTTGAGAACCTGCTTCGCATGTACAGGGCCCTGGGTTCTATCCCAGCTATGCAAATAAAAGTATCATAGACTTGGACACAATAAAACATAGAGTAAAGAAGAAAACTGGCAGGCTATGGATCAGGTGTCATCGTGCAATGGATGAAAGAAACTACAACTGGGTAAGGGGGGGAATGAAGTTTAACACTTCCTGGTTTTGTTTCCATCATATTCTATAGAACATTCTATTTTTCTCTGGCTTGTTGGCCCCTTCACATCTCCTTGGCCTCTTAATTTTGGATGTGCTCCGCCACCCACTGGCTGTCTTTCTCTCTGCCTCTCTCCTTCTGAGGATGCTTTCTAATATATCTATCTGTAGGTGACTCCCGAATCCACATCTTCTACTCAGCCCCTTCCCTGTGCATCCCATGCTCAAAAACTCCAGCAAAATGCTTGCCTGGCATCTCAGGTTCCAAACCAACCCCTGCTTCTCTCCAAACCCACCCACCTCTCAACTTCCTTGCTTGGTCAGTGGACCTGCCTAAGCAGATGCTTTAGTCTGCTGAGCTATCTGGCCAGTCCTCAACTTCCGCCTAAAAAAAAAGAAAAGACAGTCCTTCAAACCTTGTAGTGTACCAGAATTTCTCTTGCTTACACCCCCTCCCTAATCTTAGAATGTTCCCTTCTTACAACCTCTGCTATCACCTGTACTCTGGTCCTGGCCTGCTCATCCCTCAAAGAGATGACTGTGGAGGGTCCTGACTTCTCTCTCTCTTTTTTTTTTACTTCTTTTTTTATTTTAATTTTTAATAGATTTCATATTGAAAATAAATTATTTATAAACATAAATGAACATAACAATAAAAATTGTCCAAAATAAAAATGAAGAA
>NW_004524594.1:18765106-18766312 GCF_000260255.1 Octodon degus | reverse complement strand
CAAACGGTTTTGCCAGTTTGTGATTGAAGTTTTAATTTCCTGTATATTGCTTTGAATCTGTTTCATATATTCTATTTCTTTCCTAAATTGCTTATTCAGGGGTTCCATCATTTTTATATTCTCCTCTATTTTTTTAATCAGTGTATTCTTTAGAAGCACTTAGTTCTTCTTTGATTATAGTTATCAGTACATTTTTTAGTTCAGAAAATATTTCTGATCCGATTTCTTTTATACTTTTCTGCAGTTGTTTCTTTACTGCCAACACTATTATTTCAGAGATATCCAGTGTGTGATTTCCAGTTTCTTCAATGCTAGTGTCTTCTGCAATTGTTCTTGGTAGACTCGGGGCCTGAGACTGCATTTTGTTCCTTCTCTTTGTCATTGTGTATACCACTGTCTTCTGACCTTTGGTGTAGAGCTTGGACAGTTATTACCTTAGCACCAGGTCTGGATCTACAAAGTTCAGATTCCTTCAGGTGGGTGTTGCTTGGATCTGGCTGAGGTCTGGCTGCTGTGCTCCACTTCTTTCTTCTGCAGCTTTTGGAGTTGAACCCTTTGTGTCACTCTGGCAATATGTTCTGCTCCTGAATCAGCTAGGTGGGTCTTGCCTCTAGCCTCTTTTCAGGGAGTTCTGCTGAAGGGTCCCACGGTGGGCCTGCACTCTGGGTGGAATGAGGATCCAGCGGGCCCCAGGTGGTCTCACTCACTCACTGGGCCTGTGCTCTAGGTCTATTCAGGATCCAGCGGGCCCCCCAACTTCTCACCAGCCAGAGATTCTTCAAAGATGCAACTAGTGTTCATAACAGGATTATTTGTAACAACCTAAACATGGACAGAAATGTAACAATTACCAGCTGATGAATGGAGATGGAAATTGTGGTATATCTATACAGTAAAATATTATTCAAGTATGAAAAAGACTTAAGTAGTACTCTATGTACTACAATATGACAGAACCATGAGCACACTGAAAGTGAAAGAAGAACAGACCCAGAGCGCAGGCCCGGGGAGTGAGTGAGACAACCTGGGGCCCGGTGGGATCCTGAACAGACCCAGAGCGCAGGCCCAGCATGGAACCCTTCAGCAGAACTCCCTGCAAAGAGGCTAGAGGCAAGACCCCCCAGCTGATTCAGGCTCAGAACATCTTGCCAGAGAGACGCAAAGGGTTCAACTCTAATGCCTGCAGCAGAAAGAAGTGGAGCACAG
>NW_004524594.1:18736774-18763516 GCF_000260255.1 Octodon degus | reverse complement strand
AAACTTTAAAAAGTATATTTCCATTTTCTGTTGACTTTAAAAAAAAAACAGAGGTTTGTACCTATGTTGTTTATTTATTATTTCTTGCCTATATCTTGTAATATGAGAAACTACTTTGGCAGTAACAATACACAATGTACTAACCATTGTTACTCTGCTAAAATCTTGTTTTGAGATTTTGTACCATTTTTTTCTTTAAAATAAAATAACTGATGTTAAAAAAAAAAAAGAAGAAAAGAAAGAAAGCGAAAGAAGCCCAACACAAAAGGCCATGGTTTGGTTTTTTGTTTTGTTTTGCGGTACCAGAGATTGATTTCATGACCTTGCACTTGCCAGGCAGGTGGTTTAGCCGCTGAGCTATCTCCTCAGCCCACAAGGCTAAGTTCTTTTTGTTGTTGTTTTATTTTTTATGGTTATATTGGTATAAAATATTCAGAATAGTCAAATCCTTGGAAATAGATTAGTATTTTCCCAAAGGCTTGAGATAGGAGGATAGGGTGATTGCTACTACGTATCAAGTTTGGGGCTGGTGCTACGAAAATGTTTTAAAATTAGATGGAAGTGATGATGCTTTCATAATCTTTTATAGGCAACTAAGTTAGACAGAAATGAACAGGCAGTCAGAGACGGACCTGGCCCTCGAAGGAGTCAGTACAGAAGATGAGACACACCAAGATGGAGGCTGGACACAATGAGGAAGAGAACCAGACCTGCAGCCTCCCTATAGATGGAAAACAACAGCTTGAGATTGCGCTGTAATCAGCAGCCCCTAGTTCAGAAAGCCTAGCTCAGGTGTCCGAGATGCATAGGTGGGTGACCAGACTGCTTAGACCCAGGCTCCTATCCCTCTCTCCAAAATTTCTGAGCTTTCTACATTCGCAGCTTTACATAGGGTTGGGGAGATAGCTTGGTGGTCTAAGCGCCTGCCTGGAAAGCGTGCCTGGCCCTGCGCAGAGCTGGCCACCCAAACCGGGCATGGTGGCACATGCCTGTAATCCCACGTCTGGGGAGGCTGAGATAGGAGGATCATTATGAGTCCGAGCTAAGTAGCGAGTCTCTGTACCAAATAATTAAATAAAGATTAAAATAATTTTTTTTAAAAAAAAAAGGTTTATATAAGCTAAAATTAGTTGTCACCATATCCCCTTGCTATACGTCTCCCTTTTCTATTGGATCAATAGTAGGTATGCTACTGGAACCCAACATTGGCCTCAGCTGACTGAGAGTGCTTGAACCGTAGTCCTTTTCCTGTATAAAAATCTCCAAAGAGGGCCAGGGGCAACCCATTTTCAGGCCCCGTCCTGTCTTTCAGGAGCTTTACCTTAATAAACTTTTCCCACTCTTAACCTCCTTTGTTCTCATATTCATTCTTTTATTTTATTTATTCATTCATTCATTTATTTATTTATTTATTTATTTATTGCAGAACTGGGGATTGAACTCAGGACCTTGCGCTTGCCAGGCAAGCACTTACTCTACTGAGCTATCTCCCCAACCCCTCGTATAAAGAGACACGAACTCAACACTACCGAATTCACTTCCAATATATTTGGAAATGTTAACATGTATAATTTTTTTTTTTTTTTTTGAGACAGGGTCTGGCTATGTCGTTCACGTTGGCCTTGGACTCACAATGTAGCCCAAGCAGGCCTCCAATTTGCAGCCATCCTCCTGCCTCTGAGCGCGGGGGTGACATGAGTGCGCCAGGACGCACGGCAACATATATGATTTAACGAAACCCTACAGCGACTGGGGCCACGCAGGCTCATAGGTGCCATCCCAGCCCCGCCCCAGCGCTCCGCAAAGCGGCGTGGCACCTTGCCTCTGGTGCCACTTCCGCACACACCAGTGGAACGTAGTAATTCCTAACGCTCTAGGTTTGCGCCAGGAAAAAGATCCGCGAAGCGCAGGCGCAGAGGTAGCCGCAAACTGGGTCGAACCAGTCCGGGCGGAAGCGGCTACTGTTGGGCTCAAAGAGCATGCGCAGATCTCATAGTCTCGCGATGTTTCAGAAAAGGAAGTCTGGAGTGATTTCCGCTGGCAGTCGGGTCCTGGAAGTGTGAGCTAATTACCGGTTTCAGGGAGGGGTGGCTGTTACTCAAACTGCGAACGCAGAGGTCCTGATCCGACAACTCTGGGCGCCATGGACCCATTCCTGGTGTTGCTGCACTCTTTGTCGACCGGCCTGTCGAACAGCGAGCTGACCGAGCTCAAGTTCTTATGCCACAAACTCGTGAGCAAGAGGAAGCTGGAGCGTATACATTGTGGCCTCGACCTCTTCTTGGTGCTGCTAGAGCAGAACGAGTTGGAACGCCAGCGCACCCAGCTGCTGCGCGAGCTGCTGACCTCCCTGCGGCGCGTCGACCTGCTGCAGCGCCTAGACGACTTCGAGGCGGGTGCGACCGCGGGGGCCTCGCCGGAGGAGGCAGGTGAGTGTGCTGGGGCTTTGGAGGCAGGACGAGTTTGCCCAGCCGTAGTCCGTGAGACCCCACCGGGCGTCTGACCTTTGCCGGATTCGCTTTGCGTGGGTTCTCTCCAGAAGGCTCCGGCGCGGGTGGCACACCTGCTTTGAAGATGGGAGAATCAGAACTCAGAAAAATGAATTAATTCCCTCGAGGTTGCAGAGCCTGGACACCACCCTCTGTGACCCTCGGTGTTTACTGTACCACTCCGAGGAAAATTACAAAGCGAAGAAGGAGGCCTTGCTAACGTCAGGAGGGACTGGAGGAGTCCCGGGAGGTGGTCAGAGGTCAGCTGAGCCTGTTGTTGCGGTCCTTTCCCTTCTGCCCCTGCGAGTGGGCCCGGCCGATAATGCCTGTTTCCATCCGGGTAGAATTGTGCCTCGCTTAATAACTCTAATCCACGGATTCACAGAGTGACACTACACACTTAACATACTGCTTCATGTTCACAGTAGCCCAGTTACGTACTATTTGTTATGGTTTAGATCTGAAGTGCCCTCCAGAAGCCTCTGGTGTTCAGAGATGGCACTTCCAAAAGGTGATGGTTTGCAGGAATGCTGTGCTCGTCGGTGCTTTAATCCATTGAGTTTATTGCTGAATGTGCAGCTCGGGCCTGCGTGCGGGTGGTCGCTGGGAGTGTTACCGGGAAGGGTGTGTTCTTGTCCCACACATCTTCCTTCTCTGCGTCCTGACTGCCATAGGGAGCGCAGCTTTCCTGTGCCTGTCCAGCGTGCCATTTCTACCTTAGAAGCAGTCGGCCGTGGGTAGGGCCTCTGAAACCAGGAGCCAGAATAAGCCTCTCCTTAAGTTATGGGTGGCCAGCGTTGAATCTCCTGGGGAAAGCTGAGGAATACACTGGTATTTATCATCATTCCCACCTTTCCCAGGGGGGACTGTGGCTCAGAGATGTTATGTGGACGGCTAACAGAGCCAGAAGTAAACCAAGACAACCTACCCCCAGGTCAGGATGTTCTTACTGAACATCCTCTTCTAAAAGTCTCAACTTTGAAGTGCCAAGTACTTTAAAAACGTTGAGCTCTGACAGAATGCTACAACTAGGATATTCTGTATCATTAAAGTTTGTTTCCTGCACACAGTTTTTATGGGACTTTGTAAAGTTAGCTTCAGACTACTTTAAGGTGTCTAAGCTGTATAAGAAAATGGGAATTTCACATGTAGACTGGGGTCCCGAAATCCCTCTTTATGATTATGCAGATATTCAGGTATTAGATAAGGAATACTCAGTGTCAGTCCCAGCACTGCGTCTTTAATGGAGTTCTTCCTCCATGATCTGTCACCTCCTCTCTACTTTTATAGCTTGCAGGAGTTTCAGGAGTAAAAGTGAGACCAGAGTTGAGGATTTCTCAGCCTCGTTTCCATGTTCTCAGAGCCCCAGAGAGGGAACTTGGAAAGCACCTTGGGGACACGCCTCACGGGCCCCTGGCAGTAGCTTGCAATTGACCATGAAGTCTGTGATCCAAAGAGGGAATTAACTGTGACACCTTGAGTATGACTGTGGAAGAGCAGCTGCCTGTTGTGGCCCCCTGGAGACAGCACAGCTCAGCCTGTGGCACTCAGGCTCTGCCACAGCACTGTCGGACACACACAACTGCACACGGAAAAACGTTTCGTGGACGTTTAATGATGAGGAAATGCAGATAGGTTTAAAAGACAGTGCTGAAAGTATGTATATACTTCTTAGACCTGTGCTTGTGTGGGTGTGGCTGTGTGTGTTTTTCTTTATGGAATTATGTAGTTACTGGCTGTGGGAAGAAAGTACACAGGTCGGTACGGGTGCAGCATGTATGGGTGGGCGGGGAGTGGCTGATTTCCTACTCCTGTCTTTAAAGACAGGCTCTGGTGCCAGCTTCAGCACTTGAAGCCTCGCTGTACCATTTTCCAGATGATGCCAGGGAAGCCTTAATATCCCCATGCCTGTTTCCTCACTCTCAGGGCTGTCAGAGTTGTAGGAATTGGCACAAGTGCCAACAGTGTCCCTGATATGTAGGAAGAGGTTGGATTTTCAGCGGTTCTCCTTGCAGCACCTTGTCCTGCCCTGCTCAGCGCTCCTCTCCCACCCAGATTCCAGAAAAAGCCTATTATAGTCTGCAGTGGTCAGCTCTCTGATCACAGTAGTGACCATTCAGCCAAGGGGCACAGTGGCCAAGGATCCAAATCTGATGGTCAGGGCAGCCAAGAATTGGGTGTGTGCCAGTTTCCTGCAACTGTCATAACAAGCGATCACTAACGTGGTGGCTTAAAGCACTAAGAATGCTGAGTGTGGTGGGGCACACCTATAACCCCAGCATAGGGAAGGCTGAGGCAGGAGGACCGACACTACAACTGTGAGTGTCGCCTGGACTAGGTACTGAGACAATCTCAAACAAAAAAACGAAAGCAATAGGAATAGAAATGTATCATCTCACGGTCTGGAGGCCAGAAATCTGGAGAAGCCAGGTACCTACAGGGCCACACACCATCTGAGGCTCAGGAGCCACCCTTCCTTGTCCTGTACAGCTTCTGGGGCCCCTTCCTTGGCTTGTGGCCACACCACTCTAAATTCAGCCACATGGCCACCTCTAGTTTTTTTTTTTTTTTTCTATTTTTTTCTTAATTAATTTGTTTATTTATTTGGTACAAGGTATTGCTATGTAGTTCAGACTCCCAAGCTCTGGGATTACGCCCTGTTCCGGGGCCCGCACAGCATATGGTACCAGGGATCAAACTCGGGTCCTTGCAATTGCCAGGCAGGCACTTAGACCACCAAGCTCTCTCCCCAGACCCAACCACTTGGTGTTTTGCAGTTCTGAGGACTAAGCCCAGGCTCTTTGCACTGAGCTATACCCCCAGCACTTATTATTTTGATACAAGATCTTGCCCAGACTGGGGTCTAGTTTATGATTCTTCTGCCTCAGCCTCTCAGAGTGCTGGGAGTTCAGGTGTGTGCTGTCACATTTGGTTCTCTGTGTACCTCCTGAAGACAGCTGTTGTTGGATTTAAGGTCTACCTACATAATCTAATATGATCTCCTCTCATGATCCTTTGTAAAGGTATTTTTCTAAATACACGAACACAGAGTTGCAGGAATTTGACATGGAGATGGCTTTCAAGGATTATCATTCAACGCACTATAGAATGTGATATGAGGGCAACCCTGTTTTCTTCTCTCTGGGAACTCCCCAGCCTCTCAGTCAGTTCCCCCACTCCTACGCAGGTGACCCATTAAGGGGTGGGGGCTGGCCAGGACAGAATTAGATGCCAATCTTGGGCTTTCTATAACAGCCCTTGTGCTGCTGGCTGACTCTAGGCTCAGCACAGGACCTGCAGCCTGATCCAGGAAGTACTGAAGTCCCCAGGGCAATGGGGGACAAGTTCTGCAAACTTCCAATAAATCACATTGCGTTTTCCCTCCCAGGCCTGCGTGCAGCATTTGACATCATCTGCGATAATGTGGGACGAGACTGGAGAAGACTGGCCCGTCAGCTTAATGTTTCTGACACCAAGATTGATGCAATTGAGGAACAATACCCCCGCAACCTGGCAGAACGTGTGAGGGAGTCGCTGAGGATCTGGAAGAACTTGGAGAAGGAGAACGCAACTGTGACCCACCTGGTGCAGGTGCTCAGGGACTGCAAGATGAACCTGGTGGCCGATCTCGTGGAGGAGAAGCAGCAGGCCCAGGAGTCCCAAAATAAGATCCAAAGCATGTCCCCAATGACATGAGAATCAGATGCATCTTCCTGAAAGGAGCCTTCATAACCCCACCACTCCTCTGGAGGACACGTCCACTTGGTGCTGTCCACTGAGAACAGCCCAGTGTCTTTGGTGCCCAGTACTATAAAGACCCCAAGAAGCCAGGCAGAGGGCCTTGCTTTTGTGGCTGCAGCCCCATCACTTCTAAGTAAAAATTGAGTTTACTGAGCATCCATGAGGCTGGGGTTTGGGCACTGTACAGAGATACTCCCATATTTTCCTTACTGTCGCCCTAGGACAGGGGTTCTGTCACCTTTGTTCAGTAAGCACCTGCAGGAGAAGGTTGCACCTGAGGAACACCTAGAAGGAAACTTTGACCTTGGTGGTCGTCACTGTCACCTCTGCAGGTGATGGAGAGCAGGAGGGTGTCGAAGGAAGACAGCACATCTGGCTCTAAGCCCACACTTCTAACCACTGTCCTGCTGCTGCCTCCACATCAGGGTAGATCTGGACACCAGAGCCAAGTGGCATCCTGCCTCGGAGTCCAAACACCCACACACCCTCTGGGCGCTGGGTGAGCAGAGTCTGCAAGGCCGGCGTCTTGGTGCAGACCTGTAATCGCAGCACTTGCAAGGCTGAGGCAGAAGGATTGTTGCGAGATTGAGACCATCCTGGGCTACAAAGTGAGTTCGTGGCCAGCCTGAACTGCATAGTGAGACCCTGTCTCAGATGACCAAAGAAAAACCTGACAGGAGGGACAGTGGTAGCTGTTGGGACAGATTGACGGAAGGCCTCAGAATTTCTCAAGTGGCTGTGCAGGCAGCACTCAGGAAATGCTCTTACAAGAAGGTGATTGTTACAACTGTGCAATTTACCATTTTGTATCAAAATCACTGTGATGACAACGAGCAAGAGAACAGGATCCTGTAAAGGGAGAAACCAGCCCTGCCTGTGATCTGTTGAACAAGTGCCCTTCTGCTGGAAACTCACTCACAGTTCCTCGTCCTTTGGAGGACACTTGACCTTGCGCCTTCCCTGGAATCGCAGCATAGCACTGCCAGTCCACCGTGCGCTCACCTGTGAGTGGGTGGCGCTCTCCGCTAAAGAGCACTGACCGCGAGCAGAGGGTGGGTAGCAGGAGGGCAGCTGTGCCCTGTGGGATCTGCCTGCCTCTGACAAGCGCAGAACCAAAGCCAAGCAGCTGCATTTTTGTCCCAGCTTCCTAGCTGTGAATGTAAAAAAAGCCGTATGTGCCATGCTGTGCTACCTTAACTGGATTATCAAGTCCTTAGTTAAGGTCCTGAGGTGCACTGTCCCACTGAACTGTGGCTCTGGCCTTTGAAAAGCTCCTCTGTGGCTTCCTGGCTACTCTTTCCAGTGGAGGAGCAGGAGTCCGGAGCAGAACTGGGCTCCACCCGGCCTCCCTTGCCCTCAGAGGCACCCAGCAGGAAGCTTGGAGGTTGAGATGCCGTCATTCCCAGAGTCGGAAGTCCTCTGTCTCTCTGCGGGACCACACCATTGTCCATCCTGGGATGGGCAGGAGGGGGACCAGCTCCTGGCAGCAAAGCTGAGAGCACCATAATGTAGGACCACGCAACACAGGAAACCACCCCGAAAGGGGAACCCAGAGCCAAACAGGCATCCGTCACTGGGCCTCGGTTTCTTCACAGAGCAGCCGCTGTCAAGGCACTGCAGGTGCGGAGGATCTGACCGAGCAGGACAGCAGCCTGCCCTCGGGAGCTTGGGGTGCCCCCACTTAGTAAGAATAGAAGGGAAAAGGCAGGAGTGCTCACAAAGCACTGAGCTGATGATGGCGGCGGGTAGTTAATAATGAGAATTATGTCCTGGATGGTGAACTTTGCCTGTGCTTTCTGAGATGCATTTTTCAGGGAGTTTTGTTGTTGTTTTGAGACAAAGTCTTGTTACATAGTTCAGGCTGGCCTTGGACTCACTATGTAGCTCAGGTTGGCTTCAAAACTGGCAGCAGTCCTCGTGCCTCAGCCTCCTAAGTGCTAGGAATACAGGTGTGCGCCACCACACCTGGCTCATTTCTCAGTTTTTAAAAATTGTCCTGCAGATGCAGTAATTGGCACGTGGACTGTCTAGCAGGGCATGTGCACGGGGAGCGGGAGAGCACACGGCCTCTCGGGTCTGGCCTGGGTTTGAGTTCTGGCTGTGCCCCTAGTGGCCCCATCAGCCTAAAGGGGCCATCAGTAAATACTAAGAATCTGTGGGCTTCACTTGTTAAAAAGAAGCAGTCCTCTCCCTTCCTTGCTATAACAAGTGGCCTCCACACACCGAGCAGCCCTGCCTTCCCAACTCCACCGCACAGGGGCTTCTTTCACCCACCCGTCCCCAGCAGTCACGCCTAGGCTCCTTGACCCACACCCAAGCCTGCTGCACCCTAGGCTCCCCCTGCTGGAGTTGCCGATTGCCACTGCCAGTGAGCACTTTGGCTCTGAGTGCTGTTCTTCACCTTTCTTGCCGTGAACAACTCTTCCTCTTCCCAGGTGCCAGGCCCTCGTATCTCACTACGGAGCACAGACCCCTCCTCGGCCTGGCCCGGCCCAGATCCTGTAGCCCACTTCTTTTCTGGAGGCCCTGCTGCCTTGCTGACAGTGGCTCTACTAAGACCATCCTGACTCCTTGTATGACTTTCCTGTGGCAGTTACAACAAATCACTGCTGGTTTACTGGCTTAACTCACCTTTTTCTTAAGGATCCAAAGTGGATCTCCCGGGGGGGGGGGCTCAAGTCAGGTGTGAGCAGGGCTGGCCCCTTGTCATGAGGACGATCTCTGGCAGCTTGTGCTCACCTGCGCTTCCAGCTCGAAATCTTCCCATTGCTGTCTCCCTCTTCCCGCTCCCACTGCAAGGGGCCCTGTGGTCACTTTGTGGCATCTGAGTAGCCTGGGATCATCTTCCCATCACAGCTTCCCTCAGTGAACCACTGGGTAACATCCCTTTTGCCATGTCAGCATGCAGATCCTGGGGACGTGGATGCTGGGCCTGGTTCTTTCCCGGATGCTCACTCTTGTGCCTACCTGGCCAGCCTCTTCTCCCTTGGGCACACTCCTCCCCCACAGCAGAACCAGGTCACCAATCCAGTGCCTCATAAGCATCTCTCTCGGTCACTTTCTCTTCTGTCCTATGCTGCTACCCTCGATCCCAATACCACCACCTCCTGCTGTGGACCAGGGTGGAGGGACCTATTATCTCCCGCCTCTGCTCTTGCCTTGGCCCAGCTCAGCCCAGCCCCACCAGCAGCCATAATCAGACCCCTGCCTCCTGAAAAGCCACAAGTGCTCTGTGCACAGTGTTAGTTTCATTTTTAATTCCATGATAACTATTCGGAATCATGTAGCCACACAATCCCCATACAGGACAGAGTTTGAAACCACATACTCTGACCACACAGTCCCCTTATAGGACAGAGTTTGGAACCAGATGGGGAATGTGACTTGGAGCTGCCTTTATTTGTGCCAAAGTACCCAGTCACCCTAATTTAACTTTTTCAAAGAAAATTCACAGTGGGACGGCATTTTCACTCAAATAGCCTTTAGTCTCTGAATTGTGCTCTAAGTAGAGATGCTGTGGCAAAAACTGTGTATGGCAAGCCCATGAACTATACTGAAGGACAGGCAGATTGAAGGAAGGGAGAGGATTCTCCCCAAGCAAAGCCCAAGTGACACTGGTGAGGTAGGACAGAAGAAATAAAGATAGGTAGAAAGGAGACAAGGAGAATCATAACTTGAAAGTTGTAAACTTTAAGAAGATTACACTAAAGGCATCCAGAGTGAACCAGGCATGGTGGCGCGCACCTGTAATCCCAACACTCAGGAGGCTGAGGCAGGAGGATCATTGTGAACTTGAGACCAGCCTGGGCTACAAAGTGAGCTCAAGGCCAGCCTGAACGGCATAGTGAGACCCTATCTCAAAAAGTTACCCAGGGTTATCCCTATCTTTATTCCACACATGACATTAACGCTCTGAGCTTATTCATACTCAGACTAGTTTATACACCTAGGCTTTTTTTTTTCCTTCCAAAGTCCATAAATTAGGTGATGAAGAGCCAGGTATATACGTGTATCTCAGTACTCTGGGCTGAGGCAGGAGGATTGCCTCCAGCTTGAGGCTACCCTGGGCTACATGGCAAGAACCTTTAATGAAGAGCGGCAACCTCAAGATGTGGTAGCTTAGCTCACCTATCTTAAAGGATTCCTCCAAGAACTCACTCCCAACCTGAGACCATAATGTGCCTCCAGAGGGTTCGCCCTCTGTTTTGTGTACTGTAATTCTGCCTAATAAATCCTTGTGTATCCCTCATACTGCGAATCTGTTTTCTGTGATGGTACTACGAATCTCTTTTCCTGTGACATAGATAATGAACTTCCTCAGCAGGCTGTGTTGAGAGCCCGTCTGGGAACGTCGGGTAACAGGAAGGAAGTTGTGGCTGAAGTAAAGCGATGCGGTAGCCATTCGTGCCAACTCAGGATGCCAGAGCTCCTGACGATCGCAGAGGTGAGGCTGTGATTTCATCCAAGTTCACGTGCAGCGTTCAAGGGGGAGCAGAGCTGTTCACGATGAAGTACTCGAGGTGGATGGTAGCGATGGCAGCCCAATGGGAGTGTACCTCACGCCCCTGTGCTGCATGCTGGGCAGCAGTTAGAAGGGTAAATTTGATTGATGGTATGTATATTTCTTCACAATTCAAAAGTTATACTTTAGGGCTGGGGAGATAGCTCAGTAGAAAAAGTGCTTGCCAGGCAAGCGCAAGGGCCTGAGTTCAATACGCGGTTCCTCAAAAAAAAAACCAAAGTCATACTTCACTGTTAGCCATGCCTTAATTGCATTATTATGTTAAACTGTCTTATGGGCATCCTTCACCTAATTTGTAACTTTATGGGTCATTTAGACATCATAAAGACTGGAAGCATAAGTTTGTATCCTGCTTTATTTTTTGTTCATTGAAAATAAAAGCCTGGGGCTGGGGAGATAGCTCAATGGTCTAAGCACCTGCCTGGTAAGTGCAAGGAGCCAGGTTCGTTCCCCAGTACGCACGCTGTGCTGGCCCCAGCATATAACGGCCTGGTAGCGCACACCTGTAATCCCAGCACTGGGGAGGCTGAGACAGGAAGATCACCGTGAGTCTGAACTATATAGCGAGACCCTCTACCAAATAAATAAATAAATAAATAAATAAATAAATAAATAAAAGATTAAAAAAAGAAACCAGCTCGCTGGTAGCCTAGGGCAGTGTCAATCTTTCCAAAGGGGCCTCTGGCTGAACGAGCTGGGCTCCACAGACCTGTGTCCCCCTGGGATGAGGTTCTTAGTCCTAGCATCACCATGCAGTGGCAGGCACAAGTGTGTACCAGCACAGCCCTGTGCCACTTGTCCCCATGACAGAGCTCCTGTTTAAACTTCAGCAGCCTCTGCCTGGGTTTCCCATCCACTTCCCAGTGTCCACCCAGGTTCAGGGTCCTCAGACCCAGCGACAGTGCCCCAGGGGCAACCCGCCCACCTCTCACTGCGGCCCTACTTGGGCCGCTGAGAGCTGCTGTAGCACTTTGCAGGAGCTTCTGAGTAGAGTCTTAACTTGATATATAGTATTTGATGCGTTTTGATACACAAGTATATTGCTAGTACTTGTCATCACTGGTACTCAGCAAGCAAGCTAGAACTTGCCTGTATTCATTACCTCATACATTACCACACTCTCCAGCCAAGTCAGTTTGCTTGCAACTCACTGGATTTGGTACTTGTTGCACCTCTCAGAAATAATGACAAGTACTAAGGTGCCACTGTGCTGTGTGAAGGGAGTATCAGGAAGGAAGGGGAAAGGCCCAGAATCCCCCAGGCCTGAGATCCTCTGGGCGGGAAGAGCTTGTGATTCAGAGGCTTCCTCTTCCATCCAGGTGAGCCTGCTCAGAAGTGGCCTGGCAGGGCGGGTTGTCTGCAAGTGTGCCCTCTTGGTCTGTTCCCCAGGCCAAGGACTAGCCCATCCTGCTGCCCAGTCCTGTGGGGAGGGGGCTTCTGCTCCTGAGTCACCGCGGCCCCCTCAGGGTCCCAGCCTGCAGGCAGGTTGATGTCCACGTGCATACCTCTGTGTCCCGGTGTTTCATTTGCTCCTTTCCTCTGTCAGCCTCACAGATGGCTGGTGGCTCAGACTGCCCACCTGGGCCTTTATTGGGAACCTCATCCTCCAGGATTGCTGTGGGGTCCAATGAGCTGAAGTGTGGTGGGGCCTGGGGTGAGGCCATGTGTAGGGCTGCCCAGATGGCTGGGCAGGAAACTGGGCTTTGTTCCCATGGGCTTTGGGAGCTTCAGTGACAGCTCTTGACCAAGGGGCACCCCACTAGCCTCACTTGTCTGACCACTGAGTTTTTTGGGGGGTTGTAAAAGGGCACTTGGAAGAAGGATCAACCCTCTGTCATTGGACTCTTTTGATATCTGTAACCCAGACCATAAACCAAAGGCTGTAGTGAACAAGCAAGACTTTTTCTCTTCTGTCAGCGTAGGTCAGTGCTCACACAAACTTGTGGTTTAGCTCAAGAGTAGGGCCACAGGACCACATGGGAGACCTGGCTGCAGCTGAGGACAGACATGACATGTCCCTCCATGAGAAGTATCTGCACTGAAACAGACAGTGGGCACCATTAGGGGTTGGGTAGGGCAGGGAGGAAGCCCTTTCTCCACTGGGGAGCTGCTCATACCCAGCCCAGAGCATGGAGGAGCAGGACGCACGGGAGGGATGAGGGCCTGGTGGCCTGGTGGAGGCAGGGCTGGCACAGCTGGAGGGCACAGGGCTCACTGGTCCTGGGAAGTGTGGGAAGGGCGCCTGTCCAGCTTCTAGAGCCCCTTCCCTGGCTCAGACAGTCCCCCGGGAGCTCTGGGAGAGTGGAGGCCTGGCCCTGCTCCCTGCCTCTCTTGCAGCTGGCATCAGGCCCAGGATCCAGGCAGGGTCACACACTGGTGATCAAACAAGCTCACATCACAGGCCGTTAGCAGAGATGTCGTTTCTAGAGCAGCTCAGCTGCAGTCTCGCAGTGGCCTTTAGTGGCCCACCTCCATGACAGTGGCAGCATGGAGCTCACCTGGACCAGGTCCTAGTGCTCATCTTATCCCTAGCTGCAGCTGCCCACTGCCCTCCCATAGCTCCTGCCGGGGTGCTGGCTGCCAAGAATCTGGTTCTGTCCCAAGAGCCAAGAGAGGGCGCTGAAGGGCCAGCTGGGGAAATGGAATTTGTACTCCGAGTCTTCTCAGCCTGTAGGGTCGGAGAAGCAAAAAGCCACCAGGAGGGGGCAGCTGGTGTGTCCCAGGCAGGGTTAAGGGTAGGAGGGGGCCTGGGTAGTGTGTGGTGCCAGACAGGAAGCAGGGAATGGAGCTTCTTGGAAGAAGCAGGAAGAGATTCTTGGAGCTTGGCATGAGTGTGGGGCAGGCAGGGAATGCTCCAGGAAGAGGATGGTGTCCTGGGAAGGGGTTCAGGTCTCAAGGGGACACAAGGGCTGGCGAGATAGCTCAGCAGACTAAGTGACAGCTTAGGCACGCACAGGGACCAGGGTTTAATCCCTGGCACCACATGGAATCAGGGCGTGGTGGTGTACACTGTAATCCCAGCACTGGGGTGGCTGAAAACAGCAGGATCACTATGAGTTTGAGCTGTGTAGTGAGACCCTGCACAAAAAAAGGGGGAGGGGGGGACACAGGCTGTGGCATGTGGAGTGTGGTCTGAGCAGGTGGGGCCAGGCCCTGACAGGGTGGACACCAAGTCTGTGAGGACAGGGAAAAGGGACTCCAGCATCAAGGAGCAGAGCCTATACCAGCCTCACCCCCAGGACACAACTACTAGTCTATACACAATTGGAAGACGTCCAGCCCCACCTCCAAAGTCTGAGTCAGTTGGAGGTGGAGCCTGGGAACAAACCTCTCCAGGCCCCCCTGCAGCTGGGGCAGGAGAGCTGCTGGTTCCATCACCCCAGCCAATTCCTATTGCTAATTGTCCTGGCCTGTCTTGCCCACCCTACCAAACCACTAGAACAGGCTGGGGCTGTGCTAACTCACGTTGGACCTCAGATGCAGGCAGAAATGCCCATTACAACCAGGCCCACCGGGGTGGTCCTAACCCTCCACAGCTATGCAGGCTCAGTCTCCTGGATAACAACTTTCACCCCACCCAGCGGGCACAGGGTGGGTCCCTGGGCTCCAAGTGGGCCCAGTGCCAGGAGGGCTTCAGCCCTGGCCTTTCAACCTGCCCTTCCTTGGAGAGCTGAGATGTGAACAGAGGCTACTGGTGTGTGGTTTTGGTTTTCGGTTTTTTTGTTTTTTGGTTTTTTTTATCCTTAGATTCATCTGGGAGGCTCCATTGACCAATTTGCTAAACAAATGGGCCTGATTCCCAGTGGTTTCCCTGTGCCTTCCTGGGATTACACAGTGCAGGGCCTGCAGGCTGCTCTGGGTCCTGGTACTTAAGCACTGTGTCCCCAGATTTCACCCTATGTCCCCTGAGCACCCTGGATGCCTCGCAGCTGGGCCTGCAGTCCTGGCCTGATGGAGGTGACCCTGAGCAGAGGGGCTGTGCCTTTGTTTACTAAGCCCCTCTGGACTACCGCCTTTGGTCTGCTACAGAACTGGGAGTGCTCCTGTCAACTGCTTCCTGCTGTCCTGGGACAGGGAAAGGGGGGAGGAAGCTCTAAACCCTATGCATGTCAGTTAGTG
Organism: Octodon degus; assembly: GCF_000260255.1. NCBI lineage: Eukaryota > Metazoa > Chordata > Mammalia > Rodentia > Octodontidae > Octodon > Octodon degus. The sequence goes on along the minus strand of NW_004524594.1, from coordinate 18,748,645 downwards.
TTTGGACCAATTGGGCTGGGTTTTTTTTGGGGGGTGTTGTTGTTGTTGTTGTTGTTGTTGTTGTTGTTGTTGTTGTTGTTTCTTTGAGACAAGGTCTAACTATGCAATTCTGGTTGACCTGGAAGTCACAGTGATCTTTCCTCCTCAGCCTCCCAAGTGCTGGGATTCCAGGCCTGCAACACCTCTCTTAGCTCTGGGCCTCTTTGTTATATGCATAGAAACTGCTCTAGGTACTAGGAAGAGGGAAATGACCTGGGGGTAAAACCTGGTTCCTCTTCCTAAGTCTAATGGGAGAGTCGATGGAAATAACCACAGGGGAAAATGTTGAGAGCGTTGAAGGGACTTAAAGGTCGGCAGGTAGAGTTCCTAGTCCCAAGGCCCACACAATTTCCAGGACACCAAACTGCATCTTCATAGGGGATGCCATTTGTTTTGGGTTTTGCAGGTAAGTAGTTCTCCAGATGACAAGCAGCTGAGGGATAGGAAGTGGCAGATAGCAAGGGGCAGGGACATGAGACGGCAGCAAGCTGCTTAGCGGGGCTGTTGCTGGCAGGTTCAGGAAGTTGAAGGTAAAAGAAGAGTTTAGGTTTCATCTTTTAGACAAAAATGGACCAGTGAAATATTTGAAATAGGACAATGACAAGACATGCGTCATGCTTTGTTAGAGATCTCACATGTTTGTTCGTTAGAAAGTCGAGAAAACTTCACTGGGTGAGGGAGGTGCACACCTGTGATCCCAGCACTTGGGAGGCTGAGGCAGGAGGAGTGCCTGGAGCCTGAGGCCAGCCTGGGCTACTTAGTGAGCCCCTGTCTCAAAAACAGAGAGAGAGAGAGAGAGAGAGAGAGAGAGAGAGAGAGAGAAAGAGAGGACAGTCGAGAAAACAAGCCAACTAGGTTTCTCAGGGTCACGCGCCCGCTTTCTGGCTGAGTGTGGCTGGGTAATACATAAAGCCACTTGGGCAAGCTGTCATGTATCCGTGAACACTACCCGGGAGCTTTCTCTCAGTTTTTCCCAGTGTCCTTTGAGGGTGTCTTGTGTTGCTCTCACAGGACCCTCAAAGCAAGTTCATGGTGAGTAAGGACATGAGGTCCTGGAGGGCTTGCGGATTGGTACAGGGTTGTCCCATGGAAAGGGGGGCTAGGCAACCTGGACCTTCCACAGCCCCATACAGCTACAGCTAGACCAGCTTACGGGAACAGACAGGCATGGCAGGCCCAGAGCATGGCACACCTTGGAGAGTGAGACAAAGCGGACCCCAGGCCATGGTGTGCCTGTCTTGGGGAAGCTGCCCTGGGGGGTCTCCTCAGGCAGCCTGTGAGAAACCAGGAATCTTTGTACCATGCAGGAGAAGCCCAAAGAGCAAAAATAAGGTATGTTCATTCCACGCATCCCCTGCTGAGTGCACCAGACTGCACTGAAAATAAACCTTCTCTAGCCTGGCACCGGAGCAGTCAGTACATTTTTTCTGGACAGAGTGTGGGTGCAGAAGCAGGAGGAGACCCCTCCCTCCATCACCCGGCTCATGTCTGCTTTCACACACTCATTCATGCCCAGAGCAGGGCACAGCACCCTCAGTCCAGCTCTGCTGACAGGCATGAGAGCTATTGCATGTGGGGCAGAATGGCCTCCTCTCTACAGAACAGATGGACAGGGCTGTGACTGCACATGGCTGAGACCACACAGTGCAGATGAGTCAGGACCAGGCTGCTGAGCCCACAGCCCGGGGACTCCTGGCTACATAGGTCACTCCTCATTTAAGGTCTGTGGGTATAGCTCAATGGACACATGGTTCCTCTCCAATATCCCCCTTGTCACCGCCTGCCTGTCTCCCACCATCCTCATCCCTCCTAAACCCCTACAGAGACCCCCAGGTGCCCAGGGCTCTACATAATCAGGTAAGTGCTCTACCACTGAGTCACCCCCAACCCTTACAGAAACTCTGTGGCTAATACAAAAGGAAAGAAGTCTGTGCAGAGATGGTAAGTGTGTCAGTCTCTGTCACCCCTTCTGGCTCTAGGCAAGATTCCTGGGGTTAAACCCAGCAGCAGACGGTTGTCCAGAATCAAGGTTGTTTGGGGCTGGGGAGATGGCTCAGTGGAATAAGTGCTTCCCTGGCAAGCACAAGGGCTAAGTTCAATCCCTGGCTCCGCAAAAAAAAACCAGAATCGAGGTTGTTTTCCCCAACCTCCTTGCAGTAAAGTTGGACCATGTGACTACAAGTGACCGGAAGTATGTAGACCCTTGAGAAGGGTCTGTAAAGGGAAGGACTGGGGACTGGGTAGATAGCTCAGCAGTCTAAGGGCCTGCCTGGCAAGCATGAGAACCAGGGTTCAATCCCCCATACCACATGCCCTACTGCCATGCTGGCCACTGAACCTGGGCATGGTGGCGCGCACCTATAATCCCAGCGCTGGACACGGTGAAACAGGAGGATCACTACTAGTCCGAGCTGCATATCGAGACCCTGTACCAAATAAATAATAAATAAGTAAATAAATAAGAGATTAAATTTTTTTTTAAAAAAGGGACAGACTGGGGTGTGCTTTTTAGCCTCTGCCTGCCTACCTGGCTGCCTTCTTTCCTCCCTTCCTTCTGCTGGAATACAATCATGATGGTGGGAGTACAGACAGCTACATATATAAAAGATCACAAGGAGGCAAATCCAAGAGAAGATCTTGGGCACTGACAACTGTGAAGCCACTTGCCATCCCTGCAAGGCTGTGTCAGGGCTGATCTGAGCAGAGAAGAAAACTTCTTTTCCTAAAGATATTGTGATCTAGGGCTTCAGACACTTGCCACGAAGATGCCCCTGACCGAAACGCAGACTCTCTTGCCGGAAGCATAAAGGCACGGCGGGTGTTGTGGAAGCGCAGTGTCTGAAGCTGCTCATGGGGTTGGCTGCCCTTCAGGGCTGTGGACATGAGAGTCCCTTGCAGGAAGACATCAGAGAACCCTCACCAGCCTGACATGGAGTCTTCCCGGTCTGTCCTGAAGGACTGGCTGGGAGCTGAAAGGGAAAGATGTTCTCACCGTGACTCACTGCTCCTAAGTGCCAAGTCCCTTGCCTTGCTGCTACCTGTCCTCACCAGCTGCTCACATTGCCAGCTGCAAGCTTGGCCTCCAGGGGGTCGAGTCCCTTCACAGCTGGCTCACCCGCCCCTTCCCTCCCAGCACCTCTCCATCCTCTCTCCCTGAGGCCGCAATGAGCTCCTGTTGTCACCAGCAGATGACTTTTGTCCCCTCTCCATGACCTCACAAATGCCTCCCATCCTCCAGCATCCCACACCTCCTCATCGCCTGGTCTCCACTCAAAGAAAACAGAGGTCTAAGCCTGGTATGGTACACTCACCCAGGAAGCAGAGGCCTGAGGACTGCAAGTTCAAGGCCAGCCTGAGCAACTTATTGAGAACTTGCCTCCGAATGAAAAATGAAAAAGGGCTGGAGATGTAGGTTAGTGCTTTCTGGGTTTGATCCCTGGTGCCAAAGGCATGGAAACATCATTTTATAGATATCATGGGGCACCCAACATTGTGGTTAAATGCCAGAGCCTGTCCCTGCAGGCTGGGCCACATGGGCAGGTTACTCAGATTCCTGCTGCCTCAGTCCTTCTCATCTGTGAAATGGGGACAATACTAGGAACCATCCCCAAGGGAATTCATGAAGGGTAGCAAAGTCATGCACAACGGATGTTCCAGCACCCATGAAGCATGACAGCTGTTATCATTACCACAGCTCAGGTGAGCGGGCTCCACCAGAACCAGGCTAGCCAGGATTCTGCTTCCATAGGGAATAAAGAAAATATGCTAATGAACTTTTGGCAAATTGTAAAACCTAGTCAGTGGAAGGAAGACAGCTTTTCAACAAATGCTGCTGGAGCAATTAAATATCCCTGGGCCAAAAGAGAGAAAGATTCAACCTATATTTCCTTTAAAAAAAAAAAATCAACCTAGGGCTGGGGATGTAGTTCAATGGTAAAGTACTTGCCTAGCATGCATGAAGTCCTGGGTTTAAGCCTTAAACACACACACATACACACACACATTGAATTTTAAGCAAGCCAGGTACACACTTGTAACCTCAGCTCTCTGGGAGGCTGAGGCAGCAAGTTTGAGCCCAGCCTGGGTAATTTATTAAGACCCCTTCTCAAAATAAAAAACAGAATAGTGCAAAGGAAAGGAAGAGTGGGGTGGGGCAGGGAGAGGAGGGATAGGAAAGGGAAGGAGAGGGGAAGGAAGGGGAGAAGGGAAGGGAGAATAGTTGAGGCCAAGAGGGAGGAGAGACAGAGACTGACATTTCCTGTGCCCTATTCTGACCCCATCAGAGCCTTCCATGCCCCCAACAGCATCTTTCCTGCTCATGTAATCCTGGGGATTGGATGGCATATCCCATTTTACAGAGGGAAGAAGGCTCAGAGCATCAAGAACCTTTCCTCTAGGTCACAAAGCTGTTTAGAAGAGCTAGGACTTCTAAGTTTTGACCCGCTCCTTGCCTCTGTGACAAGCCTACTTCCAGCAGCCATGGAGCCCTTGTGGTACTCAGAGCCAGGCCTGGCCATGGATGCTGTGAGTTAGCAGCAGCAGGAGGAGGAGGAGGAGGAGGAGGAGGAGGAAGAAGACGGAGGAGCACAGGGCAAGCTCCACAGCCTGGTGTGGCCAAGTCGCTGCCTGCATTGCGGAGTCAGGGCCCACCTACCCAGCTGCGGGGCATGAGGGGAGTCCCTTTCCGGAGCCAGGAGGTGACTAAGCAACTCCAGGGAGAATGCACAGGGAAGGTGAGGTCCAGTGATCCCACCTCAAGAACATGTTTGGCTCATGGCCTCCTGCCTTCTGAGCTCAAAACAAAGTGTGCCCTTTTGTGCCACTACATCTCTTAGCATTGCCTTTACATCCCAGCAGTGTCTCCTTCCAGGCTTAGCAAGCGTTCCAGGCTTCCATGCCAACTTCAGCTTCAGCCCTATCCCTGCCCAGTACAAGCTCTCAGCCGGAGCAAAATTCCTCAGCAGCCTTAGAGCATTCTATGACTGTCCTGCCTCTGGACCTTTGCCTTGACCCGCCCCTCCCTCCATACCACGGGGTACCCTCCTCACCCCATTTTTCCTACTGTGCTCAGAGGGCAAGTGTGGAAATGAATCAACCTGGCTTCCATCCTGACTTTGCTGATTTATCAAGGTGGAAGGTGCTGGCTAACTTTCTAAACTTCTCTTTGCTGGGTCTCTTTATGTATGAACTGCCATTTAATTCAACCCATTTTCACAGAGCTGTGTCTACAACAATCCAGAGATGCACAGTGTAAAGTCTGTTCTCACTTTTAAAATGTGTGGTGCCATTTGCGAAGGTGACCTATTGTTAAACTTAAGGTAAGAATTGCTCTTTTTTCTGCTGGTGGACACCGCAGAGGAAGCATCGTCAGTCTCTCTTCTGACTGCCGTCCTGTCTAAGTCAGAGTCTCCCAAGGAGCCTGAGCAGCTACGGAAGCTCTTCATCGGAGGGCTGAGCTTTGAAACAACTGATGAGAGTCTAAGGAGCCATTGTGAGCGATGGGGGACACTCACAGACTGCGTGCTAATGAGAGACCCGAACACCGAGCATTCCAGGGGCTTTGGGATTTGTCACTTATGCCACTGTGGAGGAGGTGGATGCAGCCAGGAATGCAAGGCCACACAAAGTGGATGGAAGAGTTGTGGAACCAAAGAGCTGTCTCAAGAGAAGATTCGCAAAGACCAGGTGCCCATTTAACGGTGAAGAAGATCTTTGTTGGTGGATCAAAGAAGATGCTGAAGAACATCACCTACGAGATTATTTTGAACAAAATGGAAAAATCAAAGTGATTGAAATTATGACCAACTGAGGCAGTGACAAGAAGAGAGGCTTTGCTTTTGTAACCTTTGATGACCATAATTCTGTGGATGAGATTGTCATTCAAAAATACCACATTGTGAATGGTGACAACTGTGAAATGAGGGAAGCCCTGTGGAAGCAGGAGATGGCTAGTGCTTCATCTAGCCAAAGAGGTTGAAGTGGTTCTGGAAATTTTGGTGGTGGTCCTGGAGATGGTTTTGGTGGCAATGACAGTTTCAGTAGTGGAGGAAACTTCAGTGGCCGAGGTGGCTTTGGTGGCAGCCGTGGTGGGGGTGGATATGGTGGCAGTGGAGATGGCTACAATGGATTTGGTAAAGAAGGAAGCAATTATGGAGGTGGTGGAAGCTGCAATGAATTTGGCAATTACAACAGTCAGTCTTCAAATTTTGGACCCATGAACATAGGAAACTTTGGAGACAGCTCTGGGCCCTGTGGTGGTGAAAGCCAATATTCTACCAAACCACGGAATCAAGGTGGCTCTGGTGGCTCCAGCAGCAGCAGTAGCTATGGCAGTGGCAGAAGGTTTTAAACACTTCCAGGAAACAAAGCTCAGCAGGAGAGGAGAGCCAGAGAAGTGACAGGGAAGCTACAGGTTACAGCAGATTTGTGAACCCAGCCAGGCACAGTGGTGGCGGGGCCTCGCTGCTACGAAGAAGACACGTTTTAGACAAAACTCATGCAGCACATGGGCAAAAAACTCGAGGACTGTATTTGTGACTAATTGTATAACAGGTTATTGTATTTTCTGTTCTATGGAAAGTGTAAAGCATTCCAACAAAGGGTTTTAATGTAGACCTTTTTTTTTGCACCCATGCTGTTGATTGCTAAATGTAATAATCTGATCATGACACTAAATAAATGTGTCTTTAACCAAAAAAAAAAAAAAAAAAGAATTGCTAGTGAAAGGAGATTTGGGAATAGGGAAATAGCCCAATCTAAGCCATGAGGATGAAGGGTCAGGTCTGGTACCCCACAAAGAGGAAGTCCCCCTAAACTTTACTCTCTTTTGTAATACTTTCCTCTCAGCTCCTCTAACACCCTCCTCCAATTAAACCTGCCCCCACAAAGTGCTATACTTTTGCTTATATTATTTCATCTTCTCTTCTACTACCTACCACCTACCCAGGTACCCACATACCACTTATCTGCCCACTCATCCTTCATATATTCACTCATCACTGACCCAACTATTTATCTACCCATTCTCTCTATCCATTATTCCTCCATCTACCCATTCTCCCACCCTCACCCTCCATTCATTCATCTGCCCATACACCCACCCACCATTCCCTTATCCATCCATCCATTCCATCCATCCATTCCATCATTTCATTCATCCACACACTCATGTTTCCATCAAAAATCCATCTTTCCTTTATTTATCTGCCCACCTGCCCACCCATCCATCGCAACCATTCATCCATCTGTTCACCCCATCCACCACATCCATACCACCCCTCACCCATTCACACACTTATCCATCCATCCATCTATCCATAATCCATACTTCTATCTGTCCATCCATCCACTCACCTATCCATCTATCCATCCTCCATCATCCACACACTCATCCCCTTATAATGTGTCTGTTACACATTGACATAATACCCAAGATCCTCTGCCAGGTGTAGGAAGCAATGATTAGGCAGTGTAGATCCTTTGTATCACTGAGTTTGCTTTTAGATGGAGGAGAGAGAACTGCCCTGTGTTATAGTTTGAACTTGAAGAGGCTCCAGAACTCACCTGCTAAAGGCATGGTTGCTTTTGGGTGGGCTTTTTGGACATGATTAGATCATGAGGGCTTTAACTTCATTATGGAATAATCCATCAATGAGATCAAAAGCTGACTGTATTATTGGGATGGAAATAGGAGGCTGAGGATATGGAAGGGTATGGACCTTGGAGGGTGACCTCGGGAACTAAATCTTGCCCCTTTGCCCTTCATCTCTGACTCCTTGTCCTGTTCTCTGCTTCTGGGCTTCCAGGCAGTGAGCAGCACTTCTCTACAACACCTTTCCGCTATGACATCTGGCCTCTCTTCAGGCTACAGCAATTGTCAGTCCAGTATATACAGAAACCTCTGAACCAGAGTAAACCTCTTCTTCTCTAAGTTGTTCTCTGCAGGTGTTTGGTCACAGTGACTAAAAGCTAACACACACACCATCTGCAAGTGGTCACTGCACAGTGTAAGAACTTCAAGCAGTTGCACGCAGAGCTTGTGCCGCACAGGACAGTTGTGCAGGCCTGTAGTGTGCAGAGGCCAGCAGCCACATGGAGACCCATAGATGGAGCAGGCAGGTGCAGATGGCAGACAGAATGCTTCCTGTGGGTGGAGGACAGGAAGGAACCAACCCCAGACCTCAGCTCTATCCTCTTCCCATGTGCCAGGCCTGTGGACTTGCCACAGCCACTTTTAGGTAAGTACTAAGTATTTATATGGATGGCTTTGTCACCCCTACGTGGCAGATGAGGAAACCAAGGTGCCGAAAGTGAAGAAGCAGGATCCACACCTCATGCCTGTCCCCAGAGGCCACAGTGCCCTACAGAGCACTAAGCTTCCCACTGGCCACTGAGCCTTGCTTGCATGGAATGAGCTCCTGTGTGGGCTGGGTTGACTTGGGGCCAGGCCTCTGGCTTTGCTCCTGGGCTCCCTGTGATTCTCCCTGGTGTGGCTTCACATGAGGCTGGCTGTCCACACCACCCTTTGCTTCTGGAGGCCAACTAAGGGCAGGAAGTCCCAAGCATTGTGACCCAGAGAAGCAGGAGATGCACCCTTAGAGCAAAGGTCAGGTGGTTCTTGAGCAGGGGTGTGACTGTCCCCTAGCAAGCCCCCCTGTCCAGACCCAAGGGTTACCTGCAGGTCCAGGGCAGCCCAGTTATCTCCTGTTGCCACCTTTGTGTTCAAAAGCTCTGGAGAGCCTACCCTTTCCTCCCTCCCCTAACTGTAGTGGGCAGGCTTTCTGCTCTTTCTTTTTTTTTTCTTCCAGTTTTTATGAGAGGCCTTCATTCTCTTTCTCACGAGAGGGGAGTAAGGGAAGCCTATTATACCTGGGCAGGCTCCTGCGGGCCTGTGGGTGGGGCCCCCACACAGGGGAGCTGGGGCTGGCAAAACGGGTAGCGAGGGGCCAGGCTGCTGCATGGGAAAGGAGGGAAGGAGAGAGCCTCACAGGCCTGTGGCAGATCAAGATCGCCCACACTGCTGAAGCTGGGCAGCTGCTGCCCTGTGGCACCATCCAGAGGCCTTCTCTGTGTCCCAGAGGCCCCACGCTGCCCTGAGGAGGGAGGCACAGGAGGAGGGAGCAAGTTTCCTTCTTCCCTCCAGGAGCAGAGCAACCCCGAGCTTCTCCAAATCCCTGGGAACTAAGGAAGGAGGCTCCCAGCCTTTGTGCTTGATCCCTGGGCCTCCCAAAGCCCCGCTCATGTGCTCGTTCACTCTCACTGGTCCTCACTGTCTTGCCTTCACGGTGGCTTCTTGCAGGAAGACCAGCCTACTCCCTGCCCTGAGCTGGTACCCTACACCCAGTGTGCTCAGTGGCTGCCATCTCTTTTTTTTCTACCCATGGGACTCGGTGTCTTTAAGGGACACTGTACACAGAGAGGGTCAGAGCCCGGGTGGGGGTGCAGTGGCCCAGGACAGAGACTGAGGAGAAGAAGGGTGGCCCTTTGGTTATTGACAAGATCCCCCTCCTTGAACACAAGATGAGGCCAAGGGCAGCAGTCTGTGTGTTCATCTATGTGTCTGCTGGCCACCCTGTGTCCTTGCCCCTGGGCCTCATAGGACACTGCACTGGTTGGGACAGGAGCTGACCTGGTTGTCTTTCTCCCCTTCACCTCTATAACCGAGCCCACACAAGCGCAGACCTAGAGCTCCTGGCTTCTCTCTGCACTACCAGAGCCAAGGGCAGAGGGGAACAAGTGAAAAGCACAGGAGATGAAGGACAGATGAAGCAGACAAAGGGCTCCTTGGCAGGTGACTTCCTGAAGGAGTGACCTCATGGCCTGAGAACCCAGTGACTGGGAGCTCTAGGCTGCAAGAAGAACAGGTCAGAGTGCTGCTGGCTGGAGAAAAACAAGTGCAAAGGCCCTGGGGCAGGAACCGGCTCGACAGGTTTGGGTGCCAAGACGAAGGCCATTTTGATTGGATTTTACTTCAAGTGGGTGTAAAAGCCAGGGAGGTGCAAGACCTGACTTAGACAGCGCTGCTTCAGGGAGTTTTTCTTGACACTGGGTGGCTCCAAGAGCCTGGGTGAGATGCAGAACTCCAGGAAATTCAGGGCATCCTGGTTTGCACTGCCCCAGGCTGCCCTACCCAAACAGCAGACCCTAGCTGTGATTTGAACACAGTCGCGGCCAGGCAGCACAGGCAGAAGTGGTTGGTGTCGGGGATAGGGAAAGCAGATGTCACCACCAGCTCAATGTTGGCCAGTGGGAAGTAGGTCAGAGGCTATGAGAACCTGATTTTCTGCCACCCACAGGGAGGGAGCCAGGACTATGTGAGACCTCCTGGCTTCAAGGAAGAGCAGCTTGGCCATCTGCTTGGGTCCAAGGTACCTACCCCTAGGTATGAGGTGTGCTGAAGAACCAGGTCAGATACTATGACAAAAAAATGTTAGTTTTTGCTTGACATGGTAGCATGTACCTGTAAACTCAGAACTCGGGAGGCCAAGGCTGGATTATGAGCACCAATTTCAGGCCAGCTCAGGCTACACAGTGAGTTAAGGCTATTCTTTTCTCTCCTCTTGGAAATGACTGTATACTCCCAGGGGCCAGCTAGTCATGCATCTGGGTCCTCAGGGCTGAGCCCAAGGACCTCAGTGGCACCTGGGGAGGAGGCATTGTCATGGCCCCCTCTTAACTATCAAAGACACCAAGCCTTGGAGAGTTTGCAACCTCCCACCTTCAGTCCCAGGCTGGCATGTGTGGAAAATGAATGTAACACTGGCCCCCACAGAAGGGCTCTTGTTACGAAACATTTCATTCATATGAAAGAATAGAGGTGACGTTTTGCAAGGTGAAATAAAGCATCATATAACTCAGACACCCACACACCACAGTCTGCTTGAGAAACAAGACACACTTAGATACTCACCCCCCACGTTGCTCCTGACCAACTATGTCCTGCTACTCCACCCACAGGGACCCAAGACCCCAATACTGTCTCTAGCTTTCCCTTGTGGCATGCATCCCACTTTATGCCACCTGCTGTGTGCTTCGTGCCAGGTGTTCTGCATACCTAGGATTTACTATGGGGTACTTATGTTTAATGCATAATATACAAAATGCAAATACACACACACACACACACACACACACATATATATGCTTAATGCATACATGTATATACAAATACATATGTATTAGAGAACTTAAGTTTCCTTGGGGCTCTGTAACAGCCACAGACAGGAAATAGGGAGCTTTAAAGAACAGGGTTTTGTTTTTTTTTCCCTCCCACTGTTCTAAGGACCAGAAGTCTAACATTAAGGTTTCTGCAAGAGGGGTTCATTGTGGAGGCTGGGAAGAGGAGTGTCCCAGGCCCCTCTTTGGTGTCCCCTGGCTTGTGGCTGCACCTCTGGCTGGTCTGTCTTCCTGTGGCCTTTCCACCTGTGAGATTCTGGGTACTTTTCCTTGTAAGGATGCAGTCATTCTATTTAGGGCCCACCCTAAATCCAAGATGGTGTCATCTTGAGATCCTTAACTTAATTACATCTACAAAGACTCTTATTCGGAATGAGGTCACCACCATAGGCACCCACAGGATCCTGGGATGAAGATGTGTCTTTTAGAAGCCACTGGTCACTTACAGCTTATAGGAAGATGCTCAAAATTTACTGAAGAATCAGAGAGCTTGCTCAAAAAGTTTAGGGTCTCCAGGAGTGGGAGGATCCTCCTGATGCTGTTGCTCTTTCAGGGAGGGGAGGGGCTCGTCTGTATCTCTTGGTTTTGCAGAGGGACAGAAGAGGGGATTTCTGGCTCTGGGCAGGATTCAGGGCACCTTGTAGGGATATATATATA